>NC_091185.1:10044494-10383383 GCF_040958095.1 Procambarus clarkii
TGTTTCCGCCTCCACCGGGGATTGAATCCGGAACCTCAGGACTACGAATCTGAAGCTCTGTCCACTCAGCTTCCTAACCCCTGTCGATGGCAGATAAGGAAAACCCCCCAACCTCTCTCTGAAACCTCTCTGAGGGGGGCCAGGTTCTGTCTCGTGGTCCCCGGTAGGCTGAACTCCATAGATTAATCCCTCGTTCTAATGTATCACACATTAGCCCAATAGCTCCAGGAAACTGTAGAGGCTCCCTAAAGAAAATGTATGGATCATTGTTCTAAGCATATAATATTGTGTGTATATTAATGATATTCGAGCATTTTGATGTTCCTCACATTTTAGTACTGTACATAAATTTCTCAAATACACTACTGAAAAACCAGAGAAAACTAAATCAGACATATTGAAATAAATATCTAAAAATATCTTCACGGCAACTCCCGCCCCATGGCAGAGCTGGGCAGACTGCCCTTGGGCAAATACTGACTGAACAATTGTGAATTGCCTGACTTTCGGGCTTCACCATGGCCAAAGTACATTAAGTCCTTACAATTTTTTTCCTGTGATCAGGGAATGCATTTTAACAATAGAAGGACAATTTTTTTATTTTTTTCCTGTGCACTGGAGAGATGTCGGCTATAAACACTGGGGCGGTGCTGGAGGTTACTACCATTCGTAAATATTTTATCCAATGAAAATATATGATCATATGATTAAAACCTATGAAATAAAACTCTTAGGCATTTAAAAAGTTTAGTCTCTGCAAGTTAACCTTGACAAGATCTTATACAAACTGACCTCTTGCCCTTAAGTTCTGGCAGCTCCCCAGCAAGTATGGCAGCTAGGGCTGTTGCTCCTGCACCTTCAACTACTGCTTTCTCACACTCAACTAAACGCAAGATGGCGATAGCAATCCATTCTTCTCTTACTGTTACTACCTGTGGAGAAAATCATTAACCTTGACATATATATAGTCACATAATTCCCCTGTATACCATGTAAACTGCCTCCACTCTCACCCTCATCGTTAACAGCTGACTCACGAGACCTACTCCACAACAACCTGAATTACAATCATCATAAACGTATTTTCTGGAGTTCAAGTCAGATCCAGACACCTGTCTAGACAACCCCCCCCCCCCCCCCGTCCAACACCATCCCTACTGTCAGCTTACCTCAGGCGCACTTGTTATGCTGTCGGTGATTAGTTCCTAGTCTATGTTGACACAGGATGTGACATCACCAACAGGAGTATAAATACAGGGTTCTGGATGACTAGTCATCCAGAACAAATAATTGGTCGAGTCCGGATAAGTGACTAGTCATCAAGAAAATCTAAGCAATGAAACTGACAATTTAAAAGGAAAATTCTCCAATATTTTATGCTGTATTCATGAATATAAGAAGTTCTGGATGGTGGTGTTAGCACCAGACTGTGGGTGTTAGGAGTGGATGTGTGGGTGTTGGGAGTGGGTGTGGGTGTTGGGAGTGGGTGTGGGTGTTGGGAGTGGGTGTGGGTGTTGGGAGTGGGTGTGGGTGTTGGGAGTGGGTGTGGGTGTTGGGAGTGGGTGTGGGTGTTGGGAGTGGGTGTGGGTGTTGGGAGTGGGTGTGGGTGTTGGGAGTGGGTGTGGGTGTTGGGAGTGGGTGTGGGTGTTGGGAGTGGGTGTGGGTGTTGGGAGTGGGTGTGGGTGTTGGGAGTGGGTGTGGGTGTGAGAAGTGGGTGTGGGAAGTGGGTATGAATATTGTAGGGTATGAATGTAGTTTGATTTCAACACGTAGCTACAATATAAATTAATGGATGTGATTACAGTGAATACCTTCATGCAAACTGCACGTATTGCGAAGAAGATTACAGTGGTGAAGAAGCATGTCTTAAGTACTAATATTGGGAGGGTGCATAGCACAAGATACAGTGTGTTTGAAGCACAAGGTTGGAAACACTGAGGATTAAATTATGTATTTTTTTTTTTATTTTACTTTTGAGTAAGACATAGTTTGGACAATATTTTAATTTATTACGGAACGAGTTCCATAGAGTGGGTCTTATTATTTGCATGGAGTGTTTGCACAGAATTTGTTTGATTCTGGGGATATAAAAGAGATATTTATTTCTAATATGGTGCTCATGTGTTTTATTACATCTACGAAGGATGAATTTTAGATCAGGATTAGCATTAGGAAACAAGGTTTTGTACATGTAAATAGCACAAGAGAATTTGTAGAGTGAGTGTATTTTTAGCATGTCTAGGGACTGTGTGCTGTCTGAATACAGAGTTTGTTATAGTTTTGATACCAGATATTTGTAGGGTGATGATGTGCTTTAGGTAATTTGCAGTTGTTGAACCCCATGCACAGATACCATTTGTAAGATAGGGATAGATTAGCAAGTAGTATAACGAGAGGAGAGCAGAGTGGGAGCAAAAATACTTGTCAGAGGGGGACGGGGGGAAAGATTACCGAGAGACTAATCAGAGATGTATGTCCTTGGTGGACATTAACATTTCTGGCTCGGGAAGCATCAGAGAGGCATCAGCCAGAGAAAACCCAATTATACTGTCAAATATTAATCATTCAACCCGCTGCTTGTGTACAGTATTACCTCATACTCGGCACTCACCTTATCAACAAGACGGGATGCAGTGGCAAAGGCATTGACACCAACCATGGGAACAGCCAGACCGTCAGCCAGAGTAGACTCTGCCTTTACATATACAGGTCTACCAGCCTTCATGGCGGCACTGAAGCTGGCACATCGCTCAGCTTCCACACCCTGCCAGCCCACATACACACTATCAGACAAGGATTAACAACAAATATCAAGAGATTTTACAAATGAATTATCTGGTGTATGACCACAATAAGAATGTGCATGCATTCTAATCTATTTATCTGTATCTTTGATAACTTTTTACCTTAGGAAAATCACCTAGATTAAGTGGTGATAGGGCAACCTGAAGGCTTTATATATTAACTGAAGATCCAGTCTGAGATTGCTTCTTTCAGACCAATGAGCATAATTTTGTTCTTATTAGAATTGCAACCATACTTGCTAAGAGCAATTCCAATAAAGAAACACTTACTATAACTTGGACATGTGGATAGAGCGCCTTTACAGCCAGCGCCACACCTGCAATGAGGCCGGCTCCACCAACTGGGATGACAACAGCATCAATGTTTGGTACTTGCTCCACTATCTCCAGCCCCATGGTGCCCTGACCTGCCAGGATGTGTGGATGGTCATATCTGTGGGTGGATCAACTGCATGTCATACGCTGTGGAGAAATAATATCTTCCAAAAATATTCTCCTGTTCAGTGAGCTAACCTATTTCTTCTCCCCTCCTCTTTTTAATTCAGGATAAACTCTTTGTAATAACATTCAGAATTTTACTCCCCACAATCCTGATACTGACGTTATCTTGAGATGATTTTGGTGCTTAGAGTTCCTGCGGCCCGGTCCTCGACCAGGCCTCCTTTTTGTTATACATCCCCCAGGAAGCAGCCCGTAGCAGCTGTCTAACTCTAAGGTACCTATTTACTGCTACTGAGAAATACATTTAACAGTATCGGTAACTTTGGACCGGACTCGCGTCCATTATTTTTCTCCTGAGTCCTAACTTTGGACCGGACTTGCATCCACTACAAAAAATATTTGTATAAAATTCATTTTTTATCCAATCGACCTGGGGATAGTATCAACATAAGCACCTTTAGAATGCGCACAATTTGATACCAAAATGAAAGATGTAACATGAAACTTGATGTCCGAACACTTATATGATTATAAATAGGCTTTTGGTCAAAATTTTAAAATATTTGTTAAAATTCTATTTATCACGCTATTATGTTGGGACTAGTTTTAAAATGCGCGCCTTTATGTCGCGAACAATTTGATACCAAAATGAAAGATGTAACACAAAAACTTATGTCAGAACACTGGAAAGATATAAATAATTTTGTGATGATGAGCTTCCAGAATTAAAATATTTGTTAAAATTCCAGTTATTGCTCTATTATTATGGGACTAGTTTTAAAATACACACTTTTTTTTATTGCGAACAATTTGATACCAAAATGAAAGATGTAACACGAAAATTGATGTTATCAAACTGAACGAGTATACACATTAGGTTGCAGTGTACAAATTGGTGCTCGTTCACGGGAAACTTTAGGCTTTTCTGCGGGGAGGCACTCTAAACTTTTGTACATTATATTCATACACATCTGTAGGGAATTTAATTGCGAACACAATGATACCAAAACGAGCAACATAGCATGAGAATCAAGGTGAGAAAAATGGAACAAGTATGCACATTTTACTGATTTTGTGCACTTACAGGTAACTTTTGCCGACTTTAAGCTTTGCTGTTGGGAGTCACGCCAGGCTTTTGGACATTATATTTATACACACCTGTAGAGAATTTAATTACGAACACAATGATACCAAAACGAGCGACGTAGCACGAGAATTAAGGTGAGAAAGCTGAAACGAGTATACACATTTAGTTGTCACCGCACGCTTACCTGCACGCTCGCCCGCACGCTCAGTACATGACCCCTAAGTTTACCGCGCGCCTGCCCGGTGACCGATAGTGTTAATAATAATAATAATAATAATAATAATAATAATAATAATAATAATAATAATAATAATAATAATAATAATTTATTGACAAGGTACAATGGTTTTGTGAGAATACAAAATATTGGTATTGTTAGGGGTTCTTGCAAAACCCCTAACACGCATAGCATTTCAGGCAGTCATTAACTACAGAAACCTACTAAAATAAATGCAAACCAACAAATCAACAAGCACATTTTAGAATACTTATCTTCACCTTACACCATGAGCAAATTGGACATAAATCATGCGATAGTGTGTGCAAAGAATATATATACGGTATTCTAGGCATCTAAATCCTTTATGGTTACTCTGCGTGCATGTACTGTTTGAGCTTGCTTATCTAAACTATATGGGAAGAAACCCCCACTAGATAATCTAGACATTCAGATAAACCAAATTTTGACTGAGGAAATCCAAAAAGTGAACGTATTCACAATTTTTTGTCCAAAAAACCAGCGTTGAATGTAATGAAACGCTATTTTCTGGGTGAGCCCCGGAGGCTCCCTGGAGCTTATCGGGTTAATGTATGTTATATTAGACCGGGACATTAGCTAAGGAGTTCAGACCTACCAGGGACCAGCGCCAGAACCTGGCCCCTTCAAAGAGGTTTCAGGGAGCAATGGCCCTGGAAAACCCCTTTGTGGTTGGGGGTTTTCCTTATCTGCCATCGACCGGGGTCAGGCACCCAGAAAGGTAGGCATAACAAAACAAACCCCACATGGTAAAAAACTAAAACAAAAAACTGAACAGAGAGGTAGAAACTCCCTACAATCACAAGGAAACAAGCAAACATCACACTTTACTGCCGCGCCGATCGTTCACGCAGCCCTCCCGCCCCGAGAGGGGGAGGGGGGAGCCTCAGACCTACCGCACTGGCTGCCAGGCTTCAGTTCATAAGCTAATGTCAACCGGGATAGACGCTTCTCTGGCCTCAGTTTCCTAGGCGGTGTTTGCCTTGTGTGGCGTTCACTGCCGTGTGTTGTGTTGTGCGGTGGCCAGGAGTACCTCATCAGTGCCGGGGCTGCATGCGCTTAGGGGCTTCCTTCCCTAAGTGCCCTGTGAGTACTGCCCTTGCGTAACAGGGTTATCTTCCCTGGGGTGTTCGGGAACCATTCCCGTAGAGGTTCTTGCTGCTCGGCATTTGCCTCGCCCTTGGGGCCAGTTGGGGCTTGGGGCCCTTGTTTGGCCCTGGATAGGGATTGGTATTGTGCTGGTTAGGGCATCAAGGTGTTGCACGGCCTGCCACCTAAGTGGCGACCGGTTCCTGTTGCCTCTGGAGATGGTGTACTTTTGCGGGGTTTTTCTTTTGTTTTCATTTTCAATTGCCTGGTGGGGGTCTGCCCAGTGTGGCTATAGTCCCACTGGTAGTGTTTGGCAGCCCTCTGCTAGGCCCCCGTGATTGTACACGTCTCAGGGGTTTTCAGTGCTATCCTCTACCTTCTTGTTATTTTTGGGTTTCTTAACTGGTTTAGCAACACCTTGGCCGGGCTTCCCGTAGCAGTCAGCCTACGGGCCCTGAAAACCCCTGTCTGGGCTCGGTGGACCATTGAATGTGTCTTCCGGGTGCCAACCCGTCTTGTACGGGATCGTTGGTTGCTGTGCCCTTGTCTCCAGGTGCCAGTTGCCACTTTTACCTCTGTCATGCTGCCTGTTGGGTCACTGACACCTTGACCCGGAGTCTTGTGAGAGATTTTCTCTGCTTGTTCTCCAGTACTCTCCTGATGTTATTACTGTTCAGAGTACAGGCTGCATCCGTGTTGCAAGCTAGGTTAGGTTGCTGCGACACGCTAGGTTGGTTTCCCACTCGGATGCCCCAAGGCCGCTCAGTTTTGGTTAGGTGCTGTTCGCCCCCTTTTATTCTCTCTGTTCCCGGCTCCGGACCGTCTGCGAGTTTCGGGGTCGGGGCGGGATTAGTTGGGGACGAGACTCGGGCGGTTTTTGGGGGCTGCCCTGTTTGGGTTGGGGGACAGAGGTTTTTGAGCCTGTAACTCCTGCCAAGGCTTCTGGGTCTTACCAGCGGCCCTTTCTTGCTGCCTTTCCCATGGACTCTTGCTTTTCTTAAGGGCGGAGGGCTTGGAGGACGGCTCTGCCCCGGGCCTCTGTTGCTGGTTCCCGGGGCTGTGGGGGAGGCCTGCTAGCAGTTCTGGGGCAGTTTGCCCCTGCCTGGGTTTTCTGCTTTTCGGCGGCGTTTTTCGCCCATCCAGTCTGCTTGCTTCCCACTTTTGCTGGCGTGTTTTTGTATCTTTATTGTCAGTCACAGCCCCTGCTGGCGGCCATTTTCATCTGCCGGTTTCCCGGCGTGGCCACCAGGGCGGCGTTGCGGATTGTTTACATGCGCCTGGATGTGTGAGCAAGCTTCTTGTGTGAGTTTTCAACTTTTTTCAGGGGTTTTATTCTCCTGTTGTCGTTTCTTTGCTTTTCTGGTGTTTTCTGCCCGTTTCCTGTTCCTCTGGGAATGATTGAGTCTTGATTTTACACCGGGTTTCCCTTTTTGTCTGTTTTGGGTCTGGGCCTTTGGGTTTGGGCTCAAGTGTCCCTGGCTGTTATGCTTGCTCCCACACCTTGTCCCTCGGTTTTCGGTCTGTTATGACCGTTTCCCTGGGGTTTCTGTCTGGGGACTGTGCTTTGCCTTTCTGTGGTGTTTCTCCGCCGGCAAATTGTGGTGGTTTGGCCTCCCCCTGGTTCGATTCCGAGTTCCTTTGGGTTCTTTGGTTTCGTTTTGGAGGTTTCTTCCTCTTGGGCCCCTTTGTGGGTTCAGGGGGCTTTGTTTCCTTGTGTGTGACCCGGTTTCTGCCTTCTGGAGTTCCGGGGTCTTCCTGGCTTGCAGACTGATCTTTTTGGGTCTTGGCACGTATTGTGGTCGTGCTGGGACTTTGAGGTTTTGTTGTCGAGGTGGGCCTTTTGATGCAGTTTTGTGGCTTCTTTGCCTGGTCGGCGTGTGCTCTGCCCACTGGTCTGCGGCTTGTAATTTTCTTTCCTAGTGTATGTGTGTGTGTACGCATGTACATGTGTACACTGTGTGTGTGCACATGTGTATGTGCATACGCACGTGTGTGTAACATACCTTGTGTGTATGTGTATATGTATATACATATGTATATATGTATATGTGTGCTTTCGGAAGGGGCTCTGTTCCCTTCTCTGTTGACAGGGCGCTGGGGGAGCAGCTTGCTCTGTTGACTCTCGTATGGTCCCGCTGTTGGTGGGCACTTTTGGTTCTCTTCCAGCCTCTGGTGGCAGCGGTGGATGGCTTCTCCCCCTTTGGGGGGTTCAGAGCTGGCGGGGTGGGCTTCTTCCCCTACGCTTCATCATGTCATCTTGTTGGGCGTGATCAATCCACCCCATGCTTCTGGGGTTCCCATCTGCTCTTTGCAGACATGGGCCTTTCGAATCTGCGGTTCTTCTGGACTTCTTCAGTCTGCGCCCTGGTTTCTATGCCCTCCTCAGAGGACTGTTGTCTCCTGTCCGGGTTCTGTTGGGGCCGGGTGCCTGGATGGTGGCCCCTGGACCTCCAGGTCAATTATTGGCACTTGGTGTATTTTTGCATCTTTACTGGATCTTGGTGCCCTGTCTGAGTCTGCTTGAGATTCGGTGTCTGGCCTACCTCGATGACTGGCTGGTGTGGGCTCCCAGTCGGTCCGCTTGTCTGCTCGCCAGGGATGTGGTTCTTTCCAGATCGCCGGGTTTGGTTTCCTGGTGATCTGGAGGCCATTCCATCTGTTTTCGTCCCGGGTTCGGACCTGGGCCTTGTTTAGGGCTATTGGGCCACTCCTTGTCTTTCCCTCCAGAAGTGTTACTGCGGCTGTGGTCCCGCCTTCGGCTGTTCATGAGGGAGTCCCGGGTTGCTCGAGCGGTTGTGTGGGAGTCTGAACTTCAACGTGCTGGTCTGCCAGCGGGGTCGGGTTTGGCTTCGGCGTCTGTTTGGTTCCTTCGGAGACTCCCCTTCCGCCTCTTCCAATTGTTGGGTTCGTTCCTCCGGGGATCTTGTGTTGGTGCTGCGTCACCAGCTTCCTCTTTGGGGTTTTCGGGGTTCCGTGCCTTGGCACCTCCCCGAGCCTTCACTCGATGTGTTCACGGAAGGATCATCTCTCAGCTGGGGCTTTGTGACCAGTGCTCACCAGGTCGGCCGGGGATAGTGGAGTCTGTCTGTCCGTCGGGCTCACAGCAAGGTTCGGGACTTTGTGGCTGTCTGGTTTGCGCTTCGGAGGGTTTGGGTCCCTCGGTTCTCTACCATTCAGCTCCATTCGGACTGTTCTCTGGCAGTTCTTGCCTGAACCACAGGGTTTCTCTTAGGTGTTGACCTTTGGGGTTGGTTCCTTAGAGTGGCTCGTTTGCTGGATTCTCGGGGTTTGGCTAACCGTGAGATTCATGTCCGGGGTGTGTCCTGCGTCCTGGAGGACAGCTGTCTCGGTTCATTCCTCTGTTCGCAGATTGGCCAGTCGTCACCGACTTGTTTCGTTGGCTCTGCCAGACGTATGGACTCCTGGCCATGGACGTCTTCGAGTTGGCGTGGTCTAGGCATCGCCCATTTTATGTGGCACCCTTACCCACCTGCGAGGTGTTCATGTTGGATGCTTTTCGGCAGGACTGGTCGAGGTGGGGGTACCTGTTCCTCTTCTCCCGGTCCAGCTGTAGCTTCGGGTTCTGGCTCGGTTGCAGCCCATTCCCACGAGAGCAGTCCTTATGGTTCCTTGGTGGCCGGCCCAGCTTTCTTTTCAGACGCTGCTTGATAGGTGTCCGAACCCGGGGCGTTTTCCCCGCGGCTCTGCGTCTTTCGGCAGATCGGATCGGTCCTGTACGTGACTGGTTTGGCCTTCTCCTCGGCTCTTCGCGTCTGGTATTTTGACACGGGTATCACCATCTCTGTGGTGTTCAGGTGGCCTTGTTGACAGTGTCCCACCTGTGAGCTTCGTCTTGGCGACAGTATGATGTTCCTGGTGTTTCTATGCACTTTTTCTTGCTCTTCGTAGGTTGTCTGCTCTTTCGCATCGGGTTGTCTTGTCCTTTCTTGGGTTTTTAGGACTACAGTTATTTGATGTTTCTTACTGTTGCCTCGTTTTGTGCGGCGCTGGCGGAGCCGCTCCAGCTTGCATTCGAGGTTGACGTTACATCTGCCCCATTTCGTACGCTTTCTCGTGTTTTGTTTCACCTCCTACCTGATCATGCGTCGTCTGCACCGTCCTGGTCCTTGATCAGGGTGCCTTCTTATCTTCTCCTCAGTTTGTGGTAGCCCCTTCGGTTCAGGTTTCTGCTCTTTGGTACTGGTGGTAGATTTGTAGGTGTGCAGCCTTTCTCCGTCCTGGCGACGATCGAGATGGCTGGTTTCCGGAGGGGTTTTTGGGTTATTGATGCTTGTTTGGTTTGGCCGGGGGTGCGTCCTGTGTTGTCTGGTTGTGCTTTTTGCCGTTACCTGCATATCGTATCTGCGGATGCGCTTTGGTTTGATCCGGTTCCCCTTGTTCCCCGCTTCAGGGCTCGGGTCTCCCAGGTCGTCCACAGAGTTTTTCAGTCTTCCAGCCTGTGGTCTGTCTTTGCGCCCATGCTGTTCGGACGTTTGCAGCTTTTGCTGCTGCTGTTGGTGACGTCTAGGGCTCTTTTCGGGCGCAGGGAATTGAGTCGCACAGGTTCTTGGCCGCCCTTCTTTATGCGCGTCTGCTCCTGTGCGTTCTTGTTGCCTTGGGTCGCAGGTTGCATCCTGTTGTCTCGGCTTCGCGTTGCGGAGTTTGTGGCGGCCGCCTCCTGGGTTAGCCCTTTCTTTTCCTTCTCTTTGGGTATGATGCTCCAGGGAGCCGTAGGGGCTCCCGACAAAAAACCAGCGTTGAATGTAATGAAATGCCATTTTCTGGTTGAGCCCCGGAGGCTCCCTGGTAACCCTCCCTCCCACCGGTCGGCGTTTTTTTCGCGTTGGTTGAAGCTTAGATTCCGAACTGAAGCTTGGCAGCCGGCGCAGTAGGTCCGGGGCTCCCCCCCCCCTCCCCCTCTCGGGGTGGGGAGGGCTGAATGGACGATCGGCAGTAAAGATGGTTGTTTGCTTGTTTGCTTGGGATTGTAGGGAGTTTCTACCTCTCTGTTCGTTTTTTTGTTTTAGTTTTTTACCATGTGGGGTTTGTTTTGTCATGCCTACCTTTCTGGGTGCTAACCCCGGTCGATGGCAGATAAGGAAAACCCCAACCACAAGAGGGTTTCCAGTTGCTCCCTGAAACCTCTCTGAAGGGGCTGGTCCCTGGTAGGTCTGAACTCCTTAGCTAATGTCCCGGTGTAATATAACATACATTAGCCCGATAAGCTCCAGGGAGCCTCCGGGGATCACCCAGAAAATGGCGTTTCATTACATTCAACGCTGGTTTTTTTTTGCCAGACTTTCCCACCCTATTGCGGCCAAAATATGTCACCTACGATTTTTTTTATTCTTTTTTCTCATGATCAGGGAACACAAATGAACACCTTTATAAGATGAAAGAATTTTTTGGATTTTTTTTTTGTTGTGTCTGACGGTGTTACAGGCCAAAAAGCCCTTAGCGGTTTCATGGTTAAGTAGCTCATTTGCTGCGTTCTTGGTGGTTATGCTCTAAGCACTATTCATGTCCAGAGTGTGTCCAATATTTTCATGGATGGTTCATGGATGGCTTCCTTTGGTTTTGTGAGGCGTATGGGCAGTCAGAAGTGTATCTGCTTGATACATGCTTGATGGGGTTCTGGATGATGATCTACTCCCCAAGCTCGGTCCAAGGCCAGGCTTGACTTGTGAGAGTTTGGTTCAACAAGCTGTTGCTTGGAGTGGCCCGCAGGACCACATATCCACCACAACCTGGTTGGTTCTGCACTTCTTTAAGAAAATTATCTCTTTGCATCAGTGTATAATCTGTGCCTACCTTTGTACACGACTCCATTCCCCAAACATGAGGCCCTCACAGTGGACAGCTTTTGGCTGGATTGGTCAACATGGGGATTCCTGTACCTCTTTGCCCTGGAACAGCTGTTGCATCGAGTCCTTGCCAGGTTAGAGTTCTACTAGAGGCAAATGATCCTTCTGACTCCCTGCTGGTCAGTTCAGCCTTGACTTCAGGCACTGCTTGCTCAGTGTCCAAACCCAAGCATTTTTCTGTGGTTCCAAATATATCAGAAGGTCGGCTTTGTGACACACAACTGGTATGATGTCCTCAGCTCTTCACATCTTGGATTTTGAATACATCTTAATCACCATCTTTAAAGTGAGCAGGAGGCTTCTATAATGGTGTCTCACCTGAGTTGTTCTTCTCAGGGGTGGTATGAGGTTTTGTGGTCCTCATTTCACAACTTCCTTTCCCCTCATCATTGCTCATCAGTTCCTGAGCGTGTGGTTCTCACTTTTCTTTCTTTCCTTCTTGGCTTTTTCTTCATCAGCATCTCATGTCGAATACTGTCACTTTATATTATGCGGTGCTATGAAGCCACTATGGCTCGTGTTTGGTGTTAATACTATCTAGGTGCCACTTCACAAGCTGTATTGCACCTCGTTTCTCCTCCAGCCTGCTCATGCACCACCTACCTGCCTGGTTGCTGGACCATGTACTTGATTTTCTTTCCTCTTCTTGTGTCAGTCCGGGATTCTTTTTTCTATGGCTTTGTTTTTGGTTTCTCTTGCCTGCGATAGTCGGGTTGGGGGAGCGTCATACTCTCCTTTGGAGGCGAGGTTTTTGTTCTTTTGGCCCTGGTGGGTGTTATGTTCATTTGCAGCTGGCTCCTCCTTTCCTGATGAAGAATGAGTTAGTTGCTTTCCGAAGGGATCCTTTGGTCATTGATGCTTTGCTGGTTCAGCCGGCAGTGCCACAAATTCTGCGTCAGTGGATACCTCGTGGGTTGATCCTGTTTCCTTAGTCCCTTGTTCCAAGATTCATATCTCCTAGGTCGTTCACAGTGTTATTAAGTCTAGCGAGCCTGCAAAATACCCCCTTCTGCATCTGCAAGTATGTCCTTGGCTAGTATTCTAGGGTGGGGGTTTAGGAAGTGTCTGGTGCTCCCTTCTCCATGGTAGGTTTCCACATTTTCTTCCCTCACCATGGGTAGTTCAGCTGCAGGGAGCCAGAAAGGGATACCCCCAGAAAACCAGCATTAAATGTAATGAAACGGCACTTACTGGGCGAGACCTTTTGGATCCCTTCCTAACCATCCAGTTGTCTACATCTGCCCTAGAACTGGAAGTTCAGGTCCCAGCAGGAAGTGAGCTACCTACCTTTCCCCAAATGACTGGGGAAGGTACACCAAAAGAGCTTGTGCTAGTAACAAGCACAAGCTTGGTACTTGGTACTAGTTGAATGATTGTTTACATTTACAGTTGAGAGAGTTCTTTCAGCTAGTTTTGAGGCTTTGATCTCTTTTGAATCAAGCAGCAGTTAGAGTTCTGACTCGCTGACTTTCTGGTTGCCTTCCCTGGTGAGGTAGTGAAAATAAATGTCACCACTCCCTGTGCCTCTGTGAGGGGGGGAGGGGGCTGGATTCTGGCTCTAGTCCTAAGTAGGCCTCTAGAACTTTACGGCTGATGTGACCCAGTAGATGGTAACCATCTCAGCATATAGCTTTAGGGAGCCACAAGAACTCACAGAGAAATTGCCATTTCATTACATTCAATGCTGGTTTTTTTTGTTGGAGAGACTGACAAGCCTGCCATAACTGTGTTATATAATAATAGTGCACACAATATAAATTAGTGATCACTAAATGAAACTGCATTATGACAAAAAACCAGCGTAGAATGTAATGAAACGCCATTTTTTGGGTGAGACTCGGAGGCTCCCGAAGCTATACCGGGCTAATGTATATATATTAGACCATGGCAACAGTCAGTCGAAGGAGTTCTAGGCCTACCAGGGACCAGAGCCAGAACCTGGCCCCCCCTCAAGAGAGGCACAAGGAGCAATTGCCTAAGGACACTCCCGTGAAATTGGAAGCAGTCTTTGTCTGCCATCTACCAGGTCAGGCACCCAGAAAGGTAGGAATTCCAAAACAAACTACTGCTGATCAAAATTTGCAAACTGAAAGCTGAACTAGCAACAGAACTCCCCAATCAAAACCAGGGAAACAAGTATGACGTCACCACAAACAGACCTCCCTGACCTCCACGCCGGCAACTCTCCTCAGTTCAGAGGCTGAGTATTGAAAACGTGAAAAAAACGCCGACTGGAGGGAGGAGGGATGCCGGGGAGCCTCCGGGTCTCACCCAGAAAATGGCTTTTCATTACATACAACACTGGTTTTCTGTGAAGAGCCCCTTCGGCTCCCCGGAGCTACCTAACCAAAGATAAAGAAGAAGAAGAGGGACTTACCCGGGAGGCGGTCGTCTCTCGCTCCTCAACTCGAAGTCAAGACAACTGGTTGCACCCTACAACCCAAGGCTACACACGCCCGAGAAGGGCCAGGAACATTAATGAGATACCGTGTGGCCAGGACCCTGTTTGACCTCTAAAAGCCCCGTGCCTGAATGTCAGCCCAGGACATATTCCCAAAAACAGCAGCCAAAGCCACAAACTTACGAACGTTGTGCGCACAGGGATAGACCACAGCCTGGCTGGACCAAATAATCCTGTGGATGACCTGGGAGACCCGCGCCCTGGAACAGGGAAGAAGGGAAACCGGGTCCACCTAAAGCGCGTCTCCTGACACGGAGGCTGTGGCGAGCAGATAACGGCGAAGAGCCGCAACCGGACACAAAGTATAATGCACCCCCAGCCGAACCAACCAAGCATCAACAACTCAAGGACCCCCCTTCAGAAAGCAGCAGACTCATTCTTTGCCAGAAAAAAAATAGACAGCTGCAAACAAATGAAACGATCACCAGGACCGAAAGAGCAGAAACCCCTGCGCCGGAGGAGAGCATGAAGCTCCCCGACCCGACTCCCAGAGGCCAATGCAACAAGAAAAGAGCCATAGAAGAACAGTCCTGAACCAAGAGGGCCACCACAAACCGAGGAGAAGAGAGAAAAGAGAGTACCCGGTGCAACGACTAGGATGGCTCAAACGGCGCATGAGCAGGCCGGAGGTGAAACAACCCCCGAGAAAACTTGCAGAATGGAGCAGAAGTGACATCCACCCTGAATGAAAGCTGCAGCGGCTCCGCCTGCGCAGCACGATATGAGGTGACAGTATTTGGCATAAGATGACGGTCCTGAAACAACCAAGAGAGAAAGAACAAAACAACCTGATCAGAAATCGAAGACAACCTACGAAGAGATAGAAAATGCCGAAAGGACCACCAGGAAATTTCATACTGCCATCTAGACGAAACTCTCAGGTGTGACACCATCAACAAAGCCATCTGATCACCGTATAAGTGATGATAAAACTGCTTCAAAACGACCAGACGCGAAGAGTGGAGGAAAAGATCGAACCAGCCATGTATCGGACCAGACCAATCTGCTGAAAGAGGCGGAGCCGCGGGAAGACCCTCTGGTTGAACATCGAGCAAGAAGCTCCTGAAATCAGGGCTGGGCCGGCCACCAAGGAGCCAGCAGGACTACTCTCCCCTGGTAAGTCTCCAACCGAGCCAGGATTCGGAGCAACAACCGGACCGGTGGGAAGAAGTACAGGTAATGCTACCTGGACCAGTCCAGCCGAAAGACATCGGCCCCGACGACCTCGCAGTCTGGGAAGGGCGTCATATATACTGGAAGATGCCTCGACCACGCCAATGTGAAGAGGTCCACCTCAGGGCCCCCAGTATGTCCAGCAGAGCCAACTGAACAAGTCGGTCTCAACCGTCCATTCCGTGAATAGGGGAATGAACTGAGACAGGCCTCTGCCAGGATGTTTGACACCCCTGAACATGAACTTCCAGGAGAGCCAAACCCCGAAAACTCAGCAGACGAGTCACCCGAAGCGACCAGCCCCAAAGAGCCAAGGACCGCATCGAACCCCCACGGTTCAGGCAATGACCCGCCGGGGAGCAGTCTGAACGGAGCTGGATTGTTGCTCCGCGAGCGACATGAATCTTCTGAAGCGAATGCCACACCGCCACAAACTCCCGCGCCGTGCTGTGAGCTCGACAGAAGGATGGACCCCACTGACCCTGGCCGGCCTGGTGAACACTTGTCACAAAATTCCAGCTGAGAGACGATGCATCCATGAACACATTGAGTGAAGGTTCAGGGAGGCGCTATGGCACACAACCCCGAAAAACCCGCAGAGGAAGCCGGCGACGCAGCAGCCGATGCAAGGCTCCCGGGATCTGAACCCGGCGATTGTGAGAGCGGCGGAAGGGATGCCCCTGAAGAAACCAGAACAGCCGCCAAAGCCAGATCCGACCCAACGGGTAGATCAGCACAGTGAAGTTCAGGGTCCCGCACAGGTGCTCGAACAACCAACGTGCGACCCAGCTGCCCTCCAAAAACAGTTGTAGGTGGGACCTCAGTTGCAACAGCGTCGCAGGAAGGAAGCAGTCCGAGAGTTCCACACAAGACCCATAACAACAGCCTGTGAACTGAGGAGAGTTGCTGGCATGGAGGTCTGGGACCCCTCCCGTCCCCTTCCCAGGGAGCGGGGGGTTCCACAGACGGATGCGCGGTGTTTGTGGTGATGTCATACTTGCTTCCTTGGTTTTGATTGGCGAGTCCTGTTTCTAGTTCGGCTTTCGATTTGCAAATTTTGACCAGCAGTAGTTTGTTTTGGAATTCCTACCGTAGATGGCAGACAAAGACTGCTTCCAATTACATAAAGTCTTTAGGTCTGGTCAAGTCTTTAGGTCTTACATGGTCTTTAGGCCATTGCGCCTCGTGCCTCTCTTTAGGGGGTCAGGTTCTGACTCTGGTCCCTGGTAGACCTAGAACTCCTTCGATTGATTGTTGTCACGGTCTAATATACACACATCAGCCCGGTATAGCTCCGGGGAGCCGAAGGGGCTCTCCACAGAAAGGATCTTTATAAATGCCCGCTGAATATGAGTTGATTGTCTCTAAGTGACCATATTAATCCTCATTAATTATTGATGAAAATTATGGTTAATGTACCCATTAATGTAGAGAAGACCTTGATCCTTGGCCATCTTGAGAGCATACTCACGACACTCGCCAATATCATTCCCTTTTACAATGACGTTGGCACCATACTGCCTGCATGCCTGCACCTTCATGATGGGAGCTACCAAAGGCATCACCTGGTAGTGGTGGTAAAACAAAGGACTTTGTGAGAAAAATATATATACACAGGTATAACAAAAAATATGAACATGATAAATTACTTTCTGAGCAAGGCACTCATTTTTTTGCTGATTTAGGCAAAGGCCTACTGTTCCCTTGGACAGGAGCATATACAGTTTTAGCATTTAAACAATTCAGAGTGAGGATTGTTTACAAATGTCCTCACCTAGTTGTAGTATTGAAAGGAAGACACTAGAATTTGTTAACTCTTAGAGCGAGGTGGTCATAAATATTGCCACCTCACTCGTGTGCATAAAAGTATATCTGAACCTACGGAAGAGAATACTTTTCTGTCTGTCCGAGGTTGGAAGCCAGATGCTTGGGCATAGCTTCACCCAACTTTCCAAGATGACATGAGGGATATTGAGTGTATATGGGAGTTTGGGATTGGCCCGAGTGCCACACTTTAAGAAATATCGACATCTATAGGAAATTCCCCCAACCCGAGATTGTCGTGAAGTCAAGTCTGAAATAGAGGCTGTGGTTTCCAAAGAGTTATTCTGGGGGCAGCTGGGGCTCCCTGAAGCTATATATTGAGATGTTTCATATTTACCATGTTGCATCAGCCATAAAGTTTTTAGGCCTACCAGGGACCAGAACCAGAAGCTGACCTCCCCCTCACACAGCTGCAGGATGCGGTGATGCTTCGCCACCTCACTGGGAAAGGCATCCAAAAAGGCAGCAAGTCAAAACAAACCACTGCAAGGCTCAAGAGAAACTGAAGCCTCAAAACTTTCCTAATGAAATTGAGCTTCTTTGCTCCACTTCCTCCCCTCATTTGTGGGGAGAAGGGACGGGGCTACCACCTCCCGGGGCAAGAGCAGTCAGTTGTTACACTGATGCAGTTGGGGTCATCTGACTGCTGTAGTGGTTCCAGGATTGCCTCTTCTATTGTGCGAGCTCCTCTGTTCAGCTAAGTGGTTTTTGTGTTTGTCCTTGGTGGCTTTTCCTGTACTCTGCAGTGTAGCATGAACCTGGCTTGAAGAGTGCTTGGCGTGGCATGTGCTCAGGGTTACCTTACCTGTGTGCTCCCTAGCACTGCTCTTGCATTGCCAGAGTTTTTTTCTCTAAAGTGTTCAGGACTTGCTTCCACTGAGGTCTTCCTCGCTTGTGATGGCTCTTTGCCAGGGTGAACCAAGATGAGCTGAATGAGCACTTGACAGCTGCGTAACCCCAGGCTGTGATACCTTACTTTTAGGTATGGCATATCATTCCCAGCACCTGGGTGTCATTGCGTGGTTTACCCTTGATGCTCTGGAAATCCTCTGCAGGTTTGATAGTCCTATGGATATCACCTCTCCCCTCCCCGAACCTGATCTCGCTTTGTGCACATTTGAGGGTTGCTCATCATTCATGCCACAAGACAACGATCACTCGTTCTGCCTCCGCTATGTTGCCTGTTGGGTTGGTAACACCTTTGACCATCAGTCCTCTGTGGTTTACTCTTTCCAGGTCACATGTGTTTTCTTACCCTCCTGATGAGGTTACAGCATATCAGGCAGCATCCACTTTGTGAGTTCGTTTTGCTCAGTTACAGCTGTCTAGGTTATGTTCCCAATTGGATGCCCTGGAGCTGCCCTGTATGGTGGTTACGGACCCGAAATTGGAAGTGTTGGTGAACATTTCAGCTCCGTCCACACCATCGCTTCGTTTGCCTTTCGCACCAACTTTCAAACCTTTCGCCCATACCAAGACACACCTAGAAAAAACCAGCGTTGAATGTAATGAAACACCATTTTCTGGGTGAGACCTGGAGGCTTCCCAGAGCTTTACAAGGCTGATATGCTAATGTCAGACTTTGGCATCAGTCATGTGTATGGAATTCTAGGGCCTACCAGGGACCATGGCGAGAACCTGGCCCCCCTCAGAGAGGCAAGGGAAGCAATAGCCTATAGAAACCCCCGTGTGGTTGAAAGCATTCTATGTCTGCCATCGACCGGGTCAAGCATCCAGAAAGGTAAGCATTCCAAGACAAACCCCTATTCTGGTTAAAATTGCTACCAAAAGCCGAACTAGTGGATAGAACTCCATAAAAGAAAACAAGCAAACTAGTATGACGTAACATGTCACTGCGCCGCTGTCTGCGCAGCTCCCCCTCCCCGGGAGGGGGAAGGAGGAGCCCCAGACCTCTCACGACGGCTATCTACCCATCAGTTCTGAGGCTGGATGTCAAAACACGCGAAAAACCACCGACTGGAGGGAGGGTGGCCTCCAGGTCTCACCCAGAAAATGGTGTTTCATTACATTCAACGCTGGTTTTCTGGGGGAGCCCCGTCGGCTCTCTGGAGCTAACTACTCACAGAGGAAGGTCAAAGGGACGGAACTGGGAGGCAGACACCACGCACCCCTCAACGGAAGTGAGACAACCGGCAGCAAACGCCAACCCAAGGCGACACAGCCCCGAAAGGGCCCGGGAACAACACGAGACAAGCAGCAAGGCCCCTGTACGAACACCAAAAGATCCGTGCCCGAATGACAACAAGGACATGCCGCCCAGACAGCAGCAAGAACAGTGAAGCCACAAATGTCACGGGCATGGGGAAAGAAAACAGGCAGGCTAGCCGCAATAACGCGGCGGACAACCCGGGACACCTTCATCCGCGAACAGGGAAGAAAGGAACCGGATCAACTCAAAGCGCGCCCCGGACATAGAGGCCGCGGCACGCAAATAACAGTGGAGGGCCGCCACTGAACACAAAACATGACATACCCCTGGCCCGACCAATCAAGCACCAACAAACCAAGGACCCCTCTGGAACGCAGCAGCCTCATCCTGTGCCAGAAAAGATGGAGACGGCTGCCACTGAACAACCAAAACGCCAAGACTGAAGGAGCAGTAAACCCCTGAGGAGGAGAGCGAGAAGCCCAGCAACCCAAGCCCCAGAGGCAAATGCCAACAGGAAAAAGAGCCGACGAAAAACAAACCGGAACCAAAGGGGCACCACCAACCGAGGAGAAGACAGAGCACGCTGACCAGAGACCAGGACGGTGCAAGTGGCGCATGAACAGGCTGGAGGTGAAACAACACACGAGACAGCGTACTAACAGCGCAAAAGGAACACGAAGACCAAAAGCAAGCCGAAGCGGCTCCGCCAGCGCTGTACAAAACGAGGCGACAGTATGTGGCAAGACAACGACCCCCAACCCCCACCAGAAAAACCAAGCTGACGCTAACAACCGCAGCCACCTAAAAAGAGACAGGAGGAAAAGGAAGGACCACCAAAATACCCCATACTGCCGCCAAGAAGAAGTACGCAGGTGGGACACCAACTACGAAGCCACCAGACCACCAACCGGAGGCGAGACACACGAGGCAGAACTTAATCAGCCCCGACAAGGTTCATCCAAGCCCAGGAAAAGGCGGAGCCGCAGGAAGATCTCGGGCGCGACCACCAAAGCCCAAGCTGGCACAAAGGAGATGGAGCGTCTGCCAAACAGAAAGCTCCCCAATGAGAGCAAGCCTGCCAGGAGATCAGAAGCGAAAGGTCCGACGCGAGACATCGCAAGACCCTGAAAAGCCAACAGGCAGGGCAAGCCAGGAAAACCGAAGAAGGCATAAGGGTTGCTACCAGAACAGTACCCGAACCAAGGGGTACGAGCAACAAAAACCGACCAAGACACATAAGCGCACCATATGACATAGGCTGAAGGAACCCAAGAAGCCAAGGAATGCACGAAAAAAACCCCTGCGGCACAGGAGGAAACAAAGGGAACACACAAGGAAGGGAAGCGGTGGAAAACCAACCAACCCCCCCATACAACAGCAAGTGCAGGCAAAACCGAGCAAAGGAGATACCAGGGAAGCAGCAGGGGAGGCGGCAGGGGCTCCCCCTTCCCCCTCCCAGGGGAAGGGGGAGCCCCAGACCCTCCACGCCGGCTACCCACACCTCAGTTCTTGAGGCTGGATGTCAAAAACGCGAAAAAACGCCGACCGGAGGGAGGGAGGGATGCCGGGGAGCCTCCGGGACTCACCCAGAAAATGGCTTTTCATTACATTCAACGCTGGTTTTCTGGGGGGAGCCCCGTCGGCTCCCCGGAGCTAACTACAAACAGACGGAAAAAGAGGGACTTACCCGGGAGGCGGTCGTCGCTCACGCCTCAACTCGAAGCCGAGACAACTGGCTGCAACCGCCGACCCAAAGCAACACAGGCCCGACGGGGCCCCAGGGACATTCACAAAGTAACGAGCAGCCAGAACCCTGTTCGACCGCCAAAATCCCCGCGCCCGAATATCAGACCAAGACATATTCCCAAAGACGGCAGCAAGAGCCGCAAACTTACGAACGTCATGGGCACGGGGATAGAACGCAGGCTGGCTGGACTTAATAACCCTGCGGACGACCTGGGAGACCCGAACCCGCGAACAGGGAAGAAGGGAAACCGAATCAACCCACAGCACGTCTCCGGACACAGAAGCCGTGGCGCACAAATAACGGCGAAACGCCGCAACCGGACACAAAACATGATGCACCCCTGGCCTGACCAACCAAGCATCAACCACCCATGGACCCGTCCGGAACGCAGCAGTCTCATTCTTCGCCAGAAAAGAAGGAGACGGCTCCAAACGAACAAAACAATCACCACGACCAAAAGAGCAGAAACCCCTGCGCCGGAGGAGAGCATGAAGCTCCCCTACCCGACCCCCAGAGGCCAAAGCCAACAAGAAAAGTGCCTTGGAAAAACAATCCTGGACTGAAGGGGCCACAACGAAACGAGGAGATGAAAGGAAAGCGAGCACTCTGTCCAAAGACCAGAACGGCTCAGGCGACGCATGAGCAGGCCGGAGGTGAAACAATTCACGAGACAGCTTGCGAAATGGCGCAGACGTAACATCGATACCGAAAGCAAGCTGAAGCGGCTCCGCCAGCGCCGAACGATACGAGGCAACAGTGTTAGGCATAAGATGACGGTCCTGAAACAACCACGAGAGGAAGGACAAGACCACCCGAACAGACAAGGAACTAACACAACGAAGATGCAAAAAGAAACAGAAGGACCGCCAGGAAACTTCATACTGCCGCCGAGAAGAAGCCCTCAGGTGGGACACCAACAAGGAGGCCACCTGATCACCATAGAGATGATGATAGACTCGAGTCAAAAAACCCATACGTGAAGACTCGAGGAGAAGATCGAACCAGCTATGTGACGTACCGGCCCGATCTGCTGAAAGAGGCGGAGCCGCGGGAAAACCCTCGGGTTCGGACACCGAGCAACCAGCGCCTGAAACCATGGCTGGGCCGTCCACCAAGGGGCCAGAAGGACAACTCTCCCCTGGTAAGTCTCTAAGCGAGTCAGGACCTGGAGCAACAGCCGAACTGGGGGAAAGAGGTACAGGAACCCCCACCTCGACTAGTCTAGCCGAAAGGCATCGACCCCGACGGCCTCGCGATTGGGGAAGGACGCCGCATAAACGGGAAGACGCCGCGACCACGCCGACGCGAAGAGCTCCACCTCGGGGCGCATCAGAAATACCAGATGCGAAGTGCAGAAGGGTAGAGTGAACCAGCCTTGTACCGGACTGGCCCAATCTGCTGAAAGAGGCAGAGCTGTGGAAAACATCCCAGGTTTGGACACCGAGCAAGCAGCTCCTGAAATCAAAGCTGGACGACTTTCCCATGATAAGACTCAACCAAGCCAAAACCCAAAGCAACAGCGAGACCGGGGGGAAAGAGGTCCCACAGTGATGGCTCCGCAGTCAGGGAAGGGCGCCACATATATCGCGAGATGCCGGGACCAACGTGAGAAGGTTCACCTCCGGGGTCCTGTACGTCTGGCAGATCCAACTGAAGGAGTTGCCGTCAACCATCCATTCCATGGACAGGGGAATGAAATGTGACAGGTCGTCCACCGGGACGTTGGGCACTCCCCGGATGTGAACCACACGGGGAGCTAAACCCAGAGAAACCAGCAGACGAGTAACTCAAAGCGACCAACCCCAAAAAGTGGAAGGACCAAAGAGAACCCTTGCAGTTAAGACAATGAACCACAGGAGCTGAAGGGAGCCGGATTGTAGGTTCGGGTTCCTGAGCAACCCGAATCCTCTGCAGTAAAAGCCAAACCACCTCAAACTCCCCACACAGTGCTGTGACCCCGACAGAAGGATGGGCCCCACCGTCCCTGGCTGGATTGGTGAGCACTGGTCACAAAGCCCCAGCCGAGAGACAAGGCATCCATGAACACATTGAGCGAGGAGAGGCGCCAAGGCACCAAACCCCGAAAAACCCAAAGAGGAAGCCGGAGATGCAGCAACCAACGCAAGGCCGACGCAGTGGGCAAATCCAGCGGTCATGAGAGAGACAGAAGGGATGGCCCTGAAAGAACCTGAACAGGCGCTGAAGCCATACCCGACCCGGTGGGTAAACCAGCACGGCAAAGTTCAAACTCCTGCACAACTTCTCGAGCAACCGACAAGTTACCCGGGACTATCCAGAAACAGCTGAAGGTAGGACTGCAGCCATAGCAACACTGCAGGAGTGAGAGACATGGAAGTGGCCTGAGAGTCCCACACGTGGCCCAGCCAGGTCCAAACCTGGGACGGAACCAGAGGGGACGTCCTCCAGTTCACAAGGAACCCGAACCCGGCGAGCTGGGAAAGAATGAAACCAATGGCGAGCAGACAAGCAAACCGGCTGGGAGCACACACCAGTCAGTCATCTAGGTAGGTCAAAACCCGAACCCCTAGCAGATGCTAATGGGCCACCACGACCTGGGCTAGACGCACAAAAATGCGAGGTGCCAGATTCAAGCCAATCAGAAAGCTACGAAAGCGGTAAGCACGTTGCCCCGACGATGAAACCGAGCCAGTCCCTGAATCTCGGATGAACCGGAACGTGCCAATACGCATTCCGCTGGTTCAGAGACACCATCCAGGTGCCCGGTTCCAAGAGGAGTCGAACTTGGGACAAAGTGGTCATCCGAAAAGAGGGGGCAAGGATTCCAACGATTCAGATGATTCAAGTCCAGAATGAAACGAAGATACGCACAGTCCTGTTTCGGTACTCTAAACAGGCGGGGGAAACCCACCTGAGGGAGGAAGCTGGTTCGACCACGCTCAAGTGTACCTACTCCATAATGACCCCGACAGAGCAAAGGAAAGGAAGCCTGCCCCGCAGGCCCCAAACCCCCCAAAGGGGAAGAAGCTGTCCAATGCCACCACAGGGCAGAGGACACAACCCGAAATGCCCATGAATCATGGTACCAAGCATGAGCAAACATAGTGAGCCTTCCTCCCAGTGCCCCATCAATAGATTGAACTGCAAAAGGGCCGACGCCCCCTAATAGAAGCCAGGCCTACGAACAGAGTGAGCAGTGTGCTGACGCCCCTTAATAGAAGCCAGGCCTACGAACAGAGTGAGCAGTGTGCCGACTAGACGACGCCAGTTCCAAAGAAGGCGCCGGCTCAGAAACTGGCACCAAAGGCCCACCTCAACTAGAAGAACCCCTAGCCCTGGCACGACCCTTCTGTGAGGGCCCCGAGAAAGGCCACCCCAATGACCAACAAATCTGATAAATGATGACAACTAGACGAGACCACCTGCAGAAACTGAGTCACAGCACTCTCAGCAAACAATAATGGGCAAAAAATCAGCATTGAATGTAATGAAACGTCATTTTCTGGGTGAGTCCCGGAGGCTCCCCGAAGCTTACCAGGCTGATATGCTAATGTCAGACTTTGGCATCAGTCATGTGTACGGAGTTCTTATGGGCCTACCGGGGACCACGAGCCAGAACCTGGCCCCCTCAGAGAGGCAAGGGGAGCAATGGCCTATAGAAATCCCTGTGTGGTTGGAAGCATTCTATGTCTGCCATCGACCGGGTTAGGCACCCAGAAAGGTAGGCATCCCAAAACAAACCCCTATTCTGGTGAAAATTGCAATAAAAAAATGAACGAGTGGATAGAACTCCCCAAACAATGGGGGGAGCCATAGGGGCTTCCCCTAGAAAACCATCGTTGAATGTAATGAAACACCATTTTCTGGGTGAGTCCCAGAGGCTCCCTGGATTCCTTCCCTCCCTCCGGTTGGCGTTTTTTTCGCGTGTTTTGACATCCAGCCTCAGAACTGGGGTGTGGATCGTTGGCGTGGTAGGTCTGGGGCTACCCCTTCCCCCCTCCCGGGAAGGGGGGAGCTGTGCAGATAGCGGCGCGATGATGGGTGATGTCATACTAGTTTGCTCGTTTTTGTTTGGGGAGTTCTATCCATTCGTTCGGTTTTTGGTTGCAATTTTCACCAGAATAGGGGTTTGTTTTGGGACACCTACCTTTCTGGGTGCCTAACCCAGTCGATGGCAGACAGAATGCTTCCAACCACACGGGGGTTTCTATAGGCCATTGCTCCCCTTGCCTCTCTGAGGGGGCCAGGTTCTGGCTCGTGGTCCCCGGTAGGCCCATAAGAACTCCGTACACATGACTGATGCCAAAGTCTGACATTAGCGTATCAGCCTGGTAAGCTCCGGGGAGCCATAGGGGCTCCCCCCCCAGAAAGATGAAGAAAACCTAAGAGCCAGGGCCCAAGCGGAGTCGACGGTGAAAGCAAGGATGGGCTGACGACATGCAAGGCAAGAGACAAAGAACCAAGACACCGCCTCCCAGAGGATCAGCGCAAACAGCTTCAACGGCGTAGCCAATGCCCTGAGTGCCGAGGCCAACGCCGCAGACGAAGGACCGGCACTCAATGTCTCCACGTCCTCCCCAAGTCAATCCGTGGACAACTCAAGAATGCAAAAGAAGTTCAAGACCAAGGCCAAATGACCGCAGGCACGAAAGTCCTCAGCCGCCAAGATAGCTGAAAGAGCTGGGACCTGTACGCGCAGCTGCTAAAGGCCAACATCCCGAAGAAGCATAGGAATGAAAAGGCACGCATTGAAGAGTTCCAAATCGTCCCCCCCCAGGTAAACCTGCAGAATGGTACTAGCCTCCCGCCATTCGAACATGCGAGTCCAACAAAATCTGTGCCACACTCCCTGAGAAAAAAAACCAGCGTTGAATGTAATGAAACGCCATTTTCTGGGTGAGTCTCGGAGGCTCCCCGGAGCAATAATGGCTGATATGGATACCCTAACTATTTTGCATCAGTCGATGTGGGTGGAGTTCTAGGCCTACCGGGGACCATGAGCCAGAACCTGGCCCCCTCAGAGAGGCACGGGGAGCAATGGCCCATAGAAATGCACATGTGATTTGGAGCATTCTATATCTGCCATCGACCGGGACAGGCACCCAGAAAGGTAAGCGCCACAAAACAAACCCCTATTCTGGTTAACAACAAAAATCGACAAACGAGTGGACAGAACTCCCCCAGGAAAACGAACTAACAAGCATGACGTCACACGACAAGACAAGACATAAGACAAGACCTCTCCAAGGAAGACAGAGAAAAGCTGAAAATGAACCTAATTGAGGCAAAACGTCTAAATGCGGATAGAAATGAAGAAGACAGAAATTCTTTTTTTTACAAAGTGACAGGGACTGGAAAGCTTGTGAAATGGTACATAAAAACAAAGCAACAAGATCAGTAGTGGAAGGGGGAGTAAAGAGCAAAGGAAAAGGGAACATGTTCCTGAAAATTGTATATACCAACATAGATGGAGTGAGGTCAAAAACTTTGGAGTTGCAAGATATAATCCAGCTTAGGGTCCCAGATATTGTTGCATTATCAGAAACGAAACTTGAAGGAAATATAATAAATGAAGTCATATTCCCAAGAGGCTACTCAGTTTGGAGACGTGACAGGAAAACTAGGAAGGGAGGAGGAGTGGCTGTACTGGTGAAAAAACACCTGAAGGTAAAAGAGTTAATATTTGAAAACCCTCGAGATATTGACATAATGGCATTGCAGGTCTGGAATCAGGATGATAAGCTGATAATTGTAAATACCTACAGCCCACCAGCAAGCAACACGTGGACAAAGGAAGAACTGGATGACAAATGAGAGGGCCTCATAATGGTCATGAGAGATATTATTGTACAAGCAGATAAAGATAAATCACAACTGTTGATACTGAGGGGACTTCAACTTTAGAGCAATAGACTGGGAGGCCTATGAAGCAAGAACGGAGGACTTTTGGACATGCAGATTTGTGAACCTCATTCTGGAGACATTCTTGTATCAACACATAAAGCAAGCCACAAGAATGAGGGAAGGAGATATACCGTCAGTACTGGATCTAGTATTCACCAGGAAAGAAGAAGAGATTTTTTACATCCAGTACCTTCCTCCCTTGGGAAAAGAGTGATCACGTCCTGTTAGACATTAAATATGCTTTAAGATATCATCTAGAAGAAAATGGGGACATTGAAACAGTTGATAAACTCGATTTAAGGAGAGGCAACTATGGGGAACTTCGAAATTTTTTTAATGAGTGTAATTGGACAGAATTGTTGCTAGGCAGGGAAGTAAATGAAATGTATGCCAAATTTTTAAAACTATACGAGGAAGGCACACAAACATTCATACCAAAACAGAGATGCAGGGCCAGAAAACAGGATTGGTTCGACAGAAATTGTGAGAGGGCAAGAGACCAAAAGACACAAAAATGGAATCAGTATAGGAAGAGGCCAAACCCCCAAACATACCAGCGATACAAAGATGCGAGAAACAACTATACAGCAGTAAGGAGAGAGGCAGAAAGAAATTTTGAAAAAGGGATAGCAGATAAATGTAAAACAGAACCGGGCCTATTCTACAAATTCATAAACAACAAATTGCAGGTAAAGGATAATATCCAGAGGTTGAAAATGGGAAACAGATTCACGGAAAATGAAAAGGAAATGTGTGAAACATTAAATGAAAAGTTCCAAAGTGTGTTTGTACAAAATGAAATCTTCAGAGAACCAGACACAATAAGAATTCCAGAGAACAACATAGAGCGGATAGAGGTGTCTAGATATGAAGTGGAAAATATGCTAAAGGAGCTCGGGAAGAACAAAGCAGCTGGCCCAGATGGCGTTTCACCATGGGTTCTGAGAGAATGTGCATCTGAGCTCAGCATTCCACTTCACCTGATCTTTCAGGCATCCCTGTGTACAGGAATCGTAGCAGACGTGTGGAAACAGGCTAACATAGTTCCAATCTACAAAAGTGGCAGCAGGGAAGACCCCCTAAATTATAGACCTGTATCATTGACAATGTAATAGTGAAAGTATTGGAAAAGCTAATCAAAACTAAATGGGTAGAACACCTGGAGAGAAATGATATAATATCAGACAGACAGTATGGTTTTCAATCTGGAAGATCCTGTGTATCGAATTTACTCAGTTTCTATGATCGAGCCACAGAGATATTACAGGAAAGAGATGGTTGGGTTGACTGCATCTATCTGGACCTAAAAAAGGCTTTCAACAGAGTTCCACATAAGAGGTTGTTCTGGAAACTGGAAAATATTGG
Organism: Procambarus clarkii; assembly: GCF_040958095.1. Lineage (NCBI taxonomy): Eukaryota > Metazoa > Arthropoda > Malacostraca > Decapoda > Cambaridae > Procambarus > Procambarus clarkii. Next base: position 10,072,659 of record NC_091185.1, read on the forward strand.
AGGGGTGACAGGTAAGCTTCTATCATGGATGAAAAATTTTCTGACTGATAGAAAAATGAGGGCAGTAATCAGAGGCAATGTATCGGAATGGAGAAATGTCACAAGTGGAGTACCACAGGGTTCAGTTCTTGCACCAGTGATGTTTATTGTCTACATAAATGATCTACCAGTTGGTATACAGAATTATATGAACATGTTTGCTGATGATGCTAAGATAATAGGAAGGATAAGAAATTTAGATGATTGTCATGCCCTTCAAGAAGACCTGGACAAAATAAGTATATGGAGCACCACCTGGCAAATGGAATTTAATGTTAATAAATGTCATGTTATGGAATGTGGAATAGGAGAACATAGACCCCATACAACCTATATATTATGTGAGAAATCTTTAAAGAATTCTGATAAAGAAAGAGATCTAGGGGTGGTTCTAGATAGAAAACTATCACCTGAGGACCACATAAAGAATATTGTGCAAGGAGCCTATGCGATGCTTTCTAACTTCAGAATTGCATTTAAATACATGGATGGCGATATACTAAAGAAATTGTTCATGACTTTTGTTAGGCCAAAGCTAGAATATGCAGTTGTTGTGTGGTGCCCATATCTTAAGAAGCACATCAACAAACTGGAAAAGGTGCAAAGACATGCTACGAAGTGGCTCCCAGAACTGAAGGGCAAGAGCTACGAGGAGAGGTTGGAAGCATTAAACATGCCAAAACTAGAAGACAGAAGAAAAAGAGGTGATATGATCACTACATACAAAATAGTAACAGGGATTGATAAAATCGACAGGGAGGATTTCCTGAGACCTGGCACTTCAAGAACAAGAGGTCATAGATTTAAACTAGCTAAACACAGATGCCGAAGAAATATAAGAAAATTCACCTTCGCAAATAGAGTGGTAGACGGTTGGAACAAGTTAAGTGAGAAGGTGGTGGAGGCCAAGACCGTCAGTAGTTTCAAAGCGTTATATGACAGATTGCTGGGAAGACGGGACACCACGAGCGTAGCTCTCATCCGGTAACTACACTTAGGTAATTACACTTAGGTAATTACGAGCTTCGCCGCATGTCTGCGCAGCTCCCCCCTCCCCGGGAGGTTGAAGAGGGAGCCCCAGACCCCCGCGCCGGCGATCCCCGCCCCAGTTCTGAGGCTGGATATCAAATCCGCGAAAAAACCTGCCGACCGGAGGGCGGGAGGGTGCCGGGAGCCTCCGGGACTCACCAGAAAATGGTGCTTCATTACATTCAACGCTGGTTTTCTGGGGGGGAGCCCCTACGGCTCCCCGGAGCTACTTCACCAAAGACTATCTAAGAAAACAAGGGGACATACCCGGGAGGCGGTCGGTGAACCACTCAACACGAAGTCGAGACAACAACCCAAGGACCCCTCCGTAAAGCAGCAGGCACATCATTCGCCAGAAAAAAGGGAGAACGGCCGCAGACGAAGAAACCTATGACCACGACCATAGGAGCCAAAAACCACTGCGCCTGAGAAGAGCATGAAGCTCTGCCACACAACCCCGAGAGGCCAATGCCAAAAGAAAGCCGAGGCAAAGCAAACCTGACCCCAAGGCCACAACCACCAAGGAGAAGAAAAACAGGAGAGCACCCTGTCCAAAGACCAGGACGACACAGACAGTGCATAAGCAGGCCGGAGGTGAAATAAGGCACGATACAGCCTGCGAAACGGCGCAGAAGGAATATCGATGCCGAAAGCTAGCAGCAGAAACCAAGGTGCCAGACCCAGAAACGGCCCCAAGCGCCACCACATCATCCGCAAGCAAATCCTACGACAGCCCCAGGAGGGAAAAGAAAAAGCAGGACCAAAACGAAAATGCCACAAGCGTGCAAGTCCACCGCCACAAGTGTAGCTGACAGGGAAGGAACCCGCATAAGGAGCCACCCCGCACCAACATCCCGCAGAAGGGCAGGAGCGAAAAGACACATTAAGAGGAGCAAAATCGCCCCCAGGAAAACGAGTAGCACCGAGACAGCGCGATGAGAAGAGATATGCACAAAAGAACAAGAAGGCCAAACACCCAGAAGCTGCCGGGAAGAGGACCCACAAGCCCTAGAAAGGACTGGAGGGAAGCTCAACTGAAAAACGACAGACGTACCAGAAAACGGGAAGGAGCAAAACCGTTCCAAACCCTCGAGAACAAAAAGAAGCAAACACAAAGGACGAAGGCACAAAAACCCCATCGCACCCGAGACCAAAAGTCATGCAGAAACCCCAAGAAGAGGGGGACATGACGGAGAAGGCCCGTCCCGGAAAAAAGGGGCGAAGACCGTAGAAAAGCACCCACCGACAAGATGGAAACAACGGGCACAATGGACAAGGAAACCGAGCCCAGGGAGGGGCCGACGCCCACAAAGCACGTGCGGAGAGGGGGATCGGAAAAACCCCACACCACAGAACTGCAAGCCCCGCCCAGAGGGGTAGAAACACCCTGGCGGGGACCAACGGGGCCTGAGGCCCCTCACGTTAGCCCCACCCCAGCCCCAGGAACCCACCCTGCAGGTCCTGGGGCCGAGCTGTCCCCTCAAAGCCCCAGCATCAAGAAAAACCCCGGGGCAGCCGTGAAAAACACGAAGGAAGGGAGCCCACTAGGCTCTGGAACTTGAACCGAAACCGGAGGATAGGCGAGGGGCGAGACGAAGACCCCAAGCTCATCCCCAGCCAGCACAATGAGGCGAGGACAAGACAGAGAATCCAAGGAACATGGAAAAACCAGGCCCGGCACAGCAAGACCGGCAAAGAAGGAGAGCCCCAGAGGGAGCACGGAAGGGCCGAACATAATCCCACAACCAACCCCGACACGCAGCTGCAGTACCAAAACCGCAGCAAAACGTCACCACACTCCCTGAGGAAGCGACAGAAGACAGATAAATCATACACGAGTGGCACACAAGGGGACACAGGCGGAAACCGAGCACCCAACTGAGCCACAGGGACGGTAGAAGAAACGTGTGCAGTGTAACAGGCAATCAAAGGAACACATTAGGCAGCCCAACATGGGCTGACCCCGTACACAGCCCCAAGAGCAGAGATGAAAGCACCCAAGAAGCACAGAATCCGCCCGACAGGCAAACGACAGGGGAGAGGCGGAACCAAAGAGCCAGAACCCAACCTGCAAACACAAGGAGGCGAACACAAAACCTCCGACACAGGAAAACGTACAACCAAACAGGCACCCCCACCGTTGCACTGTGGAACAAGGCGGAGGCGGGGGCCCCGAACTCAAACAAGGTTAGACAAGCATAGGAGAGGGGCAGGAGGAGTACAGGCAGGAGCCGCCTCGGAAGGGCCAAGAGGCCACCCTCAGACACCCGTGAACCGAGGAAAGAATCAGGTGCAGAGAACAAGAGCTGCCCTGTATGGGCTAATAGCCCTGCAGTAGGCACCTCGGGTGATACGGTCCACGTTCTCAAGTACGTATGTACACCCATTCCTACTCCCAAAAACAAAAACCGCGTCAGGACGAAGGAGACGCTAAACCGCACCAACTCACCTGCAGAACATAGGCGCTGAAGGGCCATGACGCAAGCTTTCGAGTCCGCATCCGCCGGAGGCGGCCAGGGCGCCCATGCTGGAGAGGAGGGGAGCAGCGAAGGAGGCTCCCCACCCTAGAACGCAGGGAAAACCTCGTGACTTCCCCACAGCGGCACCCCAGAACACCCCCAAAGCAACGGGGCACGGATTGGATTGAGAAAATGGATGCAGAACACGTGTGCACACCGCCCGGAACCAAAACAAACTCCCATGGCGCATGTGCAGGACGTGAAAGAAAAGTAGTCCAACCAGGCGAGAAGTAGCCCAACCAGGCGAGAAGTAGCCCAACCAGGCGAGAAGTAGCCCAACCAGGCGAGAAGTAGCCCAACCAGGCGAGAAGTAGCCCAACCAGGCGAGAAGTAGCCCAACCAGGCGAGAAGTAGCCCAACCAGGCGAGAAGTAGCCCAACCAGGCGAGAAGTAGCCCAACCAGGCGAGAAGTAGCCCAACCAGGCGAGAAGTAGCCCAACAAGGCAAGAAGTAGCCCAACATGGCGAGAAGTAGCCCAACAAGGCGAGAAGCTCGCAGGACTCAGGGTCGAATGTGTCACTGACCCAACAGGCAGCATGACGGAGGCAAAAACAAGGAGAGTCACCCTGAGACAAAGAGACAGAGCAACCCTCAACTCGCACAAAGCGAGAGGGGATGCAAGGATCTCCACTATCAGACCCGAGAGCCCCCGGGGGGTTTCCCAGGGCCCCTAGACTGGGTCTGCTAAGGGTTATCCCAGGCAGGGCACTGCTAACCGGCGCCCCAAACTACCAAGCAAACTGCTAAAGCTGAACCCACGGGACGTGTCCACTCGTGAGGGCGAAGCAGGGGGCGCCACCACACAAACGAACCTAATATAAGGGGGGGGGGAACACAAGGCAGACCCCCCTACCAGGCAAAAACAAATATAAAAGAAAAACCACACAAGTGGACAACGTACCCAGAGGGAACAGAGCCAGCCGCTGTCATAGGTGAAAACTAGCTACGCAGTACCCTGCGCCCCACCAGTGCGATAACTACCACTTACCCCAAGGTAAACAAGGGAGTAAAACCCCCAAACACTCGGGGCGGCCAAACGCCAAGCAGCGAAAAGCCAACAGAGGTAGACCTAAGGCGACTTGAGGAAGGCAACCCCAAGCCCCAAGGGCGGTACTTACAGGGCACTCAGGGAAGGTGACCCTAAGCACATGCAGCCTGAGTACCTGAGAATACTACTCCCAGCTCACACGACCACCGTAAGAGCAGCACTGCAAACAAGTCACAGCACTGAGACAAGACCGGAGCTGGAGCCACACAACCATGTATTATCCCATCAGCCGAGGAACTGGGGCAGGGATCGCCGGCGCGGGGGTCTGGGGCTCCCCCTTCCCCCTCCCAGGGAAGGGGGAGCTACGCAGACATGTGGCGCGGCTCGTGTGACGTCATGCTTGTTAGTTCGTTTTCCTGGGGGAGTTCTGTCCACTCGTTTGTCGATTTTTGTTGTTAACCAGAATAGGGGTTTGTTTTGTGGCGCTTACCTTTCTGGGTGCCTGTCCCGGTCGATGGCAGATATAGAATGCTCCAAATCACATGTGCATTTCTATGGGCCATTGCTCCCCGTGCCTCTCTGAGGGGGCCAGGTTCTGGCTCGTGGTCCCCGGTAGGCCTAGAACTCCACCCACATCGACTGATGCAAAATAGTTAGGGTATCCATATCAGCCATGGATAGCTCCGGGGAGCCGTAGGGGCTTCCCCCAGAAAAGAGGGCAGTCTGTCAGCCATGAAAATTCCAAAACATCAGAACACACCAAATACAGGGATGAAGAACCGTACTCAAAGGAAGACGGATCCAGCATAGAGGCATACTCCGGCTCTCGCAGGAGGTAAACCGCAAGAGCTTCCCAAACCTCTCTGTGTGGGATGTGAGAGGCAGAAAACCTCTGGAAGGAAGGAGCTGAGGAACCCAGGGAACCCGGAACTGAACCCGGGGAGGGCCCAGTCCCAAACCAAACTTGTACAGGGAGAGGGGGGGTAAGAAAACCCCTCGCCCTGTAACAAAAAAACCTGTGACGAGGGGCACCAAAACCCAAGCAGGATCAAAGGGGGTCTAAGCACCCCAGGGCAACTCCTCCCCAGCCCCGAGAGCCTCCACGTCAGGCCCCAGGGCAGAGCCGATCTCCATGCCCTCCAGTCCTGAAGAAAAGGCAAAGTCCTGGGGAAAGGCAGCAAAGAAGGAGGAATGCTGGTTGGACCCTGAAGCCTCGGCAGGAGGAACAGGCTCAAATGCCTCCGTCTCGAAAGGGACAGCCCTCGAAGCTGCCTGAATCTTATCACCAACTAAAACCCAACCCGACTCCGAAATCCTGAGATGTTTGGGAGCAGGTAGCAAGGCAAACCACGCCCACCGGGAAAGAACCTGAAGACGCGGACGGAGCTAAAGTCAAAGTGACCAATGTCCCAGGTCCAGGTCCCTAAAAGCAAAACAAGGCAGCTCCGGGGCACTCGAGTGAGCAACCATCCTAGCCCGTTGCAAAAACCAAAACCCATAATGCAGCGCAGATGCCGTCTAACCCTTAAGAACTTCCGAAGAAGAATGGGTAAACTGAAGAACAAACTGTGTACATGTCTCACAAGACTCCGGGTCGTAGGTGTCACCGACCCAACAGGCAGCATGAGTGAGGCAAAACAGGTGACCATCACCCTGAGACTAGGGCAACGAACAACCTTCAAACTCGCACAAGGCGAAATGGGACTGGGAAGATGCATCCATGGGTCAACCAAGCCCCAATGGGGTTTTCTAGGGCCTGTAGGGGGTTCAGTCTACGGGAAGCCCAGGCAACGGTATTGCAAAGCTGGATGAGCCCAAATGAGAATGTCAACAAGGGGAAATAGTGCTTTAACTGGACCCCTGAGAGATTTACAAGCACAGGGGCCTAGAGAAGGGCCACCAAAATACCTTAGGTGGACTAATAGTCAAACCAGGCAGCCCTCCTCCAAGTAAAAACAAAAAGAAAAGAAAACTTCACAAAAGCACAACCACAACAGGAGGAACAGGGAACACGGCCGCCGCGTTGGTGGGCATGCTGAGCGGCACCTTGCACCCAAACCAGCAATAACAACACTTCCTACCCAAGAACAAACAAAGGCCACTAAACCTCAACTGAACCCAAGGGTGGGGCAACTGCCAAGCAGCAGCAACCTCTATGAAAGTGAAGCTCGAGAGCACCAGGGAAGGCAACCCTAGAACGCAAGGGTAGTAGTCACAGAGCGCTTAGGAAAGGAGCTCTAAGCGCATGTAGCCCTCATTACTATATAATACTCCTGGCCATCATGCCACAAACAGCAAGAAACACCACAAGGGCACAAAATCCAGCTAGAAACTGAGGCTAGAGCAACATCCGCCCCCAGAGTGCTTCAGCCACGAACTGAGGTGTGAAGGGGGGCCGGCATGTGGGTCTGGGTCTCCCCCCCCTTCCCAGGGAGGGGAGGGCTGCGTGGTGGCAGTGAATGACAATTGCTTGTTTGCTAGTTTCCTTTGTTTTCTTTTGGCGAGTTCATTTCCTCTGTTCGGTCTTGGGTTTTTACAATTTCTACCATGTGAGGCTTGTTTTAAGATGCCTACCTTTCTGGGTGTCTAATCCCAGTCGATGGTAGACAAGGAATACCCCCAAATACACAGGGGTCTCCTTAAGCCATTGCTCCCTGTGCCTCTCTAAGGGGGCCAGGTTCCAGCTCTGGTTCCCAGTAGTCATGACTCCATTGACTGAAGCCCCAGAATAATATAGCGCATATCAGTCCTATAGCTCCAGGGAGCCGGAGGGGCTCCCCATAGAAAAGTTGAATGAACAAAAGTAAGTTATCTTTCATAAAACTCACCACTGTAACTGGGATGGACAGGTCCTGACCATGGTAACAGAGAGCAAGTGCATGGTTGCCTGCTGAAGCAGCAATAACACCTTTCTTCTGTTGTTGTTCTGGCAGCATCAGTAGTGTGTATCTCGCACCACGTTCCTTAGGGAGTAAGTGCAGTTTAACAGCGTGAGCAAGGCAGTAAACAAGAGAGGGAGCGAGTAATTTGTGAGAGCGTACAATATGTGTCTATAGCTCTAATCTCCTTTAAGTATTGTACTGTGTATTAATTTAAACCAATACACATCTGCAGATCAAGATATGTGTAAGATATTAAAAACAAAATTTTCAGATGTAGCCTACATCCTATCTCATGGTGGTGTACTCACCTAATTGTGCTTGCGGGGGTTGAGCTGTGGCTCTTTAGTCCCGCCTCTCAACCGTCAATCAACAGGTGGGGGTATACATTATTTGTCAAGTTCTAATCTTCCATACATTTAATCACAGCATTACAATGCCAATACCTTTGCCTGAACAAAGTTTTGGGACATGAAGGAGTTTTGAATTTCCTGCTTCTCATACTGGAATAGGTTTCTCATATTGGAATCTCATACTCATACTTTCTCAAAGGTTTACTTCTTATACTGGAATCTCTCTATACCAGTTATATCTTGCAAAATGTTTCCATCCCAGTATGCAATGAGTGGAACATTTGTGGCAAAGGTTTGTTTAATATCCTCAGCTATCTCTTATGTACAGCACTCCTTTCCCTCTGCAATGTACTTACACTTAATACATCAATATCAACTCCAAAGGCAGAAACAGTTGGGGCTACCACCATGAAAGCACTACTATCACTTGCTTTTATCATATTTAACACAGTTAAAAAAATTAATTTTTCAAAATTTCAATCATCTGGCGGCAGCAAGACTAGTAACTGTGTGACTCATCATAGATGTAAAGTGCCTTGTATAGTGACTGTTGTGAGCCTCTTGTTGATCATTTGTGACACAAAAGATTATTGATGTGTGTATTTGTGTGGGTGATTAAATATGTATGTGTATGTGTATATAAGTATACGTATATATATATATATATATATATGTACATGTATGTATGAGAATGTGTACATGTATATATAACATTAATAATTTTGTAACTAGCGTCAAAAATTTGTTATTTGCTTAGCTAAACGAACTAGAGGGTTCAGTTCCTGAACCGATTATGTGCCTCTGTAATCCTTTACATCACTGTCCACGGGATGGGTATGGAGTGCATAATAAAGAAAGAAATTGAATTGGCGGCAGCACTAAATATGATTTTATTTTGCCAAAATTTAGTGTGTGCAATTCTCTAACAACTAGTAATACAATGAGATGCTATGCTAATTAATTATAAAAAAATAAATTGGACCACTAGTTATCCTGCACCTAGTAAATGATGAGAGCCATGTGCAGATCCTGTTATTTTATCCAAGTACAGTGATGCCTTGATTAACAAATTTAATCCGTTCCAGCACCGAGCTCGTTATGTGAAACGCTCGTCTTGCGAAACAATAACATCCCTGTCATTAAAGGCATCTGAGAACCAGCAAGAATGCTTGGAAGCATCATGTGGTTTGCTTGTTAATCGAGTGAAAGCTCGTCAATCAAGACAAATTTTTTGCGAGTGGCTTGCTCGTTACTCGAAATGCTTGTAACTGGAGTCACTCGTCATTCGAGGTTCCACTGTATCTCTCATTTGTTTATTCTTTATTTATTTTTATATACAAGAGTTCTTACATTCTTGTACAGCCACTAGCACGCATAACATTTTGGGCAAGTCCTTAATCATAATTTTCACACACATACATCCCCAAGAAGCAGCCTGTAGCAGCTGTAACTCCCAGGTACCTATTTACTGCTAGGCAAACAGGCACATCAGGCTGAAAGAAACTCTGCCCATTTGTTTCTGCCTCCACCAGGAACTGAACCCGGACCTTTAGGACTATGAACCCCAAGCGCTGTCTACTCGGCTGTCAGGCCCCCAAATCTGATACAACATGATACAAACTGTTCTATGAAATAAAATCAAGTACAACACAAAAGACTGGCCAGAAGGAATAAATACACAGAATCACTGAAATAAAATACTGTACTGGAATGGATGGAATTGAAAACTGTGTAAATACAATATGCCATTAATGGTGAATGTATATATAGTTTAACCAGCTCATTTTCTCATCTTCTTTTAAATATTTGATTATCTTAGGTGTACTGCTAACCTTGAAGCTGCCAGTATACTGGTTAAACTCTTTCTTGAAGAATATCTCCATGTCAGTGAAACTGGACATGTGAGACTTGGTGCAAGGCGTGTTCATAATTCCAGACTTGATCTTAAAAGCGGCAGCACTCACATCCTGAAATATGAAAATAATAACATCCTTAGTACAATTATTTGAGCAATTAGGAGCACAGGTGTATTGTGGCTTGCTACAATGAGGGAATCATCATCTGTCATCTACTAGATGCCATCCATTGTGGAGTTCTCTGGCCTACTTGGGACCCACAGCCAGAACCTGGTTCCCTTACATGGTGCAGGGAGCTGTGGCATTTATGTATTAAGTTATTCATTAAACAGCTCATGTTAAAGTCTTTAAGCATGCTAAACATACACTCACTCCACACGTTCTCTTGTGCTATTTACACAAAAAACAAAAATGAACCAAACCCTGTTCTTAAATGATATTCTTGATCTGAAACTTTTCCTTGATAGGTGCAATAAAACCTATCAGCACCACACCAGAAATAAATATCCCTTTGATATCCCCAGAGTCAAACTAAATCTGTGCAATCAACTTGATAATGGTCCAGAACAGACCGAAACGTGGTCGTCTCCTCCTCTTCTGGTGTGTGGTCTAGTTCTCATACGAAATTAGGTATTTTTTGGTTTTACTTTTGAATAAGGCATAGGTTGGACAATTTTGTAATTCATTAGGGAGTGAGTTCCATAGACTGTGGTACTTTTTTTGCATTCAGTGTTTGCACAGATTTAGTTTGACTCTGGGGGATATCAAAGAGATATTTATTTCTGGATTGGTGCACATGGATTCTATTACACCGATCACGGAAAAGTTTCAGATCAAGATTAGCATTTAGGAACAAGATTTTGTACATGTAAAGAGCACATGAGAATGTGTGGAGTGAGTGTATGTTTAGCATGTTAAGGGGCATAAACAGAGAGGCTGTGTGTTGTCTGAAGACAGAGTTTGTAATAGTTCTGATAGCAGATTTTTGCAGAGTGATAATGGCTTGAGGTAATTTGCAATGGTTGAGCCCTATACACAGATACCATAAGTAAGATAGGGATAGATTAGCATATAGTATAATGAGAGGAGAGTAGAGATGGGAACATAATATCTGATTTTAGAGATTATACCAACCATTTATGAGACACTTTTGGCTATGTGTTTTATGTGGCGCTGAAGTTCAGCCTCTTGTCTATGTATAGGCCAAGGAACTTTTAATAATTTTTATTGCTAATGTTAACATTGTCTATCTGAAGTTGAATTTGATTTGAAGATTTAATACCAAAAATGTAGTACAGCGACACAACACACCTTGGTTTACGAACTATATTTACAGACTTTTTGGGTTACGAGCCCAAGTTCTTCGTAAAATGTGACTCAGCTTACAAGCTTTGCCGCAGGTAACGTAGTTTGTTGATATGAGTATGGGCAACCTAGCGTGTGGTTCCTTGTGGCACAGTCGCTCGCGCTTCAGTTCACCAGTGCTACCATGATTTACCAGTTTTCAGTTTAACCATGTGCTTAGTGATGCTCACGCATGAATTCTTTGTAAAGAATTTCATTGTTTTTCGGCTTTTGGGGGTTTTAAACATAAAAATAATTATACAGTATATCATGCCATGGGTCACAAGTAAGTCAGTGGTAAGGTTCAACCTAAGAAAACACATGTGAGGATGACCATAGAGGAAAATCAAAGAGATCATTCGTAAACATGAAGATGGTGTGCGCTTAAAAAGTTGTGTGCAGTATGGGAAGAAATGCAAAGATTTGTTGAAACGACTCACCCAATTCAAACTGCAGTAGGCTGTTGCCTTAACCTTTTCAATGACACTGATGCCTCACTACAGACAAATGTTAAAAAGTAGGGAAAACAAGTTTCTATGCAAAGGTTCTTAATGAGAAAAACAAGCAGTGAGTCACAACCAGGTTGTAGTGGTATGCAGGCAAAACATAGGAGAGAGAGTACTCCAGAGAAGTCATCACTGCCTGATGTTATAATGGAAGGGGTCTCCCCTTCCAAACAGTAACACCTCTTCTCTCCCCCCCCCATCCTCCTCACCATCTTCCATACACCAACATGAGTCATCAATGAAGGTAAATTATAACTTGTACATACTATAGTACTAAATATTTGTGAGAATTAGGTATGATAAGTATTTAGAAGTTAATATTTTTGGGAGTGTGGAATGGATTAATTAAATTTACATTATTTCTTTTGGGAAAATTAGTTTCGGGTTACAAACCATCTCTGAGAACGGATTAAATTTGTAAACGGAGGGGGCCACTGTAGGTCTTTTCTATGTCTAGTGTGAGTTTGTTGGTTGACATCCATGAGTGGACATTTTTAATTCATTTTTACAATAATACTTAGTGTAAGGGATGGGGTCAGAATAGATGAAGGTATAGTAGTATTGTCTGCAAATAGTATTTTGAAATATTTTTGAGATTACAGTAGAGGTAGATTTGATATTGGTCTGTATTTGTTTGTCAGCTGTCTCGCCTCCTTTATGAACTGGCGTCACTCTTGCTTTTTAAGGATATCAGGAAAAGTATGACACTAGAGATTTTTTGAATAGCAGAACTATGAGTAGAACAAGAGCAGGGGCAGAACTCTTATATACCATAAATGGTATTTCACTAATGTTCTTAGCTTTGGTTTTCAGTGATTGAATTTTGGATATAATGTCTATCAGGCTGACTGGTACAAGGAGTAGTTAGGATAGCTGACGGTGAGATATGTAGTAACATGTGTCTGGGTCTCTGGGATTTTTCTGGCAAGGTTAGCACCAATTGATGAAAAGAAGCTATTCAATTCAGTTGCAGTTTCTAAGTATGTTGCAAGTGTGTAACCATCTTTGGACAGATGTTCTGTGATTTTTATGTAATTGTTAATTACATCTTAGGATGTTAGAGATGGCTTTCCATATACGTTTCATATTTCTTTTTGCTTCTTTAAACCTATTCTCATAAAAGGAAAATTTGGCTCTTCGTGTTATATTGGTAAGCTCTGATAAGTATCTCTTAACTACTACTTTTAAAATTAGGCCAATCCTATGTTTTTCATATTCGTATTTCTTGTTAAATGCTTCAAGTATGCCACTTGTGAGCCAGGGGTTATTTAATCATCTGGCAGTTACTTGCTTAGTGAGGAGAGGACAATGTGTGTTGTAGAGGCTTAGAGTTTTGTAGAGAAAGATCTCGGCGAATGAATTTATATCCTGTGTGTTATCGAGTTCAGATTCCCAGTTTATATTTTAAAGTGCATTTATGAGGTTCCTATTGCTGCTTTGCTGTGTAGTCTAAAGGTAAGTTTCTTGGTATCCGAGGGTGTTAGATCCATGTTTGCTGAGAGGAAGATAGGATTTCATTACATTCAATGGTTGTTTTCTAGGGGGGAGCCACTTGAAGCTAACTACCCACAAAGAAGGAAGAAATGGACACTTACCAGGGAGGAGGGAGCACCTCAGGTATCATAACAAATAAGAAACAGTCGACCGAGAAAGCCAACCCAGAGCCACATGGGCGCTGAGGTCCGGGAACATTGACCAAGTACCCCCCAGAGCTCCCATGCCTGAATATTAGCCCCAGAGCCACATGGGCGCTGAGGTCCGGGAACATTGACCAAGTACCCCCCAGAGCTCCCATGCCTGAATATTAGCCCCAGAGCCACATGGGCGCTGAGGTCCGGGAACATTGACCAAGTACCCCCCAGAGCTCCCATGCCTGAATATTAGCCCCAGAGCCACATGGGCGCTGAGGTCCGGGAACATTGACCAAGTACCCCCCAGAGCTCCCATGCCTCAATATTAGCCCAGGACATGTTATCAAAAACTGAGCATTGAATGTAATAAAACACCATTTTCTGGGCGAGTCCCAGAGGCTCCCCAGAACTTACTGGGCTGATATGTATGTATTAGACTGTCGCATCAGTCAATTTGATTGAAGTTCTATGCCTACCATGGACCACGAGCCAGAACCTGATCCCCCTCAGAGAGGCACAATGAGCAATGGCCTATAGAACCCCCCCCCCCCCCATGTGGTTGGAAGCATTCCATATCTGCCATCGACTGGGTTTGGCACCCAAAAAGGTAGGGGTCCCAAAACAAACACCACCTGGTTAAAAATTGCTACCGAAAACCGAACTATCAAGCAGAACTCCTCATCCGAAAACAAGCAAACAAGCATGACGTCACAACCACCGCCATGCCACTGTCTGCGCAGCTTTCCCCTCTCCCTAGAGGGGAAAGGGGGGTCCCAGACATCTGCGCCGGCTATTCCACCTCAGCTCAGGCTGAATATCAAAAACACACAAAAACAAAACGCCGACCAGTGGGAGGGAGGGTTGCGGGGGAGCCTCTGGGACTCGCCCAGAAAATGGCTTTTCATTACATTCAACACTGGTTTTCTGTGGAGAGCCCCTTCAGCTCCCCAGAGTCACCTAACCAAAGATGAAGTAAAAGAGGGACTTACCCAGGAGGCGACCGCCACTCGTTCCTCAATTCAAAGTCGAGACAACTGGCCGCAACCTGCGACCCAGGGCTATACACGCGCGAGAAGGCGCCAGGAACATTAATGAGGTACCGTGCAGCCAGGACCCTGTTTAAACTCCAAAAACCCTGTGCCCGAATGTCAGCCCAAGACATATTGCCAAAAACAGCAGCCAAAGCCACGAACTTACGAACGTCTTGGGCATGGGAATAGACCACAGGCTGGTTAGACCGAATAATCCTGCAGACGACCTGAGAGACCCACACCCTGGATCAGGGAAGAAGGGAAACTGGGTCCACCCAAAGTGTGTCCCCTGCCACGGAGGCCGTGGCACGCAAATAATGACAAAGAGCCGCAACCGGACACAAAACATGATGTACCCCGGCCGAACCAACCAAGCATCAACAAACCAAGGACTCCTTCGAAAAACAGAAGACTCATTCTTCGCCAGAAAAGGAGAAGACGGCTGCAAACGAACAAAACGACCACCAGGAGCGAAAGAGCAGAAACCCCCAGCATCGGAGGAGAGCATGAAGCTCCCTGACCCCCCCCTCACCCCCCCAGGGGCCAATGCCAACAAGAAAAGAGCCTTAGAAAAACAGTTCTGAACCTATAAGGCCACCACAAACTGTGGAGGAGAGAGAAAAGAGAGCACTCAGTCCAACGACCATGACGGCTCTGGTGGTGCACGAGCAAGCCAGAGGTGAAACAATGCCTGAGAAAGCTTGTGGAAAGGAGCAGAAGTGACATCCACCCCGAACACAAGCTGAAGCCGCTCTTCCAGCGCCACATAATATGAGGTGACAGTATTTTGCATAAGATGATGGTCCTGAAACAACCAAGAGAGAGAGAAAGGACAAAACAACCTGATCAGAAATCGAAGACAACCTACGAAGAGACAAAAGTGCAGAAAGGACTGCCAGGAAACTTCATACTGCAGTTGAGATGAAACTTGCAGGTGGAACACCATCAACGAAGCCACCTGATCACCATACAAGTGGTGATAAATCTGGGTCAAAAAGATCAGACGTGAAGAGTGGAGGAGAAGATTAAACCAGCCACCTACCATAATGGACCGATCTGCTGAAAGAGGCGGAGCTGCGGGAAGACCCCTCGAGTTCGATCATCAAGTAAGCAGGGCCTGAAATCAGGGTTGGGCTGGCCACCTTGGGGCCAACAGGACTACTCTCCCCTAGTAAGTCTCCAAGCGAGCCTGGAACAGGAGCAACAACCAAATCTATGAGAAGAGGTACAGGTAACCCCACCATGATCAGTCCAGCTGAAAGGTATCGACCCTGACGGCCTTGCGGTCAGGGAAGGGCACCACATACACTGGAAGACGCCTCGACCAGGCCAACATGAAAAGGTCCACCTCTGGGCGCCCGAACATCCGGCAGAGCTAACTAAACAAGTCGGCATCGACCCTCCATTCCGTGGAGAAAGGGAATGAACCGGGACAGGCAATTTGCCAGGACATTGACACCCCCTGGATTTGAACTGCCAGGAGAGCCAAACTCCGAAAACTCAGCAGACAAGTCACCCGAAGCGACAAGCCCCAAAGAGCCAAGGACCACATCAAACCTCTGCGGTTCAGACAATAAACCACTAGGGAGCAATCTGAATAGAGCCGGATCGTCAATCCGCGAGCAACTGGAACCCTCTGAAGAGAAAGCCACACCGCTGCGAACGCCCCCACCGAGCTGTGAACCTGACGGAAGGACAGACCCCACTGCCCCTGGCCAGTCTGGTGAGCACTGGTCACAAAGCCCCAGAAGAGAGACGAAGTGTCCATGAACACATCGAGCGTGGGCTCAGGTAGGTGCCATGACACTGAACTCCGAAAAACCCAAAGAGGAAGTCGGTGATGCAGCAGCCGACACAAGTCCCCGGGGTCCGAACCCAGAGATCGCGAGAGCAGCAGAAGGGATGTCCCCGAAGGAACCAAAACAGCCGCCGAAGCCAGATCTGACCCAACGAGTAGACCAGCATGGTGAAATTCAGACTCCCACATAGCTACTCGAACAACCGACGAGTGACCCGGGTGCCCCCCCCCACTAAAACAGCTGAAGGCGGGACCGTAACCACTGCAATGCTGAAGGGAGGGAGAGACAAGGAAGCGCTCTGAGAGTCCCACACAAGACCCAGCCAAGTTCAAACCTAATTAAGAACCAAATGGGACTTCCTCCAGTTCATCAAGAACCCAAACCAGTCGAGCTGGGAAAGAACCAAATCCCAGGCAAGCAGACGTGCAGACCGGCTGGAACCCCAAACCAGCCAGCCGTCAAGGTAAGCAAGAACTCGAACCCCTAACAGACGCAAACAGGTCACCACGCACGACCTGGGTGAGGCGTGTAAAAATGCGAGGCGCCAGATTCAAGCTGAATGGAAGGCAACGGCAGTAAGCTTGTCGCCCCATGACAAAACCGAGTCAGTCCCTGAACCCCAGATGAATCGGGACATGTCAATACGCGTCCTGGAGGTCCAGGGGCACCATCCAAGCAGCAGGCTCCAAAGAAGCCAGACCTGGGACAGAATGGTCATCCAAAATGAAGGGCAAAAACCCAAGGAGTTCAGACAGGACAAGGTCCAGAATGAACCTCAGATCCTCACAGTCCTCGGAACTAGAAACAGGCAGGAAACCCACCTAAGGGATAGGGTCGTTTCGACCACATCCAAGCACACCCACACCAAGATGACTTGACAGAGTGCAAGAGAAGAGGCCTGCCCCATGAACCCTGAACCCCCTGAAGGAGGAGAAGCCACCCAACGCTACCACAGGTTGAAGGAAACGACCCGGAACGCCCACAAACCTTGGGACAAGGTGTGAGCAAACTGAGCAAGCCTTCTCCCCCCCATTGTCAACAAGGTGAACCACAAAAGGGCTGCTGCCCCTTATTCAAACCCAAGTGATGCGCTGACCAGAAGCCGTTGGGTCCGAAGGAAGCGCCGGCTTCTAATCTGGCACCACTAGCCCAGTACAACTGGAGGAACCTCGAACCCTGGCACGACCCCTCCAGGAACGATCCCCAAGACCCCTTCCACCCTCTCCTAGAGAACCAACAAGTCTGACATAGCGCGACAGCTAGTTGAAGCTGCTTGCAGATACTGCATAACCACAGAATCCACAAACAGTAACTGACAAAAAGGTGATAAAATCTAAGAGCCAGAGGCCCACGCAGATTCCAGAGAATGAGCGAGCACAGCCTACCGACATGCGAGGAGGGAAGCAACGAACAGAGGCACTGCCTCCTTCAGAATAGGCGCATACAACTTCAACAAGGCAGCCGACGCCTGAGCCGCCAAGGCAAGCGCGCCTTGCCTTGGCCCAGTCTCTAGCACCTCCACATCCTCCTCAAGCCAGTTCAAAGACAACTCGAGCAGGGAACAGAAATGCAAAACCAAAGCCAAGTGCCCCTCGGCACGCAAATCGTTAGCCACCAGGGACACCAAAAGGACAAGAACCTGCACATGGAGCTGCACCTGACCGATATCATTAGGAAGAATGAGGGGCAAACAACCACGCATTGAGGTGCCCCAACTTGCCCCCCCCCAGGTAAATCTGAACTACAGTAGAAGTTTCCTGCCACTAAAGCATGCAGGTCCGACAGAATGAATGCCACGCCCCCAACGAAAAGAAAGGGCAGTCTGCTAACCAAGATGAATCCGATACCTCATAATGCACCCAATAAGGAAAAGTAGAACCGAGCTCAAATGAGGAAGGGTCCATTATCGAGGCAAAAACCGGGTCACACAGGAGGTACGTCGCAATGGCCTCCCAAACCTCCTTAGGCAGGATACGAGAAGCCGAAAACTTCCAGGAGGAAGGGACTGAAGAACCCAGGGGAACTCAGAACCGATGCCGGGGAGGAGCTGAACCCTATCAAATTCATACAGGGAAGGGGGGGGGGTAAGAAAACCTTTCCCCCTTGCAACAACAAGCCCCACATTGAGGGCACTAAAACCCAAGCGGGGTCAAAAGGGGGTCCAAGCAACCCAAATCAACCCCTCCCAGCCCCAGGATTCTCAATGCCAGGACCCAGGGCAGAACTGTCCTCCAAACCCTCCGCCCCTAAAGGAAAGGCAGAGTCAACCGGAAAAGCTGGGAAAACGGGGGGGGTCCACTGACAGACCCTGAAACCCCATCTGGAGGAGCAGGCTTGAATGTCTCCATTGCCGAACTAGAAAGGGCAGCCTGCAAGACCGCCAGAGTCTCATCACCATCTAGACCCTGCCCCAACTCCGAAGCCCTCCGATGTTTGGGAGCCGGCAGTAGGACAAACCACAGCAGGGAAAGGACGAGGGGCATAGACGAAAGCAAAGTTAATGTGACTAATGCCCCCAAGTCCGGGTCCCTATAAACAAAACGGGACAGCCACGGGGCTTCCCGAAAGGCAGCCAACCTAGTGCGTTGCAGCAACTGCAACCATCTGTGCATGCAATGCCGATGCAACCTACAGCCTATTATCAGTATCAGTGGACTGGGTGAATTGGAAAACAAGCAAGAAACACCACTCATAGGACTGGTTTGAGGGTGTCACTGACCCAACAGGCAGTATGACGGAGGGAAAACCAGTGAATGTCTCCCTGATAAAAGGGACAGAGCAGCTTTCGAACTCGCAAGATGGGATTCAGAGGATGCATCCATTGGACCATTGAGCCCCAACGTTTTCCAGGGGCCCTTAGGTTGACTGCTAAGGGAAGCCCAGACAAGTTACTGCTAACCAGTTGGCCCAAACTACTGAGAGATCAATTAAAACTGAACTACTGCGACGTGCACAATCATGAGGGACATAGCAGGGAACCACCAGACTACCAGTGGGTGGATAATAACTAAGGGGCAGACTCCGCACCAGGCAACAAACAAATAAAAAGAAAAAGAAAACCCCCGCAAAAGTACGTCTTCAGGAGGAGCAGAACTAGCCACAGTGTAATAGGTGACAAGCTTTGGGGTGCCATAGGCACAATCAGAGAACACTGTATAAACATCAGAGGTCCACGGCTGTTCAACATACTCCCAATGAGCATAAGAAATATTGCTGGAACAACTGTGGACAGCTTCAAGAGAAAACTAGATCATTTTCTCCAAGGAGTGCCGAACCAACCACTATGATACTGTGGTGAATATGTGATCTTGTGAGCTGCTCCAAGCAACAGCCTAGTGGACCAAACTCTCACAACTCAAGCCTAGCCTCGGGCCGGGCTTGGGGAGCAGAAGCACTCCAGAACCCCATCAACCAAACTCTGGCCAGGAGATAAACAAGGAGGGCAAAGCTAAGGCTCCTGCACAGCTGCTCGAGCAACTGCCGAGCCACCCAAGCTCGACTCGACCCCAATAAACCGTGCCTCTGCAGCCAAAACAAGACCACCGGAGGCAGGGACAGCAACGATGATGTAGTCCCTTCCCATAGCTCATATTAAACCTTACCTTACTAAGTTTTCACTGGAACGAGACCTGCCAAACTGTTTACACAAAAAATCAGGTCCTTAAGTTCAGCTGGGTGAATGGTGAATTTGTTTTGTTGGGGGACAGGAAACCTGTTTAAACATATATTTAGGCTTGTACTGTATTGAGGTCCCCAAGGTCAAACTACTGACCCTTCCCAGGATGCAACCCTACAATAGTTGCCTAACTCCCAGGTACCTACTTACTGCTAGGTAAACAGAGGCATTAAATGAAAGGAAACGTTCCCAACCATTTCTATCCCACCTGGAAATCAAACTCAGAATTCCAGATTGTGAGTTAAGAACAAAGCCAGCCAATCTGACTTTGGCCCGGACATGAACCCAGACAAATTTGCTTGTGGTTATAACAGTCATAGCTCGTTGTTATAACTGTTATGCATATTTTTTGGTTATAAGGATTCTTATTAGTAAATTGTATAATATCATGATTAAAGTATACTTATCCTTCTCTATAAATGAGAGCATTAAGTGAGAACACTCCTTGGTGGTTCCTTGGATGCTAAGTAGCACTTATAAGGGCTACTGTACTAGTGCAGAATATAGACCTGTCCTGAATGTCTTCATTCCTGTCCATGAAAAAAACTGGAGGCATTGCCTAGGGAGTACAATAGAGTAGTACAACTCAGAAAATGCACGATAATGAATAAACCACTTTAACTCTTGTGTAATGAAGTGACTAATTCTCACAGACCTGGAAGCTGATGGCCCTAGGATTCTTGGGGTCACACCAGGGGTCAAAAAGCACATCATCTTTGGTTGGAGTGGAAATCTTCTTAGCATCAGCAGCAGATCCAGTCACGTTGCTGTCTGCTGGCATCTTGACTAGACGTGGTTCTGAAAGACCATCACAAATTATAGTAGTATGGTAGTAGATAGGTAAGTAGTAGTAGTAGTAGTAGTAGTAAGTACAGTAATGGTAATGTCTTCTCACAGACATAACAACATAGGACAAAAACTCACACTTATGTATTTCTGATTTTTATGCAAAGATTTACAAGTTGCAGCAGTGGTGGTGGTGGTGGTACATATTGAGAAACTCTGCAGGTGCCATAAGGAGCATTCGAACCTGCCCACGAAAAAAACAGCGTTGAATGTAATGAAACGGCATTTTCTGGGTAAAACCCAGAGGCTCCCCGGATATATCCAGGCTGATATGCTAATGTCAGACTTTGGCATCAGTCATGTGTATGGAGTTCTGTGGGCCTACCGGGGACCACGTGCCAGAACCCGGTCCCCTCAGAGAGGCAAGGGGAGCAATGGCCTATAGAAACCCCCGTGTGGTTGGAAACATTCTATGTTTGCCATCGACCGGGTCAGGTACCCAGAAAGGTAAGCGTCCCAAAACAAACCCCTATTCTGGTTATAATTGCTACATTGCTAACCCTGTTCTGAAACTTCTTGGACAGATGTAATAGAACACGTATTGGGGGGGGCCGGTGGCTGAGCGGACAGCACGCTGGGCACATGATCCTGTTGTCCCGGGTTCGATTCCGGGCGCCGGCGAGAAATAATGGGCAGAGTTTCTTTCACCCTGATGCTCCTGTTACCTGAATAAATAGGTACCTGGGAGATAGTCAGCTGTCACGGGCTCCTTCCGAGGGTGTGTGTGTTTGTGTGTGTGTGGGGTGGGGAAAAAAATAGTAGTTAGTAACAGTTGATTGACAGTTGAGAGGCAGGCCGAAAGCGCAGAGCTCAACCCCCGCAAGCACAACTAGGTGAATACATAATCACCACACCAGAAATAAATAGATCTTTGATATCCCCAGAGTCAAACTTAATCTGTGTAAACACTCTATGCAAATAAAGGGACCTGGTCTATGGAACTCACTCCCTAATGAATTGAAAAGCTGTCAAACTTTTTCCTTATTCAAAAATAAAACCAAAAAGTACCTTATCTCATCTTCATAGTTTCTTACCTAGTTCTTGAAACTCGCACTGTACCTAGTGATACCCATTTCCCCAACATATGTACCTATGACATACAACTTTACCATTGTAATCAATGCTGTTATTTTATATCAAGTTATACACATAATCTGCTACATTATATCTTGCAATAATCCTAGTACTTGTACTTCTGAAAAGTACTAGTACTAAAGCCACTAGTATGCTGCAAGTACTAGTGGCTTTACAAGAATGTAATTACTGTACTATGCTATTTATCCTCACAATCCCAATGTACCTTCTTGTGTATGTATGTATGTATGTATGTATGTATGTATGTATGTATGTATGTATGTATGTATGTATGTATATGTATATATATATATATATGTATATATATATATATGTATTATATATATATATATATATATATATATATATATATATATATATATATATATATATATATATATATATATGTCGTACCTAGTAGCCAGAATGCACTTTTTGGCCTACTATGCAAGGCCCGATTTGCCTAATAAGCCAAGTTTTCCTGAAATAATATATTTACTATAATTGTTTTCTTATGAAATGATAAAGCAACCCTTTTCTCTATGTATGAGGTCAATTTTTTTTTATTGGAGTTAAAATTAACGTAGATATATGACCGAACCTAACCAACCCTACCTAACCTAACCTAACCTATATTTATAGGTAAGGTTAGGTTAGGTAGCCAAAAAAAGCTAGGTTAGGTTAGGTTAGGTAGGTTAGGTAGACGAAAAAACATTAATTCATGAAAACTTGGCTTATTAGGCAAATCGGGCCTTGAATAGTAGGCTGAGAAGTGCGTTCTGGCTATTAGGTACGACATATTATATATATAAATATATATATATAAATATATATATATATATATATATATATATATATATATATATATATATATATATATATATATATATATATATATATATATATATATATATATATATATATATATATATATATATATATATATATATATATATATGTCGTACCTAATAGCCAGAACGCACTTCTCAGCCAACTATGCATGGCCCAATTTGCCTAATAAGCCAAGTTTTCATGAATTAATGTTTTTTCGACTACCTAACCTACCTAACCTAACCTAACCAAACTTTTTCTGCTACCTAACCTAACCTAACCGATAGAGATAGGTTAGGTTAGGTTAGGTAGGGTTGGTTAGGTTCGGTCATATATCTACGTTAATTTTAACTCCAATAAAAAAAAATTGACCTCATACATAATGAAATGGGTAGCTTTATCATTTCATAAGAAAAAAATTAGGAAAAATATATTAATTCAGGAAAACTTGGCTTATTAGGCAAATCGGGCCTTGCATAGTAGGCTGAGAAGTGCGTTCTGGCTATTAGGTACGACATATATATATATATATATATATATATATATATATATATATATATATATATATATATATATATATATATATATATATATATATATATATATATATATATATATATATATATGTTGTAGCGAGTAGATTATCCCAATAATATACTCGCTCCAAATATAGTGTTAATATTCCTGTCAACCTTTGGAGATGAATGAGGTGAGGCGTTGCCCGGGCAACACGGTGAGGTGTTGCCCGAGCAATATAAGCAGCAAGAATAGCAAACATTAACTAGTCTACTTTCAAGTGTGGTCTAGAGCAGACACTTGCGAGATACTGTACCAACGCTCAGTGCGCTCAACTCACACCAACGTATCACCTGTGTACTTCTGTATATTCGACCAAATATATATATAGTATCTTAGTGTCTGTGTTTATTTGTCACCATACTTTACGTAACAATAGAACCGTTACATTGGTGACCCAGTGAGTGAAAAAGAACCGTTACATTGGTGACCCCGGAGTGACGCTGCCCCAGACATCCCTCCAGACACATCCGCTGACTACGCAGTTCACTTTTCGACCACAGTTACCAGCAGCACCGCCACCTACGACAACGGACGATCCTGTACGACCTCCCATGTTACAACCCCAGTTACCAGCTGCACCACAACCTGATCCTACGACGACGGACGATCCTGTGCGACCTCCCACCCTACGACCCCAGTTAGATGACATCAGCGAAGAGGAGGAAGTTAACTTTGATGGTTATGTAACGCGAGCAGGGCGTACAATTCACCGACCAGCTAAGTTCCTTGATCAAGTATTTTTCCTTTCATTCCCTGGGAGGGGGAGTTCTGTAGCGAGTAGATTATCCCAATAATATACTCGCTCCAAATATAGTGTTAATATTCCTGTCAACCTTTGGAGATGAATGAGGTGAGGCGTTGCCCGGGCAACACGGTGAGGTGTTGCCCAAGCAATATAAGCAGCAAGAATAGCAAACATTAACTAGTCTACTTTCAAGTGTGGTCTAGAGCAGACACTTGCGAGATACTGTACCAACGCTCAGTGCGCTCAACTCACACCAACGTATCACCTGTGTACTTCTGTATATTCGACCAAATATATATATAGTATCTTAGTGTCTGTGTTTATTTGTCACCATACTTTACGTAACAATAGAACCGTTACATTGGTGACCCAGTGAGTGAAAAAGAACCGTTACAATGTCGTACCTAGTAGCCAGAACGCACTTCTCGGCCTACTATGCAAGGCCCGATTTGCCTAATAAACCAAGTTTTCCTGAATTAATATATTTTCTCTATTTTTTTTCTTATGAAATGATAAAGCTACCCATTTCATTATGTATGAGGTCAATTTTTTTTTATTGGAGTTAAAATTAACGTAGATATATGACCAAACCTAACCAACCCTACCTAACCTAACTTAACCTATCTTTATAGGTTAGGTTAGGTTAGGTAGCCGAAAAAGTTAGGTTAGGTTAGGTTAGTTAGGTTAGGTAGTCGAAAAACAATTAATTTATCAAAACTTGGCTTATTAGGCAAATCGGGCATTGCATAGTAGGCTGAGAAGTGCATTCTGGCTACTAGGTACGACATATATATATATATATAAATAATATATATATATATATATATAAATAAATAAAATAAAAAATAAAAAATCCTCAATTCATGCTAAAATGTGGATACCTGTGGATAACCATTAAATTTACTTTAATGTACTTACTTTTTTTCTCTGTCCAATTTCTAATACAATTTTTTATACTTGCCTACAATGCATTTTTATACCTTCTTACAATGTATTTTTATATTTTCTTACAATGTATTTTTATACTTTCTTACAATGTACCTGTAAAGATTTTTTAAATTTGCTAGAAATTACCTTCTTAAAATTATATGTTAGATTAAGGATCTGCCCCAAACACTATGCGTGCTAGTAGCTTTATAAGAATGTAAAACTTCAATTCTCTGTACTCTAATAAACCCAATGTACCTTCTTATATATAAATATATAAATAAATAAATAGATAAATAAATAAAGGAAGCAACCCACATCAGTTGAAAAAAGTCCCATTTTCATCTTCTTATGTCTATGAGTAAATATTGAGGGGCTTAGGGACCTCGAGGCTGAATGGACAGCTTTTGTGGGTCAGTCCTAAGGCCCCGGGTTCAATTCAAGGCAGAGGCAGAAACAAATGGGCAGAGTTTCTTTCACCTCGATGCACCTGTTCACCTTGGAGTGAATAGGTACTTGGGAGTTAAGACAGCTGCTACAGACTGCTTCAAAGGGATGTGTGTATTTTAGAAATACATATAGTAGATGAAATATAGGAAAAATTGATTGGTTAGATAGGCGGGGTCCAAGAGCTAATAGCTTGATTCTGCAGACACAAATAGTAAATAATATATTCACCACAAATTAGGCTGTATGAAATAGGTCTGCAAATGGTGCCTTTCCAACACCTTCAGCACTGCATTAATTACTTTACCATTAAAATTTATATTTGGTCATTACTCCAACAAAATAAATATTCTATGTAACATTAAATGTATTGTCCCCTGCAGGAAACAAATATAACTGGAATAATTATATGTATAATCCTTCCCAATTCTCTAATTCCTCCCCATGAACTAATTTCCTCCTATTAGACTTCAAATTCCTCACTTGAGAGCCAAGTGGACCCCTTTGAGAAACACTGCTATGTATAATTAAGCGCTGGCTAAATAACGAGCCAATACAAGAAAGTATTATCAATATATCTACAATGAGAACAACACAGGACAAGCAACAGTAGTGCAACAGCAAGCCCTCACATGCTGCACTGTGCAAGTGGCTGGCTGTTCCTTCACCTGGCATCATGAGGCACCATAGTCTACCCTTGACCCAGCACCATGAGGCACCATAGTCAACCCTTGACCCAGCACCATGAGGCACCATAGTCTACCCTTGACCCAGCACCATGAGGCACCATAGTCTACCTTTGACCCAGCACCATGAGGCACCATAGTCTACCCTTGACCCAGCACCATGAGGCACCATAGTCTACCCTTGACCCAGCACCATGAGGCACCATAGTCTACCCTGGACCCAGCACCATGAGGCACCATAGTCTACCCTTGACCCAGCACCATGAGGCACCATAGTCTACCCTTGACCCAGCACCATGAGGCACCATTGTCTACCCTTGACCCAGCACCATGAGGCACCATAGTCTACCCTTGACCCAGCACCATGAGGCACCGTAGTCTACCCTGGACCTAGCATCGTGAGGCACCATAGTCTACCCTTGAGCCAGCACCACAAGGCACCATACCCTTGACCCAGCACCACAAGGCACCATACCCTTGACCCAGCATTACAAGGCACCATAGCCTTGCCCCAGCACCACAAGGCACCATAGCCTTGCCCCAGCACCACAAGGCACCATACCCTTGACCCAGCACCACAAGGCACCATAGCCTTGACATAGCACCACAAGGCACCATACCCTTAACCCAGCACCACAAGGCACCATTGCCTTGCCCCAGCACCACAAGGCACCATATCCTTGACCCAGCACCACAAGGCACCATACCCTTGACCCAGCACCACAAGGCACCATTGCCTTGCCCCAGCACCACAAGGCACCATACCCTTGACCCAGCACCACAAGGCACCATTGCCTTGCCCCAGCACCACAAGGCACCATACCCTTGACCCAGCACCATCAGGCACCATACCCTTGACCCAGCACCACCAGGCACCATACCTTTGACCCAGCACCACAAGGCACCATACCCTTGACCCAGCACCACCAGGCACCATACACTTGACCTAACACAAGGCACCATACCCTTGACCCAGCATCATGAGGCACCATACCCTTGACCCAGCATCATGAGGCACCATACCCTTGACCCAGCACCACAAGGCACCATACATCACCATACCCTTGCCCCAGCACCATACACGTCACCATACCCTTGCCCCAACACCATATACGTCACCATACCCTTGCCCCAGCACCATACACGTCACCATACCCTTGCCCCAGCACCATACACGTCACCATACCCTTGACCCAGCACCACGCTTCACCATACACTTGCCCCAGCACCACAAGGCACCATACCCTTGCCCCAGCACCACCAGGCACCATACCCTTGCCCCAGCACCACACGTCACCATACACTTGCCCCAACACCATACACGTCACCATACCCTTGCCCCAGCACCACCAGGCACCATACCCTTGACCCAGCATCATGAGGCACCATACCCTTGACCCAGCACCACCAGGCACCATACACTTGACCTAACACAAGGCACCATACCCTTGACCCAGCATCATGAGGCACCATACCCTTGACCCAGCATCATGAGGCACCATACCCTTGACCCAGCACCACGCGTCACCATACACTTGCCCCAACACCACAAGGCACCATACCCTTGCCCCAGCACCATACACGTCACCATACCCTTGCCCCAACACCACACGTCACCATACACTTGCCCCAACACCATACACGTCACCATACCCTTGCCCCAGCACCATACACGTCACCATACCCTTGCCCCAGCACCATACACGTCACCATACCCTTGCCCCAACACCACACGTCACCATACACTTGCCCCAACACCATACACGTCACCATACCCTTGCCCCAGCACCATACACGTCTCCATACCCTTGCCCCAACACCATACACGTCACCATACCCTTGCCCCAGCACCATACACGTCACCATACCCTTGCCCCAACACCATTCACGTCACCATACCCTTGCCCCAACACCATACACGTCACCATGCCCTTGCCCCAACACCATACCCTTGCCCCAACACCATACACTTGCCCCAACACCATTCACGTCACCATACCCTTGCCCCAACACCATACACGTCACCATACACTTGCCCCAACACCATACACGTCACCATACCCTTGCCCCACCTCTACACGTCACCATACACTTGCCCCAACACCATTCACGTCACCATACCCTTGCCTTACCGTCGGGGGAGATGTAGTGAGCGTAATAGTCGCCGGTGGAGGCTGACCTCTGGCGGCGGGCGGCGGGAGGTCGCGGGTGTGACCTGGCCACCTTGGCGGCCGTGATGGAGGCCGGAATGGCCGCGACCTTTGACCCCGGCGAGGCCACTGCAGCGCTGATCTTGGGTGGAGCAGCAGCTGTACCTGTCTTGAGTGGAGGAGCAGCTGTACCTGTCTTGAGTGGAGGAGCAGCTGGGACGGTGGCAGCTGTACCTGTCTTGAGTGGAGGAGCAGCTGGGACGGTGGCAGCTGTACCTGTCTTGAGTGGAGGAGCAGCTGGGACGGTGGCAGCTGTACCTGTCTTGAGTGGAGGAGCAGCTGGGACGGCAACAGCTGTACCTGTCTGTGGAGACGAGACAGGAAACTGTCATAGCAAGTCCTGGTGGTCGTGTGCCATCCTGCCCCCATAGTCAAATAGTAATTTATACAAAACATGGTACCATTACCAATATACAAGTATATTTTGTTATATTGGGGACTAACTCAATTGGTATGGGAAGTGGCTCAACTAGCCAGGAAGCCAAGAGCTAGAGGTCGACCAGGGGTTGAGGCTGTGGCACCAGCAGGGGGGAGGGGGCGCCGACGTGCCTGCCTGCCCCCGCCTCCAGCACTCTGCTTGTGTCCTCTCTACGTGGGTACTCTTGCTTTAATATAATGTTTAACTTCATGTTTTGACCTTAATACACTGTGGCACTTGGTGAAGGAGATTATCGGGGTAAAGTGCCAAGCCATTACGACTATGCAGCACTGGGATGGGGCTAGGATAAGGATTTGGGATGGGATGGGGGGAAGGAATGGTGCCCAATCACTTGGTGAAGCCATGCAGTCGCTCTACCGTCCACCCAAAGTGGTTGGGCTATATCAGTTGGTGAGCATTCATTAAATATAACCGAGTTGGTTAATTGATTTGCCAAAACGTATTGTCTGGACACATCCCCCCCCCCCCAACAAGACAGGGCATCTTACATTCTTGTACACTCTTGTACAGCCACTAGTATGCGTAGCGTTTCGGGCAGGTCTCTGGAATACGATCCCCGCCGCGAACAATCGTTTTTACAACCAAGTACTCATTTTACTGTTGAGTTAAACAGAGGCTACAGTTAAGGATTTGCGCCTAGTAAATCCTCCCCGGCCAGGATACGAACCCATGACAAAGCGCTCACGGAACACCTGCCTCGCCAGCTCACCAGACGCCACCAGTAAACTCTCAGGACGGTATATATAAAGGCTTGCCAGCGTCCAGCACCCGTAATCCTTCATCCTTGGATTACGGGCTCACCATAGCCCGTGCTACATGGACACTCCGTCCTGAATAGCTAAATCTTTAACAACAACAACGTCCAGCACCGCGACGGGAGACATCTCCCGTCACGCAGGGTGTAGTTGCACCTCCACAGATCTCCAGTATCAGCTCTTGATACTGGTAATGGCTCAAAAGGGCCACAACTTACGGGCTATTCATGCCCGTGCCATCTCTTGGGTGGCTTAATCTTCATCAATCATCTTCATCAATTACTGAGCCGTTTACAAGTTATTCCTATTAGTACTGCCGAGTGTGAGAGGGGATTCAGTCACACAAACCTGATAATAATAACAACACGTTCAAGAAATATCATAAATCATGTATCAACACTTATAGTTTGTTAAGCTATATGGACCTCCTCTAGTTGAGTGGTAGCCTGAGCCATAAGCCACATGATGGCTGCGCTACCACGGACCGGCAGATGATATCACCACCAGAGTTGCTTCACACACCCGGAAACATCTCGCACCTCACTCTTTGTGGAAACTATTGTGAAACTTCTCACTGGTTGTATTTTGTGAGCACTAAGTGTTTTAACTTCTTAAATTGATAAATTCGTGATTGATATTTTGTCCTTATTTGTTTGATAATTATATTTCATGATAATTAGTGAGTACAAACACGAAATACTTAATGGTGTAACATGTATAGAAACAGGATAGGAAATGAGAGGCTTTAATCAGGCCCACCGGAGCTCCGGCACCTATACAACTGGCACTGCACCCCTGCTTTCCCGTGCTAATGGGTACTGAGTATTTGGTTCTGAGTTCATATAGTAACCATTTAGCCAGTGGTTCTAAATCATACTACGAGAAATAGTTGTGTTCAGAGAAATAACCAGAGGACTCCAGTTAGTGTTACCGGCGGGTGGAGCTAGCAGACGACGCGCCATCTTACCCAGTGTTACCAATTTAGTTCAAATTTATTGTACGACTTCAAGCTTAGTAAATATTTGCTATCTTTTAACTCTATAACGTTTAAATAGCCATATTATTTAACCACTAACCAAGCGAAGTGGACTGAGTGTACGAGACATTTGAGACACTTCTAACACAATTTGTTATACATTTATTCACGGTGGGTGAAAAGTGATTAATTCATAGTGTGTGTGTATTCACCTAGTTGTATTCGCCTAGTTGTGCTTGCAGGGGTTGAGCTTTGCTCTTTCGGCCCGCCTCTCAACTGTCAATCAACTGTTTTCATTACTACTACTACTACTACTATTTTTCCCTCCCACACCACACCCACACACACACACCCCAGGAAGCAGCCCGTGACAGCTGACTAACTCCCAGGTACCTATTTACTGCTAGGCAACAGGGGCATAGGGTGAAAGAAACTCTGCCCATCGTTTCTCGCCGGCGCCCGGGATCGAACCCGGGACCACAGAATCACGTGTCCAGTGTGCTGTCCGCCCGGCCGGCCGGCTGTGTGTGTGTGAGGGGGGGGGGGGTAATGTATTACAGTGCAGGTGGAGGGCGAGGCCTTGCATCATGGTGGTGTTCCTGGTCGTTGTGTCAAATACACCGGACTCCAGGCCAGGATAGCACCAGGGTGAAGCATGATGAGATGCCCACAATGACGCCACCCACATGTACAGCTAGCGCGGCCGCCCAAGCTTAGCGACCAGGGAAACATGGGGTCACCATTCCGCGTTTACTGAGGGTGTGCAAAGAAGACATCTTTATTGAGCCGGTGTGAGTTGGGTTTAGTTCCTCCTAATAGAGCGTCGCATTTTGACGCATACTCTACCTAAGGCCAGAAATCGTCGTACTAGAAAATGGTATATATAGCGACTCGCGAAATTGACATACTGTCCCGTTTCCTTGTTTTGGGTTCTCTGGTAGCCTAGGATAAGGGCACGTTAGTACGACAGTTTCTTAACGTTATGAAACGTCAGGAGGATGGAGTGTGTTGTTAATACCGAGGAGCCCGAGTTGGGACACACCTTCCTCACCTGTGAAGGCACATGCTACCTGTAACGGGATGAACGGCTAGAGTGTCCGCATCATTCAAGGCAGCACCAGGCCCTCAAGCACACTCTAGCCAAACTCTGGGAAGGGTTCGATTCCCAGCCCAATCCCTTCCAATGGATCCGGCTTCGGCCGGTCCACGGTTGGAGTCCGTGTTGGTGGCACTGCAGGTGAACAAGCACGGGGCAGCGTGAATGACACTGATGTACCAGCACGAGGCAGCGTGTACAACGCGGGCACGCACAACGCCTCGCCTACTCAACCACGCCCTCTATCCTTACTCGCGAGCACACCATACAAAAAAAAGGAATAAGAAGGAAGAGAGAAAAGGGGGAAAGAGAGGGAGAGGGGGGAGAAAAGAGCGAGAAGGAAAGAGAGAATACGGCAGGGAGAGAGAGAGGATAGGAGGAGGAGGGAGAGAAAGTAGAAAACGAGAAGAGGAGGTTGGGGGAGAGAGGGAGGGAGGGAGAGAGAGAGAGAGAGAGAGAGAGAGAGAGAGAGAGAGAGAGAGAGAGAGAGAGAGAGAGAGAGAGAGAGAGAGAGAGAGAGAGAGGAGAGAGAGAGAGAGAGAGAGAGAGAGAGAGAGAGAGAGAGAGAGAGAGAGAGAGAGAGAGAGAGAGAGAGAGAGAGAGAGAGAGAGAGAGAGAGAGAGGAGACAGAGAGAGAGAGAGAGAGAGAGAGAGAGAGAGAGAGGAGACAGAGAGAGAGAGAGAGAGAGAGAGAGAGAGGAGACAGAGAGAGAGAGAGAGAGAGAGGAGACAGAGAGAGAGAGAGAGAGAGAGAGAGAGAGAGAGAGAGAGAGAGAGAGAGAGAGAGGAGACAGAGAGAGAGAGAGAGAGAGAGAGAGAGAGAGAGAGAGAGAGGAGACAGAGAGAGAGAGAGGAGACAGAGAGAGAGAGAGGAGACAGAGAGAGAGAGACAGAGAGAGAGAGACAGAGAGAGAGAGAGAGAGAGAGAGAGAGAGAGAGAGAGAGAGAGAGAGAGAGAGAGAGAGAGAGAGAGAGAGAGAGAGAGAGAGAGAGAGGAGACAGAGAGAGAGAGAGAGAGAGAGAGAGAGAGAGAGAGAGAGAGAGAGAGAGAGAGAGAGAGAGAGAGAGAGAGAGAGACAGAGACAGAGACAGAGAGAGAGAGAGAGAGAGAGAGAGAGAGAGAGAGAGAGAGAGAGAGAGAGAGAGAGAGGAGACAGAGAGAGAGAGAGAGAGAGAGAGAGGAGACAGAGAGAGAGAGAGAGAGAGAGAGAGAGAGAGAGAGAGAGAGAGAGAGAGAGAGAGAGAGAGAGAGAGAGAGAGAGAGAGAGGAGACAGAGAGAGAGAGAGAGAGATAGAGAGAGAGGAGACAGAGAGAGATAGAGAGAGAGGAGACAGAGAGAGAGAGAGAGAGAGAGAGAGAGAGAGAGAGAGAGAGAGAGAGAGATAGAGAGATAGAGAGATAGAGAGATAGAGAGAGATAGAGAGAGGAGACAGAGAGAGAGAGAGAGAGAGAGAGAGAGAGAGAGAGAGAGAGAGAGAGAGAGAGAGAGAGAGAGAGGAGACAGAGGAGACAGAGAGAGAGAGAGAGAGAGAGAGAGAGAGAGAGAGAGAGAGAGAGAGAGAGAGAGAGAGAGGAGACAGAGAGAGAGAGAGGAGAGAGAGAGAGAGAGAGAGAGAGAGAGAGAGAGGGAGAGAGAGAGAGAGAGAGAGAGAGAGAGAGAGAGAGAGAGAGAGAGAGAGAGAGGGGGAGGGAGGATAAATGGGGGAGGCAGAAAGGGAGATGAACAAATGGGAGAAGAGAGAAAGGTGGAGAGAGGGAGAGGGTCGAGAAAGGAAGGAGACATATATAACTGTTTACCAGTAACACAAACCAGAAACTTGTTGCACTTTAAACACCGATCAAAAGTGTCACAAAACAGCCATATTTACAGTAATTCTGTGGTGGTAATTTATTTTGGTTACAAGAGGTAGAGCCAAAGCCATGCTTCATGTGATCACACGCACTCCATGCATGTGGCGGCCATTAATCGTTAGTGCATACACTACTCTACAATACTCAATGAAACCACGTGACTGTCACTAGTTTTCATTTCTAAGAGGAACACAGCTAAGAGCAGGACCACACCTGGGAGTTAGCGAGTAAGCGCGCGCACACTAAATCATTCCACTGTTAGGATGACGGAGTAGTTTCTCGTAGTCACAGGTGATGACAGTACAGTTAATGCCGTCAGCAACGCCACGCCGTCAACAAACAGTTATTGAGAGGAAGGGAATTAATAGGGGGAGAGCGCAGTCATTACGACTATATAGCACTAGGAAAGGATCAGGATAAGGATTTGGGATGGAGGGGAGGAATGATGCCCAACCACTTGGACAGTCGGGGATTGAACGCCGACCTGCATGAAGCGAAACCGTCGCTCTACCGTCCAGCCCAAGTGGTTGATAGTTAGTGAGAGGAGAGGAAGAAAGCAGAGGAACATTTACAACGAGCGGGACGGGTTCGGGCGGAGACACGGTACCTGTTGAGCCTCTCTGGGCGAAGCGGCTCTCGATGGTGATTTCGTTCTTTCGAATTCCTTGGATGCTGGTGGTCCTGGCCAGGTGACTTCGGGGTCCTCGGACTCTGGTGAAGTTATGTCCCAGAACCGTTCCTGCTGCACGGGCCCCGATGACGTCCGCTTCACCCACGGGGCCACAGGCCGGGCAATGGGCAATTGCCGTTCGACCAAAGGAGGCTCCTCTTCTTTTGACGCCTGTTTTTCAAAGGCCTTAATGCGCTTCGTGACAGACTCTCGCACATATTCTGGTGACTGAATACCTTCTCCTTGCTCAGACACACACGGCAGACGCGTCGTGAAGCCCGAGGGTGCCCCCGTGTTTGCCTCATGGCTGAAGCCTGGAGGCGGTAGTATCGCAGAGTCACCGGAGCCTGAAAGTATTTCAATCTGCTCCTCTGGTGGCGGAGGCGGAAATTCAGGCTGCGGGGGTCTCATTGTGTCTCGGGATATCACTACAGCTGCTGGCTCCTTCTGGAACTCTGCAGAACTCGCCCCTGACACGTCCTTTCTCGCAGGGATTGGACTACTCTCTGGAGATACAGCACCACCTGACAAGCTTAGTATCCGGCCGCCACCTTTCAGAAGTTTAGCATCTGGTGCCGGCGGTGGCGTTGGAATTGGCATAGCGTGTGGGTCCTCAGCTAAGCAAACCTCAGCCGCCCTTGCCTCAGACACTGAGGGGACAGGTGACCCCCCTGACGCTGCTAATGGTTGTGGCTGTGTAGACGAAATGGAAAATGGTGGGGTGCGCATAGGCTGTGTAGTAACGGGGGCGGGAGTGGGCAGCACCGGGGTGCCTGCAGGTTTGCCAACTTGTGGCACTGTTGGGGCGCTAATGACAGCTGCGGCAGTGTATTTAGGTGGAAGTGGCGGCGTGGGAGAGTGGGTGGAGACGGCGGCGAGGGGAGGTGCCAACGGTATGGGTGAGTGGGTGGTTGTGAGAGGGGATGCCAGTGGTGGACTAGTGCCCCACCTGACCTCTCTCTCGACACCAGCCTTGTCCTCACTTACTGCCACACTCACCACTGACGGGGCTGCTGGAGGACCTCTTACCATACCCGCTGGTACTGAGGCGCTGGCAGCAGTGATACAAGCGGCAACAGGCGCAGGCGAGGCACACTCACTTGGTGGAGTTGATGCAGCCTTTTTTGAAGCAGGTACGGCTGAGGCAGGCTTGTTTTCAGTAGGCAGAGCTGAGGAAGGCTTGTTTTCAGTAGGCAGAGCTGAGGCAGGCTTGTTTTCAGCAGGTACATCTGAGGCAGACTTGTTTTCAGGAGGCAGAGCTGAGGAAGGCTTGTTTTCAGTAGGTACAGCTGAGGCAGACTTCTTTGCAGATGTAGGGCCAGCTGAGCTAGGTTTCTTTGCAGATGTAGGGCCAGCTGAAGTAGGTTTCTTTGCAGATGTAGGGCCAGCCGAGCCAGGCTTGTTGGCAGATGTGAGTACAGGTGATGATTGTTTGGTTAGAGGAGAGGGGACAGACTGGGCAAGCTTAGTTACATCCGGGGCAGGAGATGAGGGACTGTCTGCAATTGTGGACTTCTTCAGAGAAGGCAGTGAAGCGGAGGCGGGTTTGACGGTGGTCTGCTGAGGTGCAGCAGCAGCAGACGACGCCGCTGGACGGCTCTTGTGCTGATGTCTGCGCCAGCTGGGCTCACAGTCAGCCACGGTGTCACCTGCCTCCCTCTTGATGTCTTCTTCCGCCGCTGTTTGCGATTTGGGTAATTCTTTGGTTGTGTCAGACGTGCCAGTTGGTGCAGCCGATGTACCAGCTGGGTGCTGCTCTGCCGCAGGTGGTGCTGCCCTCCAGGGCGCTCTGTGGCCAGTGAGGTGATGTGGTGGCTGAGGCTGGTGGCTGTCTGTGGCAGCGGCAGGAACAGCACTGGCGTCACCCTCCTGCCGTGGGTAGTGTGCAGGGGCGGTCTTACCAGCGGACACCTGGCCAGTGGACATCTGGCTAGCGGAGACCTGGCCAGCGGACACCTGGCCAGCGGACACCTGGCCAGTGGACATCTGGCTAGCGGAGACCTGGCCAGCGGACACCTGGCCAGTGGATATCTGGCTAGCGGACACCTGGCCAGCGGACACCTGGCCAGCGGACATCTGGCCAGCGGACACCTGGCCAGCGGACACCTGGCCAGCGGACACCTGGCCAGCGGACACCTGGCCAGCGGACACCTGGCCAGCGGACACCTGGCCAGCGGACACCTGGCCGCCACTTGCCTTACGCCATGGTGTCGGTGAGCTCTTGTCTAGTTGCTTGCCCGGGGCATCTTTCTGTGGGCCACTGGGGTGAGGTGGGCCTGGGGCACCCTGACCCTCGCTGCCCTGCCCCCCGGGGCCAGGTTCTCTGGCAATAAACTGTGAAGCTGTTGAGGGAGGAGGTGGCTGAGGTGTGGCCACCTCCCTCTGCCACACCACCCGCCTCTCCCTTACTGACTCTTGGCTCAACGACGATATTACTGTCGTTCTTGACAACACGCTACCCTGTGGCTGGTCACCCCTCCCCGGGGGCACCTGTGGCTGGTCACCCCTCCCCGGGGGCACCTGTGGCTGGTCACCCCTCCCTGGGGGCACCTGTGGCTGGTCACCCCTCCCAGGGGGCACCTGTGGCTGGTCACCCCTCCCCGGGGGCACCTGTGGCTGGTCACCCCTCCCTGGGGTCACCTGTGGCTGGTCACCCCTCCCCGGGGGCACCTGTGGCTGGTCACCCCTCCCCGGGGGCACCTGTGGCTGGTCACCCCTCCCTGGGGGCACCTGTGGCTGGTCACCCCTCCCCGGGGGCACCTGTGGCTGGTCACCCCTCCCTGGGGGCACCTGTGGCTGGTCACCCCTCCCCGGGGGCACCTGTGGCTGGTCACCCCTCCCCGGGGGCACCTGTGGCTGGTCACCCCTCCCCGGGGGCACCTGTGGCTGGTCACCCATGGCGGGTGAAGAAGCCGTGACAGTGGCCCAGGGTGGCAGATGAGCCCCCGGGGGGCCCCTGGCTGGGGACTCGGTCCGTGGGGTTGGCCGGAGCTTCGTCTCCCCCCAGGGAGCCGAGCGGGTAATGGAGTCCACGGACCTGGCCCGGGCTGGTCCGTCCACGTCGCGAAAGAGAGATCTGCGGAGCATGATGGGGCTGGCTCCGGGCGTCGGGCGGTTGAAGTGTGTGGGTGACGGGTGAGGCTGGGTGGTGGCGACGGGCGAGGCGGCCTGCATCACGCTCCTGCGGGGGGTCGACGGGGACAGGTTGGTGTAGATCTGCGAGGGCGGCGGGGGCGGCTGTGCATCAGGCTCCGCCCACGGCGGCACTGCTGCCGGCTGGCCACTTCTCTCCTGCTGTTGCCGCGGCAGCCACGCCACCCTGCTCCTCCCTCTCTCTCCCTTCTCTCCCTCCACCATTCCTCCCCGCTCCCCTGACGCTCGGCACTTTCGCCGGAGTTTACGCGACGTCTGGTGCCCAGTGGGCGAGGACGGGGCGGAGGTCTGGTACCCGGTGGGCGAGGACGGGGCGGAGGTCTGGTACCCGGTGGGCGAGTCGGAGCCCGAGGGCGTGTGAGGTGTGGGTGGTGAAGACTGAGGACCGTCACCTCGCTGTGGGCACCACACCGAGAGAGAAGCATTATACACGTGCTGGGGGACTTTGCTCTATACACACCGGAGTCTCTTAAGCACCTCAACAACCAGAGATCATTGGTACAAAATCAAATAACATACTTAATAAAATATTAAGAAACACAAGTTTTGAAGTAAAAGAAAAATTATATATAATATTATGATAACAATTATATACCTATAAATGTATGTGTGTGTACAAGATTGGAGAGCAGACGTTTGGGGGGCCAGCTTCACCCAAGTTTTCATAGCAAATGCTGTTGGGTATGTGCATAACATGGACAGACCCAACAAGAAATCTCGTAATGCTATGATTCGATCTGAAGTATTAAAATTAATACGAGTTGGGGATATTATCGGAAATTGTAAGTGCTGCATGTGTAATCAAACCCAAATTAATACCAAAATTCTAATCATAATACGTTGCCTTTAAGGCCATAACCTTGATATTCGCCCTTTACAACTATCCCTGCAATATTGTTGACGTCGGAAATTGGGGAAATGTTTTCTGTAGAGTTTGAGCAATCTTTCATCTTTTCGGATACTTTCTGAGAGAGCGAGAGGAGAGGGAGAAACATCACAGCCCCAACATAATATTCGGTCACTAACAAGTCATCATCACAGCCCCAACATAATATTCGGTCACTAACAAGTCATCATCACAGCCCCAACATAATATTCGGTCACTAACAAGTCATCATCACAGCCCCAACATAATATTCGGTCACTAACAAGTCATCATCACAGCCCCAACATAATATTCGGTCACTAACAAGTCATCATCACAGCCCCAACATAATATTCGGTCACTAACATGACATCACCATAGCCCCAACATAATATTCGGTCACTAACAAGTCATCACCACAGCCCCAACATAATATTCGGTCACTAACAAGTCATCACCACAGCCCCAACATAATATTCGGTCACTAACATGACATCACCATAGCCCCAACATAATATTCGGTCACTAACAAGACATCACCACAGCCCCAACATAATATTCGGTCATTAACAAGTCATCATCACAGCCCCAACATAATATTCGGTCACTAACAAGACACCACCACAGCCCCAACATAATATTCGGTCACTAACAAGTCATCACCACAGCCCCAACATAATATTCGGTCACTAACAAGTCATCATCACAGCCCCAACATAATATTCGGTCACTAACAAGTCATCATCACAGCCCCAACATAATATTCGGTCACTAACAAGACATCACCACAGCCCCAACATAATATTCGGTCACTAACAAGTCATCATCACAGCCCCAACATAATATTCGGTCACTAACAAGTCATCATCACAGCCCCAACAAAATATTCGGTCACTAACAAGACATCACCACAGCCCCAACATAATATTCGGTCACTAACAAGTCATCACCACAGCCCCAACATAATATTCGGTCACAAACAAGACATCACCACAGCCCCAACATAATATTCGGTCACTAACAAGTCATCATCACAGCCCCAACATAATATTCGGTCACAAACAAGACATCACCACAGCCCCAACATAATATTCGGTCACTAACAAGTCATCACCACAGCCCCAACATAATATTCGGTCACTAACAAGTCATCATCACAGCCCCAACATAATATTCGGTCACTAACAAGTCATCATCACAGCCCCAACATAATATTCGGTCACTAACAAGTCATCACCACAGCCCCAACATAATATTCGGTCACTAACAAGACATGATCAAGGGAGAAACTCACGACTAGTGAATGTTGAAGAGTTGCTGCGCGGTTTGGCGCTTACAAAGCTGCGCAAAATACTCTCTTCTTTATGAACTATGCAACAGCGTATTTCCCCATTATCTGACTCGTAATTGTCAAGTAATAATTATTGCGTGGCTGGCATAACTAGCACCACCGTTGTGGACAGTTAGGGTGGTGGTGTTCAACTCCACAAGCAACATTATGTTTGAATATCAACTATGTATGTACTTTTCCTGAATAAAAAAAAAGATTTAATTTAAGCAACTTGTACTTTGTGTGGGCGTTGTGTGACCAGAGGCCACTACTACCTATATATGGGACCGTTGATTATATATGTGGCAGCAGGTGTAGTTCCCGGGTGTCACGTGTGGCAGCAGGTGTGGTTCCCGGGTGTCAGAAGTCACATATAGCAGCAGGTGTGGTTCCTGGGAGGTAGGTGTATGTCACAAGTCACATATAGCAGCAGGTGTGGTTTCGTTAGTGCCTAATTTGGAGACGAGTTCAGAGCTGCTCTGCGCCGATTTAAAAGTGACACAGTCCAGAATATAGTATGAGAACACAGGCAATTATTTTGCTTGGAAGTTGACTGTATTTGGTCGACACGTGACTTATCCGGGGTGGGAAAACGTGCACAACATGGGTACGTGCACAACATGGGTACGTGTACAACATGGGCACGTGCACAACATGGGTACGTGTACAGCATGGGCACGTGTACAACATGGGCACGTGTACAACATGGGTACATGTACAGCATGGGTACGTGTACATGGGCACGTGTACAACATGGGCACGTGCATAACATGGGCACGTGCACAACATGGGTACGTGTACAACATGGGTACGTGTACAACATGGGCACGTGTACAACATGGGCACGTGTACAACATGGGTACGTGTACAACATGGGCACGTGTACAACATGGGCACGTGCACAACATGGGTACGTGTACAACATGGGTACGTGTACAACATGGGCACGTGTACAACATGGGCACGTGTACAACATGGGTACGTGTACAACATGGGTACGTGTACAATATGGGCACGTGTACAACATGGGCACGTGCACAACATGGGTACGTGTACAACATGGGCACGTGCACAACATAGGCACATGCACAACATGGGTACGTGTACAACATGGGCACGTGTACAACATGGGCACGTGTACAACATGGGCACGTGTACAACATGGGTACGTGTACAACATGGGCACGTGTACAACATGGGTACGTGTACAACATGGGCACGTGTACAACATGGGCACGTGCACAACATGGGTACTTGCACAACATGCGTACGTGCACAACATGGGCACGTGCACAACATGGGTACGTGTACAACATGGGTACGTGTACAACATGGGCACGTGTACAACATGGGCACGTGCATAACATGGGCACGTGCACAACATGGGTACGTGTACAACATGGGCACGTGCACAACATGGGTACTTGCACAACATGCGTACGTGCACAACATGGGCACGTGTACAACATGGGCATGTGCACAATATAGGCACATGCACAACATGGACACATGCACAACATGGGTACATGGACACGTGCATAACATGGACACGTGCACAACATGGGTACGTGCACAACATGGGTACGTGCACATGAACACGTGCACAACATGGGTACGTGCACATGAACACGTGCACAACATGGGTACGTGAACAACATGGGTACGTGCACAACAGGGGTACGTGTACAACATGAACACGTGCACAACATGGGTACGTGCACAACATGGGTACATGTACAACATGGGAACGTGTACATGAACACGTGCACAACATGGATGCGTGCACATGAACACGTGCACAACATGGGTACGTGTACAACATGAACACGTGCACAACATGGGTACGTGCATAAAATGGGTACGTGTACAACATGAACACGTGCACAACATGGGTACGTGTACAACATGGGCACGTGCACAACATGGGTACGTGTACAACATGGGTACGTGCACAACATGGACACGTGCACAACATTGGTATGTGCACAACATGGACACGTGCGCAACATAGACACGTGCACAACATGGGTACGTGTACAACATGGGTACGTGTACAACATGAATACGTGCACAACATGGACACGTATACAACATGGGCACGTGCACAACATGGGTACGTGCACACCATGGGTACGTGTACAACATGGGTACGT
Organism: Procambarus clarkii; assembly: GCF_040958095.1. NCBI lineage: Eukaryota > Metazoa > Arthropoda > Malacostraca > Decapoda > Cambaridae > Procambarus > Procambarus clarkii. The sequence continues at coordinate 10,113,943 of NC_091185.1, forward strand.
GCACAACATGAACACGTGCACAACATGGACACGTGCACAACATGAACACGTGCACAACATGGACATGTGCAACACATGGGTAGGTGTACAACATGGACACGTGCACCTGGTTGATACCTGGTTGATGGGGTTCTGGGAGTTCTTCTACACCCCAAGCCCGGCCCGAGGCCAGGCTCGACTTGTGAGAGTTTGGTCCACCAGGCTGTTGCTTGGAGCGGCCCGCAGGGCCACGTACCCACCACAGCCCGGCTGATCCGGAACTTCTCTTAGAAAATCGTCCAGTTTTCTCTTGAAGATGTCCACGGTTGTTCCGGCAATATTTCTTATGCTCGCTGGGAGGACGTTGAACAACCGCGGACCTCTGATGTTTATACAGTGCTCTCTGATTGTGCCTATGGCACCTCTGCTCTTCACAGGTTCAATCTTGCATTTTCTTCCATATCGTTCACTCCAGTACGTTGTTATTTTACTGTGTAGATTTGGGACCTGACCCTCCAGTATTTTCCATGTGTATATTATTTGGTATCTCTCTCGTCTCCTTTCTAGAGAGTACATTTGGAGAGCTTTGAGACGATCCCAATAATTTAGGTGTTTTATCGCGTCTATGCGTGCCGTATATGTTCTCTGTATTCCCTCTATTTCAGCAATCTCTCCTGCTCTGAAGGGGGAAGTGAGTACTGAGCAGTACTCGAGACGGGACAACACAAGTGACTTGAAGAGTACAACCATTGTGATGGGATCCCTGGATTTGAAAGTTCTCGTAATCCATCCGATCATTTTTCTGGCTGACGCGATATTTGCTTGGTTATGCTCCCTAAACGTTAGATCGTCGGACATCATTATTCCCAAATCCTTGACATGCTGTTTTTCTACTATGGGAAGATTCGATTGTGTTTTGTACCCTGTATTATGTTTCAGATCCTCATTTTTGCCGTACCTGAGTACCTGAAATTTATCACTGTTAAACATCATGTTATTTTCTGCTGCCCAATCAAAAACTTTGTTGACATCTGCTTGTAGTTTTTCAATGTCTTCAGCAGAGGTAATTTTCATGCTGATTTTTGTGTCATCTGCAAAGGACGACACGAAGCTGTGGCGTGTATTTTTGTCTATATCTGACATGAGAATAAGGAACAGCAGTGGTGCAAGGACTGTACCTTGAGGTACAGAGCTTTTAACATCGCTTGGACTCGATTTTATTTGATTGACTGTTACTCTTTGTGTTCTGTTCGACAGGAAATTGAGTATCCAGCGTCCTACTTTACCAGTTATTCCCATTGACCTCATTTTGTGTGCTATCACCCCATGGTCACATTTGTCGAACGCCTTTGCAAAGTCTGTGTATACAACATCTGCATTTTGCTTTTCTTCTAGGGCTTCTGTGATTTTGTCATAGTGGTTGAGTAACTGTGACAGACAGGATCTTCCCGCTCTAAATCCATGTTGTCCTGGATTGTGCAATTCATTGTTTTCCATAAAACTAGAAATTTGATTCCTAATCACTCTTTCAAACACTTTTATTATGTGTGATGTTAGTGCAACTGGCCTATAATTTTTTGCCAAGGCTTTACTCCCCCCCTTGTGCAACGGAGCTATATCCGCAGATTTAAGTGCTGCTGGTATCTCCCCTATATCCAGGCTCTTTCTCCATATTACGCTGAGTGCTCTCGCTACTGGTACTTTACATTTCTTTATGAATATTGAATTCCATGAGTCAGGCCCAGGAGCTGAGTGCATAGGCATATTATCAATTTCTCTTTCAAAGTCTTCCGAGTTTGTGGTAATATCCGTTATATTATCTGCAGCTTGAATGTCATTCATAAAGAAGCTGTCTGGGTCATCAACTTTCATGTTGTTTATTGGTGTGCTAAACATAGCCTCATACTGGCTTCTTAGAATTTCACTAATCTCTTTGTTGTCCTCTGTGTACGTACCTTCATTTGTAATTAACGGTCCAATACTGGTCGAGGTTTTGGATTTTGATTTTGCGTATGTGAAAAAATATTTCGGATTTTTCCTTATCTCTTGTATAGCTTTCTGTTCCAATTCCATTTCCTCAGACTCATATGATCGCTTCAACGTTTGTTCTATTTCCTCAATCTCCCTGCTTAGGCTTGTTTTCCTTGCTTGTGATAGTTGTGTCTGCCGAAGCATTTCCGTTATTTTTTTCCTTCTCCTGTACAGTCGTCTCCGTTCTCTTTCTAGAGTGGTCCTCTTTCTGCCCCTCCTCACAGGCACGTGCTTCAAGCAGACCTTGTAAGCTTCAGCTGTCAGTTGAGCTATTCCCTGTGTGGGAGTTTTGTCGCTTAACACCGTCTCCCATTGAATGGTTGCAAGGTCTACATTTATTTTTTCCCAGTCAATCCTCTTATTGTTGAAATTGAATTGATTGAATATTCCTTCTCGCTTGTTGGGTCTCTTAGATCTACTACCGTTATTTATGCAAGTTCGCACTTCAATGAGCTTATGGTCTGAGTATGAAGTATCTGAGATTGTAATGTCTCTGATTAGTTCATCATTGTTTGTGAATAACAAGTCTAGTGTGTTTTCGTTCCTAGTTGGTTCTGTAATCTGTTGATTGAGCGAGAATTTGTCACAGAATCTCAAAAGTTCTCTGACCTGTGGTTGGTTATTTCCCGGGTCATTCCCTGCCATGATATTTGTGTTTACCATTCTCCATCTTAGACTCGGTAAATTGAAATCTCCAAGAAAGATAATATCTGGAGCTGGGTTTGCTAGGTTGTCAAGTATGTTCTCTATTTTGTGCATCTGCTCTGTGAATTCCTCAATCGTTGTATCTGGCGGTTTATATATTAGAATAATAATTAGGTTTAGTTTCTCTACCTTCATTCCAAGTACCTCTACCACCTCATTAGTTGAGTTTAGTAGTTCTGTGCATACCAGGTCTTCTTTAATATACAGACCTACTCCTCCATTTGACCTAGTTTTTCTATCACATCTATATAGACGTGCACAACATGGACACGTGCACAACATGGGTACGTGCACAACATGGACACGTGCACAACATGGAAACGTGCACAACATGGACACGTGCACAACATGGAAACGTGCACAACATGGGTACGTGCACAACATGGACACGTGCACAACATGGGTACGTGCACAACATGGACACGTGCTCAACATGGAAACGTGCACAACATGGGTACGTGCACAACATGGACACGTGCACAACATGAACACGTGCACAACATGGGTACATGCAAACATGACCACGTGCACAACATGGGTACGTGCACAACATAGACACGTGCACAACATGGGTACGTGCACAATATGGACACATGCACAACATGGACACGTGTACAACATGGGTACGTGCACAACATGGGTACGTGCATATGAACACGTGCACAACATGGGTACGTGTACAACATGAACACGTGCACAACATGGACACGTGTACAACATGGGTACGTGCACAACATGGACACGTGTACAACATGGGTACGTGTACAACATGGGCACGTGCACAACATGGGTACGTGTACAACATGGGTACGTGCACAACATGGGTACGTGTACAACATGGGTACGTGTACAACATGGGCACCTGCACAACATGGGTACGTGCACAACATGGGTACGTGCACAATATGGGTACGTGTACAACATGAACACGTGGACAACATGGGTACGTGCACAACATGGGTACGTATACATGAACACGTGTACAACATGGGTACGTACACAACATGGGTACGTGTACAACATGAACGCGTGCACAACATGAACGCGTGCACAACATGGGTACGTGCACAACATGAACACGTGCACAACATGGGTACGTGTACAACATGAACACGTGCACAACATGGACACGTGCACAACATGGGTACGTATACAACATGGGCATGTGCACAACATGGGTACGTGCACAATATGGACACGTACACAATATGGACACGTGCACAAAATGGGTACGTGCACAACATGGACACGTGCACAACATGGATACGTGCACAATATGGGTACGTGCACAACATGGACACGTGTACAACATGGGTACGTGCACAACATGGACACGTGCACAACATGGGTACGTATACAACATGGGCATGTGCACAACATGGGTACGTGCACAATATGGACACGTGCACAAAATGGGTACGTGCACAACATGGACACGTGCACAACATGGATACGTGCACAATATGGGTACGTGCACAACATGGACACGTGTACAACATGGGTACGTGCACAACATGGACACGTGTACAACATGGGTACGTGTACAACATGGGCACGTGCACAACATGGGTACGTGTACAACATGGGTACGTGCACAACATGGGTACGTGTACAACATGGGTACGTGTACAGCATTGGCACGTGCACAACATGGACACGTGCACAACATGGGTACGTGTACAACATGGGTACGTGTTCAACATGGACACGTGCACAACATGGACACGTGCACATGGGTACGTGTACAACATGGACACGTGCACAACAAGGACACGTGCACAACATGGACACGTGCATAACATGGACACGTGCACAACATGGACACGTGCACAACATGAATACGTGCACAAAATGGGTACGTGCACAACATGGACACGTGCACAACATTGGTACGTGCACAACATGGGTACGTGTACAACATGAACACGTGCACAACATGGACACGTGCACAACATGGGTACGTGTACAACATGGGTACGTGTACAACATGGGCATGTGCACAACATGGGAACGTGCACAACATGGGTACGTGCACAATATGGACACGTGCACAACATGGACACGTGCACAACATGGTTACGTGCACAATATGGGTACGTGCACAACATGGACACGTGTACAACATGGGTACGTGCACAACATGGACACGTGTACAACATGGGTACGTGTACAACATGGGCACGTGCACAACATGGGGACGTGTACAACATGGGTACGTGCACAACATGGGTACGTGTACAGCATGGGTACGTGTACAACATGGGCACGTGCACAACATGGACACGTGCACAACATGGACACGTGCATAACATGGACACGTGCACAACATGAATACGTGCACAACATGGGTACGTGTACAGCATGGGTACGTGTTCAACATGGACACGTGCACAACATGGACACGTGCACAACATGGACACGTGCACAACAAGGACACGTGCACAACATGGACACGTGCATAACATGGACACGTGCACAACATGGACACGTGCACAACATGAATAAGTGCACAACATGGGTACGTGCACAACATGGACACGTGCACAACATGAACACGTGCACAACATGGACACGTGCACAACATGGACATGTGCACAACATGGGTACGTGCACAATATGGACACGTGCACAACATGGGTACGTGCACAACATGGACACGTGCACAACATGGACACGTGTACAACATGGGAACGTGCACAACATGGGTACGTGCACATGAACACGTGCACAACATGGGTACGTGTACAACATGGGTACGTGTACAACATGGGTTCGTGCACAACATGGGTACGTGTACAGCATGAACACGTGCACAACATGGGTACGTGCACAACATGAGTACGTGTACAACATGGGTACGTGTACATGAACACATGCACAACATGAACACGTGCACATGAACTCGTGCACAACATGGGTACGTGTACAACATGAACATGTGCACAACATGAACACGTGCACAACATGGGTACGTGCACAACATGGGTACGTGCACAACATGAGTACGTGTACAACATGGGTACGTGTACATGAACACATGCACAACATGAACACGTGCACAACATGGGTACGTGTATATGAACATGTGCACAACATGAACACGTGCACAACATGGGTACGTGCACAACATGGGTACATGCACAACATGAGCATGTGCACAACATGAACATGTGCACAACATGAACACGTGCACAACATGGATACGTGCACAACATGGGTACGTGTACAACATAAACATGTGCACAACATCGGTACGTGTACATGAACACGTGCACAACATGGGTATGTGCACAACATGGGTACGTGCACAACATGAACACGTGCACAACATGAACACGTGCACAACATGGGTACGTGTACAACATGAACACTTGCACAACATGAACACGTGCACAAAATGGGTACGTGCACAATATGGACACGTGCACAACATGGGTACGTGCACAACATGGGTACGTGTACAACATGGGTACGTGTACAACATGGGCACGTGCACAACATGGGTACGTGTACAACATGGGTACGTGTACAACATGGGCACGTGCACAACATGGGTACGTGTACAACATGGGTACGTGTACAACATGGGCACGTGCACAACATGGGTACGTGTACAACATGGGTACGTGTAAAACATGAACACGTGCACAACATGGACACGTGCACAACATGGACAGACCCAACAAGAAATCTCGTAATGCTATGATTCGACTCTGAAGCATTAAAATTAATACGTGTTGGGGATATTATCGGAAATTGTAAGTGCTGCATGTGTAATCAAACCCAAATTAATACCAAAATTCTAATCATAATACGTTGCCTTTAAGGCCATAACCTTGATATTCGCCCTTTACAACTATCCCTGCAATATTGTTGACGTCGGAAATTGGGGAGATGTTTTCTGTAGAGTTTGAGCAATCTTTCATCTTTTTTCTAAAGACCTTGCCGAAGTTTGTTAAGTTGGGCGAAGTAAAGTTTGTCAAGTGAGTGGTGGTGTATGGTGTAGTCTCCTCCGCGTGTGTTTAAATTAACAGGTAGGCGGCTCCTTGGGTTAATATCCCTGTGGGTGAAGAAGCATCTCGTGTTCTCACTCCAACATTGTGGCTTGTTGAGCGTGACACCGCTGCTCCTTGTGTGTGTTACATCTCACCTTCTCATGACGGTGTCTGGAGCAACATCCTCCATATTGTTCAGTATTTTACCATGGATGTTTGTGTCGTGTGGTGGAAGGTGGAGGTGGCAAGACAAGCGAGGTACTGAGAGGCCAGGCATTGATCACCAAGGAACACCTTTCATCACCTGATCAATGATTACCTCTGGCCACACCATTGATCACCAAGGAACACCTTTCATCACCTGATCAATGATTACCTTTGGCCACACCATTGATCACCAAGGAACACCTTTCATCACCTGATCAATGATTACCTCTGGCCACACCATTGATCACCAAGGAACACCTTTCATCACCTGATCAATGATCACCTTTGGCCACACCATTGATCACCAAGGAACACCTTTCATCACCTGATCAATGATTACCTCTGGCCACACCATTGATCACCAAGGAACACCTTTCATCACCTGATCAATGATTACCTTTGGCCACACCATTGATCACCAAGGAACACCTTTCATCACCTGATCAATGATTACCTCTGGCCACACCATTGATCACCAAGGAACACCTTTCATCACCTGATCAATGATCACCTTTGGCCACACCATTGATCACCAAGGAACACCTTTCATCACCTGATCAATGATCACCTTTGGCCACACCATTGATCACCAAGGAACACCTTTCATCACCTGATCAATGATCACCTTTGGCCACACCATTGATCACCAAGGAACACCTTTCATCACCTGATCAATGATCACCTTTGGCCACACCATTAATCACACAGCTAAAGTCACTCTCGTATTCGTCAACAGATAATCACTCGGGGTTTTCTTCATTACATCTTTGGTTAACAATGCATTAATCATGTGTTCTTATGATCAATGAGAACAAGATTAATTAATCCTATCATTAATCATAAGTTTAATGAGAACACGACATAAAGTTTGCGTGCCAATGTACGTCAAGGAACAGGTGTGGTGCCCACTACCCCTTATGTCCTCCCCACTCACCCCACAAAATAAATATTGAAATATTGGCCAAAATTTGAGCGGTACCAATCCTGCCTAACTTAGATGACATCTGAGGTACTAATATATGGCTAGTGGTGAGTGTGGCAGCCTGCCTATAGGCCTAGCTAGGCCCAGTACACCAGGTGGTGGTCCAGCCTTCCCCCCCCCCCCCAGCCATTACTCATATCAAGAGATGTGTACAGAAGAGGCGATGAATCAGAGGAGGTGTGTACACACACGCATCACGCGCCTCCTCCGTCACCCACCTCCCAGCACGGGGCCTACGCACATGTGAACACGCACCAAAATAGTGTTGCATCACCCCCCACACAAGTCGCTCCTCTCTACCACAAATAATCATCGCCGCATTCAAAGTAATTTGTGTTTGTAAAACATTGCTAAAATTATGCGCGAGGTGTTGGGGAAGGGGGGGATGGCGCGGCGCGATATTAATACTGGTGAGCCCAGCGTCGCGGGGACGCCTCGCTGACTGGTAACTCACTCGGGGGTTACCACTCACACTGACCTCTTACACCTGCTTGATGGGGTTCTGGGAGGTCTTCTATTCCCCAAGCCCGGCCCGAGGCCAGGCTTGACTTGTGACAGTTTGGTCCACCAGGCTGTTGCTTGGAGCGGCCCGCAGGCCCAAATACCCACCACAGCCCGGCTGATCCGGAACTTCTCTTAGAAAAGTCCAGTTTTCTCTTGAAGATTCTCATTATCTGCTGATGTTGACCTGACCAAGTGTAAACTGTGTCAACAAAATTATTCGCACACCCTCCGTCACTATGTGATGGAGTGCGAAAAGATACGTGAATTTAGAGACAATTCTATAACCAATGTTCCAGCGATGTGTCAATATTTCATTCAAAATGATCTGCTACCAGAAATTTTAGCCAAATATCCCCAGTTTGCTAACTGTAGGTAGTAACTAAGTGATTGTAACCTATCCACCGCTGCCCACTGAATGGTGGGGGGGGGGGGGGGCGGTGTGCAGGACAAACATATCAATTGTGACACTAACTCTCCACATATGTCAGTTGCTTAATTTAGAACCTGTACTTGAGGTCGATCTCGAACCCATTGTTGATGTGATGACTTATATTGAATTTTGTAACTAGCTCATCAAGATTGTAACTTGCTTAGCTAAATGAATTGTGGGGTTCAGTCCCTGAGCCCATTATGTGCCTCTGTAACCCTTTCCACTACCGCCCACAAGATGGGTATGGGGTGCATAATAAATGAACTAAACTAACTAGATGTCCACGGTTGTTCCGGCAATATTTCTTATAGTCGCTGGTAGGACGTTAAACGACCGTGGACCTCTGATGTTTATACAGTGTTCTCTGATTGTGCCCATGGCACCTCTGCTCTTCACTGGTTCAATCCTGCATTTTCTTCCATATCGTTCACTCCAGTATGTTGTTATTATACTGTGTAGATTTGGGACCTGGCCCTCCAGTATTTTCCATGTGTATATTATTTGGTATCTCTCGTCTCCTTTCTAGAGAGTACATTTGGAGAGCTTTGAGACGATCCCAATAATTTAGGTGTCTTATCTCGTCTATGCGTGCCGTATATGTTCTCTGTATTCCCTCTATTTCAGCAATCTCTCCTGCTCTGAAGGGGGAAGTGAGTACTGAGCAGTACTCAAGACGGGACAACACCAGTGATTTGAAGAGTTCAGCCATTGTGATGGGATCTCTGGATTTGAAAGTTCTCGTAATCCATCCTATCATTTTTCTGGCTGACGCAATATTTGCTTGGTTATGCTACCTAAACGTTAGATCGTCAGACATCATTACTCCCAAATCCTTGACATGCTGTTTTCCTACTATGGGCAGATTCGATAGTATTTTGTACTCTGTATCATGTTTCAGATCCTCATTTTTGCCGTACCCTGAGTACCTGAAATTTATCACTGTTAAACATCATGTTATTCTCTGCTGCCCAATCGAAAACTTTGTTGATATCTGCGTGTAATTTTTCAATGTCTTCAGCAGAGGTAATTTTCATGCTGATTTTTGTGTCATCTGTAAAGGATGACACGAAGCTGTGACGTGTATTTTTGTCTATATCTGATATGAGAATAAGGAACAGCAGTGGTGCAAGGACTGTACCTTGAGGTACAGAGCTTTTAACATCGCTTGGACTCGATTTTATTTGATTGACTGTTACTCTTTGTGTTCTGTTCGACAGGAAATTGAGTATCCAGCGTCCTACTTTACCAGTTATTCCCATTGACCTCATTTTGTGTGCTATCACCCCATGGTCACATTTGTCGAACGCCTTTGCAAAGTCTGTGTATACAACATCTGCATTTTGCTTTTCTTCTAGGGCTTCTGTGATTTTGTCATAGTGGTTGAGTAACTGTGACAGGCAGGATCTTCCCGCTCTAAATCCATGTTGTCCTGGATTGTGTAGCTCATTATTTTCCATAAAACTAGAAATTTGATTCCTAATCACTCTTTCAAACACTTGTTATGTGTCATGTTAGTGCAACTGGCCTATAATTTTTTGCCAAGGCTTTACTTCCCCCCTTGTGCAACGGAGCTATATCTGCAGATTTAAGTGCTGCTGGTATCTCCCCTGAATCCAGGCTCTTTCTCCATATTACGCTGAGTGCTCTCGCTACTGGTACTTTACATTTCTTTATGAATATTGAATTCCATGAGTCAGGCCCAGGAGCTGAGTGCATAGGCATATTGTCAATTTCTCTTTCAAAATCTTTGGAGTTTGTGGTAATATCCGTTATATTATCTGCAGCTTGAATGTCATTCATAAAGAAGCTGTCTGGGTCATCAACTTTCATGTTATTTATTGGTGTGCTAAACATAGCCTCATGCTGGCTTCTTAGAATTTCACTAATCTCTTTGTTGTCCTCTGTGTACGTACCCTCACTTGTAATTAACGGTTCAATACTGGCCGAGTTTTTTTTATTTTTATTTTGCGTATGTGAAAAAATATTTTGTATTTTTCTTTATCTCTTGTATAGCTTTCTGTTCCAATTCTATTTCTTCATATGATCGCTTCAACGTTTGTTCTGTTTCTGCGATCTCCCTGTTTAGGTTTATTTTCCTTGCTTGTGATAGTTGTGTCTGCCGAAGCATTTCCGTTATTTTTTTCCTTCTCCTGTACAGTCGTCTGCGTTATCTTTCTAGAGTGGTCCTCTTTCTGCCCCTCCTCACAGGCACGTGCTTCAAGCAGACCTTGTAAGCTTCAGCTGTCAGTTGAGCTATTCCCTGTGTGGGAGTTTTGTCGCTTAAGACCGTCTCCCATTGAATGGTTGCAAGGTCTACATTTATTTTTTCCCAGTCGATCCTCTTATTGTTGAAATTGAATTGATTGAATATTCCTTCTCGCTTGTTGGGTCTCTTAGACCTACTACCGTTATTTATGCTAGTTCGCACTTCAATGAGCTTATGGTCTGAGTATGAAGTATCTGAGACTGTAATGTCTCTAAATAGTTCGTCATTGTTTGTGAATAACAAGTCTAGTGTATTTTCGTTCCTAGTTGGTTCTGTAATCTGTTGATTGAGCGAGAATTTGTCACAGAATCTCAAAAGTTCTCTGACCTGTGGTTGGTTATTTCCCGGGTCATTCCCTGCTATGATATTTGTGTTTACCGTTCTCCATCTTAGACTTGATAAATTGAAATCTCCAAGAAAGATAATATCTGGAGCTGGGTTTGCTAGGTTATCAAGGATGTTCTCTATTTTGTGCATCTGCTCTGTAAATTCCTCAACTGTTGTATCTGGCGGTTTATATATTAGAATAATAATTAGGTTTAGTTTTAATACCTTAATTCCAAGTACCTCTTCCACCTCATTAGTTGAGTTTAGTAGTTCTGTGCATACCAGGTCCTCTTTGATATATAGACCTACTCCTCCATTTGACCTAGTTTCTCTATCACATCTATATAAATTATAATTTGGAATCCAGATTTCACTATCCATGTAATTTTTCGTATGAATTTCTGTGAATGCCCCGAATATTGAGTTTGACTCTAAATAAATAAATGGAGGCCATTTATGAACTTAACTTTATTTCTTGACTTTAGCTTTAAACCTTGAATGTTTGCAAATATGAATGATTGTCCATATTGTGTGTCACTTCTGGAAGGTTTTGGTAGTTCTCCCTCCTCTCTACCCTGACCCAGGGTGTGTTGTTGTGGCAATGGTTTGTCCAGTTTTGGAAGTGATACTGGGGAGTTTGGTAGTCTCTGTGTAGTTGCGGGGTGTAGTATGTGTGGGCTTGATGACGAACCGTAGTCCAGTCTTGGGCATTTCCCCCTCTCCATCCGTACTCCTGCCACGTTTCTGCCTGTCTGTTTCTCCCTATGTTTCTGCCTGCCTCTAAAAAATTATTAGGGCTATTATATTGGACTTCCTTTCTTATAAGGCGCTGTGTACCTCTGACGTGGAAATCAGGGCAATGAAGATCGTAGCATTTCCTCTCATTAACTGAGAGTTTGCATAGCTAAGGGTGAAAATATCTACACTCTGTATGAAAACGACATCTGCCTTTCCCTAACATGTTTCGGCATTTCCGTGGGTGCATGAATGAGCATTACGTGCCTCTGGTCCCAAAGGTGGTGGAGTCCGGGGATGCTGGTTGGTGGAGTTCGGAGGTCCTGGTTGGTGGTGTCCGGGGGGTGTTGGTTGGTGGAGTCCGGGGGTGTTGGTTGGTGGAGTCCGGGGGTGTTGGTTGGTGGAGTCCGGGGGTGTTGGTTGGTGGAGTCCGGGGGTGTTGGTTGGTGGAGTCCGGGGGTGTTGGTTGGTGGAGTCCGCGGGGTGTTGGTTGGTGGAGTCCGGGGGTGTTGGTTGGTGGAGTTCGGAGGTCCTGGTTGGTGGTGTCCGGGGGTGTTGGTTGTTGGAGTCCGGGGGTGTTGGTTGTTGGAGTCCGGGGGTGTTGGTTGGTGGAGTTCGGAGGTCCTGGATAGTTGTTGGAGTCCGGGGGTGTTGGTTGTTGGAGTCCGGGGGTGTTGGTTGTTGGAGTCCGGGGGTGTTGGTTGTTGGAGTCCGGGAGTGTTGTTTGTTGGAGTCTGGGGGTGTTGGTTGGTGGAGTCCGGGGGTGTTGGTTGTTGGAGTCTGGGGGTGTTGGTTGTTGGAGTCTGGGGGTGTTGGTTGGTGGAGTTCGGAGGTCCTGGTTAGTTGTTGGAGTCCGGGGGTGTTGGTTGGTGAAGTCTGGGGGTGTTGGTTGGTGGAGTCCGGGGGTGTTGGTTGTTGGAGTCCGGGGGTGTTGGTTGTTGGAGTCCGGGAGTGTTGTTTGTTGGAGTCTGGGGGTGTTGGTTGGTGGAGTCCGGGGGTGTTGGTTGTTGGAGTCCGGGGGTGTTGGTTGTTGGAGTCTGGGGGTGTTGGTTGGTGGAGTCCGGAGGTGTTGGTTGGTGGAGTCCGGGGGTGTTGGTTGTTGGAGTCCGGGGGTGTTGGTTGGTGGAGTCCGGGGGTGTTGGTTGTTGGAGTCCGGGGGTGTTGGTTGTTGGAGTCCGGGGGTGTTGGTTGTTGGAGTCCGGGAGTGTTGTTTGTTGGAGTCTGGGGGTGTTGGTTGGTGGAGTCCGGGGGTGTTGGTTGGTGGAGTCCGGGGGTGTTTCATGATGGAGTCCGGGGGTGTTGGTTGGTGGAGTCCGGGGGTGTTGGTTGTTGGAGTCCGGGGGTGTTGGTTGTTGGAGTCTGGGGGTGTTGGTTGGTGGAGTCCGGGGGTGTTGGTTGGTGAAGTCCGGGGGTGTTGGTTGTTGGAGTCCGGGGGTGTTGGTTGTTGGAGTCTGGGGGTGTTGGTTGGTGGAGTCCGGGGGTGTTGGTTGTTGGAGTCCGGGGGTGTTGGTTGGTGGAGTCCGGGGGTGTTGGTTGGTGGAGTCCGGGGGTGTTGGTTGGTGGAGTCCGGGGGTGTTGGTTGTTGGAGTCCGGGGGTGTTGGTTGTTGGAGTCCGGGGGTGTTGGTTGTTGGAGTCCGGGGGTGATGGTTGTTGGAGTCCGGGGGTGTTGGTTGGTGGAGTCCGGGGGTGTTGGTTGGTGGAGTCTGGGGGTGTTGGTTGTTGGAGTCCGGGGGTGTTGGTTGTTGGAGTCTGGGGGTGTTGGTTGGTGGAGTCCGGGGGTGTTGGTTGGTGGAGTCCGGGGGTGTTGGTTGGTGGAGTCCGGGGGTGTTGGTTGTTGGAGTCTGGGGGTGTTGGTTGGTGGAGTCCGGGGGTGTTGGTTGGTGGAGTCCGGGGGTGTTTCATGATGGAGTCCGGGGGTGTTGATTGTTGGAGTCTGGGGGTGTTGGTTGGTGGAGTCCGGGGGTGTTGGTTGGTGGAGTCCGGGGGTGTTGGTTGGTGGTGTCCGGGGGTGTTGGTTGTTGGAGTCCGGGGGTGTTGGTTGGTGGAGTCCGGGGGTGTTGGTTGGTGGAGTCCGGGGGTGTTGGTTGGTGGAGTCCGGGGGTGTTGGTTGGTGGAGTCCGGGGGTGTTGGTTGTTGGAGTCCGGGGGTGTTGGTTGTTGGAGTCTGGGGGTGTTGGTTGGTGGAGTCCGGGGGTGTTGGTTGTTGGAGTCTGGGGGTGTTGGTTGGTGGAGTCCGGGGGTGTTGGTTGTTGGAGTCCGGGGGTGTTGGTTGTTGGTGTCCGGGGGTGTTGGTTGTTGGAGTCCGGGGGTGTTGGTTGTTGGAGTCCGGGGGTGTTGGTTGTTGGAGTCCGGGGGTGTTGGTTGTTGGAGTCTGGGGGTGTTGGTTGTTGGAGTCCGGGGGTGTTGGTTGTTGGAGTCCGGGGGTGTTGGTTGTTGGTGTCCGGGGGTGTTGGTTGTTGGAGTCTGGGGGTGTTGGTTGTTGGAGTCCGGGGGTGTTGGTTGTTGGAGTCCGGGGGTGTTGGTTGTTGGTGTCCGGGGGTGTTGGTTGTTGGAGTCCGGGGGTGTTGGTTGTTGGAGTCCGGGGGTGTTGGTTGTTGGAGTCCAGGGGTGTTGGTTGTTGGAGTCTGGGGGTGTTGGCTGTTGGAGTCCGGGGGTGTTGGTTGTTGGAGTCCGGGGGTGTTGGTTGGTGGAGTCCGGGGGTGTTGGTTGGTGGAGTCCGGGGGTGTTGGTTGTTGGAGTCCGGGGGTGTTGGTTGTTGGAGTCCGGGGGTGTTGGTTGTTGGAGTCCGGGGGTGATGGTTGTTGGAGTCCGGGGGTGTTGGTTGGTGGAGTCCGGGGGTGTTGGTTGGTGGAGTCTGGGGGTGTTGGTTGTTGGAGTCCGGGGGTGTTGGTTGTTGGAGTCTGGGGGTGTTGGTTGGTGGAGTCCGGGGGTGTTGGTTGGTGGAGTCCGGGGGTGTTGGTTGGTGGAGTCCGGGGGTGTTGGTTGTTGGAGTCTGGGGGTGTTGGTTGGTGGAGTCCGGGGGTGTTGGTTGGTGGAGTCCGGGGGTGTTTCATGATGGAGTCCGGGGGTGTTGATTGTTGGAGTCTGGGGGTGTTGGTTGGTGGAGTCCGGGGGTGTTGGTTGGTGGAGTCCGGGGGTGTTGGTTGGTATTGTCCGGGGGTGTTGGTTGTTGGAGTCCGGGGGTGTTGGTTGGTGGAGTCCGGGGGTGTTGGTTGGTGGAGTCCGGGGGTGTTGGTTGGTGGAGTCCGGGGGTGTTGGTTGGTGGAGTCCGGGGGTGTTGGTTGTTGGAGTCCGGGGGTGTTGGTTGTTGGAGTCTGGGGGTGTTGGTTGGTGGAGTCCGGGGGTGTTGGTTGTTGGAGTCTGGGGGTGTTGGTTGGTGGAGTCCGGGGGTGTTGGTTGTTGGAGTCCGGGGGTGTTGGTTGTTGGTGTCCGGGGGTGTTGGTTGGTGGAGTCCGGGGGTGTTGGTTGTTGGAGTCCGGGGGTGTTGGTTGTTGGAGTCCGGGGGTGTTGGTTGTTGGAGTCTGGGGGTGTTGGTTGTTGGAGTCCGGGGGTGTTGGTTGTTGGAGTCCGGGGGTGTTGGTTGTTGGTGTCCGGGGGTGTTGGTTGTTGGAGTCTGGGGGTGTTGGTTGTTGGAGTCCGGGGGTGTTGGTTGTTGGAGTCCGGAGGTGTTGGTTGTTGGTGTCCGGGGGTGTTGGTTGTTGGAGTCCGGGGGTGTTGGTTGTTGGAGTCCGGGGGTGTTGGTTGTTGGAGTCCAGGGGTGTTGGTTGTTGGAGTCTGGGGGTGTTGGTTGTTGGAGTCCGGGGGTGTTGGTTGTTGGAGTCCGGGGGTGTTGATTGTTGGAGTCTGGGGGTGTTGGTTGGTGGAGTCCGGGGGTGTTGGTTGGTGGAGTCCGGGGGTGTTGGTTGGTGGTGTCCGGGGGTGTTGGTTGTTGGAGTCCGGGGGTGATGGTTGTTGGAGTCCGGGGGTGTTGGTTGTTGGAGTCCGGGGGTGTTGGTTGTTGGAGTCCGGGGGTGATGGTTGTTGGAGTCCGGGGGTGATGGTTGTTGGAGTCCGGGGGTGTTGGTTGTTGGAGTCCGGGGGTGATGGTTGTTGGAGTCCGGGGGTGTTGGTTGTTGGAGTCTGGGGGTGTTGGTTGTTGAAGTCCGGGGGTGTTGGTTGTTGGAGTCCGGGGGTGATGGTTGTTGGAGTCCGGGGGTGATGGTTGTTGGAGTCTGGGGGTGTTGGTTGTTGGAGTCCGGGGGTGTTGGTTGTTGGAGTCCGGGGGTGATGGTTGTTGGAGTCTGGGGGTGTTGGTTGGTGGAGTCCGGGGGTGTTGGTTGTTGGAGTCCGGGGGTGTTGGTTGTTGGTGTCCGGGGGTGATGGTTGTTGGAGTCCGGGGGTGTTGGTTGGTGGAGTCCGGGGGTGTTGGTTGGTGGAGTCCGGGGGTGTTGGTTGGTGGAGTCCGGGGGTGTTGGTTGTTGGTGTCCGGGGGTGATGGTTGTTGGAGTCCGGGGGTGTTGGTTGGTGGAGTCCGGGGGTGTTGGTTGGTGGAGTCCGGGGGTGATGGTTGTTGGAGTCCGGGGGTGTTGGTTGTTGGAGTCTGGGGGTGTTGGTTGTTGAAGTCCGGGGGTGTTGGTTGTTGGAGTCCGGGGGTGATGGTTGTTGGAGTCCGGGGGTGATGGTTGTTGGAGTCTGGGGGTGTTGGTTGTTGGAGTCCGGGGGTGTTGGTTGTTGGAGTCCGGGGGTGATGGTTGTTGGAGTCTGGGGGTGTTGGTTGGTGGAGTCCGGGGGTGTTGGTTGTTGGAGTCCGGGGGTGTTGGTTGTTGGTGTCCGGGGGTGATGGTTGTTGGAGTCCGGGGGTGTTGGTTGGTGGAGTCCGGGGGTGTTGGTTGGTGGAGTCCGGGGGTGTTGGTTGGTGGAGTCCGGGGGTGTTGGTTGTTGTGACGCAGGTTGTGGGCGTGTGTTGTGACGTAGGTTGTGGGCGTGTGTGACGCAGGTTGTGGGCGTGTGTGACGCAGGTTGTGGGCGTGTGTGACGCAGGTTGTGGGCGTGTGTTGTGACGCAGGTTGTGGGCGTGTGTGACGCAGGTTGTGGGCGTGTGTGACGCAGGTTGTGGGCGTGTGTGACGCAGGTTGTGGGCGTGTGTGACGCAGGTTGTGGGCGTGTGTGACGCAGGTTGTGGGCGTGTGGTGTGACGCAGGTTGTGGGCGAGTGTGACGCAGGTTGTGGGCGTGTGGTGTGACGCAGGTTGTGGGCGTGTGTGACGCAGGTTGTGGGCGTGTGTGACGCAGGTTGTGGGCGTGTGTGACGCAGGTTGTGGGCGTGTGGTGTGACGCAGGTTGAGGGCGTGTGGTGTGACGCAGGTTGTGGGCGTGTGGTGTGACGCAGGTTGTGGGCGTGTGTGACGCAGGTTGTGGGCGTGTGTTGTGACGCAGGTTGTGGGCGTGTGGTGTGACGCAGGTTGTGGGCGTGTGTGACGCAGGTTGTGGGCGTGTGTGACGCAGGTTGTGGGCGTGCGGTGTGACGCAGGTTGTGGACGTGTGTGATGCAGGTTGTGGGCGTGTGTGACGCAGGTTGTGGCCGTGTGTGACGCAGGTTGTGGGCGTGTTGTGTGACGCAGGTTGTGGGCGTAAATGACGCAGGTTGTGGGCGTAAATGACGCAGGTTGTGGGCGTGACGCAGGCGACACAGACAACATAATACCACCATAGTTACACAGTGTGCGTCCTACATATAATCAACCTATATGTGCCACAGAGTAAACTTGACCTTGACACACTGCCTGAATTTGAAGAGCCTACCCTGCTGGTCGGTGACCTTAACGCCAGACACCCACACTTTGGTGCCAACTGTCATCAGCCCAATGTCAATGGACGGAAACTGTCACTCTTTGTCAGGGGAAGTGAAAACCTTAGAGTCCTGGGTGGTGAACAGCCAACTCACCTCAGAGGAGGAAGACTAGACTATGCTCTCCTGCTGAATGCACAGGACACAGATGCCAGTACACACATTGTGCACAGTTTATGTAGTGACCATTGGGCACTGATTACCACCGTCGACATGAGCAAGAGAAGGAAAGAGACGAATAAAAGAAAAAGGTTATCACTGGGACCTGGTATGAGGCCGCACGTCATAAACAGGATGAATGACTGGTTCACGGAATACCAAATCCCAGAAGACATTGACACATTTGTTGATGACCTTAATCACCAAATTGAGCACTGATTCAGAGTTTCGCGCCGTATGACTGGGCGAAGTAACCCTCAGAGGAAGGAAATAAAACATATGAGAACAATTTGATAAAGATGCTCAATGCAAAGTAAGAGACATGAGCAGAGAGTACCGGAGACATGCCACTGACAGCAACCAAGAGCTGTTTAACACTGTGTGTCAAGTAGCCAGGGAAGAGAAGATTAAAGAGCGGGAAACACAATGGCTCGACTTCACTTGCTGCACTGCAAGAGAAACATCTGCAAGACAAGTGTGGGCAAAAAGTCAGATAGCTAACTAAGGGAAGGGGGGGGGGGGAGAACCCGGCGCTCTTAAAAAGAACGTCGCTTTTGCCCTTTGCCAGTATGGCTGAATATGGACGTAATTTGAAAATTAAAAATAATTGAATATAAATTTGGGATTTTTTTTTCAACAACAGTAAGTTAAGGGTCCTCTGGTAGGTTAGGCGGGCAGGAAATTCTCATAAAGTTTGAAAACGTTATGAAAAACGTTAATTGAACGTTTCCTCTTCTAACCTTACCGAGTAGGCCGGACGACTCAAACAGAAAACGGAACAGTACGTCACTTTTGTGAGTCGATTTCATTTCAAATTACGTCCAAATTTGGTCATATCGCGCATACGAGCGAAAAGTGACGTTATTTTTAAGAGGACGGGTTGCACAAAGACCCCCAAGGTAAGGCTGAGGAACTAATACATAAGTGGCGTTATGCAGCATCCTCCTCCTCCTCCCTCCCTGCAGAAGTAAGCAGGGAACAGCTCCTGAGACATGAAGACAGAAGAATAACAAGAACACTGTCTAGTGATGACGAGTATGGGCAACCAATCATAGTCCATGAAGTAAGGGCGGCTATGAAAAAGGGTAAAAGTACACGCCTGGTGAAAATGGCGTCACCTACGACATACTCAATGCACTGTGTGAGGTGTCTGGGAATTCATTACTCCACCTGTTTAACAAGTCATTCCTAAGTGGAGAGTTGCCCACACAATGGAAACACGCAATAATTGTAAGCCCAATGACCCTGGCAATTACAGACCTATGAGTCTCGTGTCATGTGCATGACACGAGATGCAAGATGCTTGAAAAGATCATCCTAAACCGACTGTTGCACAAAATAGGCAGGTTAGGGGAGGGGGGTCAATGGACTTGTTAAAAAGAGTTAAAAGATGGAGCACAGCAAATTGTATCGTTAATTACTTGGCTAACGACACAGCTAAGTATTCTGTATTGTTGATATCAAAGGAGCTTTTGACAAAGCACAGGGGATTGTCATCCTGGACGAGCTTGCGTGCATGGGTGTCAAGGGGAGACTCATGAAATAGATTGAAGACTACCTCACAGGGAGGAAAGCCAAGGTCTGCTTCAATGGAGCAGTCTCAAGAATAATGAATATGGAACTCGGGGGATCCCCCCCAAGGAGGAGTCTAAAGCCCCACACTATTCAACATACTTATGAACACCATTGCAAATATTGAATTTCCGGAAGGAACACAACAAGTGAGATATGCAGATGATGTCCTAATACAAGCCCCCACCCTGGGAAAAATTAAACAGTTCATTGAACTCCTTGAAAAGAAATGTATTGAACTCGGTTTCCCTCTCTTCACAAACAAGACGAAGGCATACTCCCATCTCAAGCGGGAAGAAAATGAAGAACTACAAATTAATGGTGTGACACTTGAATGGGTTGACCACTATCGGTACCTTGGCGTCACTGTCGGCTCTAACAAGGGGAAGAAAGAGGAGCTCAACCAACTCATAGGAACATGCAAAAGTCGACTTAGGGCACTGAAAGCTATGACTGGAATGGGCATAGGGCCTCTATTTCCATGTTTAAAATGATATACACAGCCTATGTGCGCTCCGTCATAGACTATTGAGGACCTAATTTTGCTCGTTTTAGAAATGGTGGACACCCTGTCCGCTCCCGTGTAGACCGACGCTGAAGGCAGAAGACTGAAGACTTCACCACTACAGAAGAAAGAAGACTTCAGCTTCGCAGAAGTAAGAAGACCCCACCACTCAAGAGGATAGCAATCCTCGTTTTTGCCGCCCCCGACTCAAGACCCTGCCTCCCCGCCTAGCCGGCCAGGTGTTGAAAAGCCTCATAAAAACGCCGTGCAGCTGGGTTTAGCCCTGGCTCCGTCTCTCCAACTTCAACGTTTCCTATCACCGCCTATTCTTCAACTATATCCACTTCAAAACTCACCCGAAGGGTACCTTGTCATATATTTAATTAATTCATTCATTCATTCATTCATTCATAGACTATGTCGCACCAGTCTTGTGCACTTATTCCCAAAGAGATATGAAAAACTTGAAAGCATACAAAATGAAGCCATGACAATCATTCTTGGAGTCCCAAGAACTGCCAAAACATCTAAACTACGAGAGGAGTTGTCCCTCCTCTGTCCAGTGTTAAAAGCAGAATTAAGGAACTGAATGTTAAGGTTGCAATTAAGATCCCCATTACAATGATATTGCCAAGAAAAACCGAGTTGTGTGTTACTTACTGGGGGGAAACAGTAGAAGCAAGAAATGGCATCACAGATCAGTCTGCTACCTGGAAGAGCTTCACCTGTTTGAGCAAGCCCGTGAGCTCCTGCCTGTAGAGAGGTTACCTCCCTGGAAGGATGACTCATGCAGGATTATCATCAATGAGATGACGAAAAAATCTAATATACCACAAGAAATGAGGCTCAATTATCTTAAGGAAAGTTATAAAGAAGCCGGAAATGAATTAGATCATATCTACACTGACGGGTCATCTAACCCTGTCAATGGCAGGGCTGGTACAGTATACACTGCAATTAGGAATAATGCCTTTCAACGCGGAAATGAAGGAAAAGCACGTACTGAGAACTATGCCTCTTCAACGCAAGCAGAGCTAACTGCCATTGTTGTGACGTTAAAATTCCTTGAACGAAACACTAATGGTGCAGTGATCTGCACTAATTCAAAAGCAGCAATACAAAGCAAAACTTTGGTAAAAATCGGACAGAAAATCTTGCAATAGTCGCAGAAAAAAAGAGAGCCGTGAGGGTACTAATCAATCAGGGAAGAGTCATCAAGTTTCTGTGGATCCCCTCCCATGTTGGGGATCCCCTCCCATGTTGGGGATCCCCTCCCATGTTGGGGATCCCCTCCCATGTTGGGGATCCCCTCCCATGTTGGGGATCTCCTCCCATGTTGGGGATCCCCTCCCATGTTGGGGATCCCCTCCCATGTTGGGGATCCCCTCCCATGTTGGGGATCCCCTCCCATGTTGGGGATCCCCTCCCATGTTGGGATATGTGGGAATGAACGAGCAGATGTGCTGGCTGCTGAAGGCGCTGAAGGAGACCATATTGAATACTTCATACCCAAAACTCTTCTACAAATTAGAGGTATTATCAGGCAACATCACCGTGACAAGGTAACTGAGGAAAGGAGGATAGAAGCACAACTCAATGAATCTGTACGATGGTACAACATGGTTGCTGCTGGCAATCCCAGTCATTATTGACGAAGAGGAGGTAACCGCGGGAGGGAATCAGTATAAGCGAGAATCCGTCTTGGACACAAATATCCATGGCGAAACGGAATGGAAACAACAGCAGCGGAGTTGCAGAATCAGTGGTAAGAGTGACGGACACCGCCTAGACCACTACCTGAGAGAACGTGAACATCTACGATTCATTATAAATATGAGTAGAATAATAAACCCCACATAGTTTGAGTGAGGAAAATACTGTTTATGAAATATAGATACTGCTCTTAAAAGATTCCTCCATTTTCCACCCGCAAGATAACGTAAGATTTTAAGGGTTGATAAATGTTAATCTTCTTGTTTGAGAAGCTGTTCATTTCAGACAGTTAAACAAGTCCCAGCTGTGTCTGGATACAGGTGACAGGTTGAACAATCCAGCGGGTTTTCTTCCTATTGGGGAGTGTTGTACATGCTGCTATGGCGGTGTGTCCACTCACTGGATGAGTGGCGCTGCCCAATACTGTCACTATGGTGGTGTGTCCACTCACAGGATGAGTGGCGCTGCCCAATACTGTCACTAAGGCGGTGTGTCCACTCACAGGATGAGTGCCGCCGCCCAATACTGTCACTATGGTGGTGTGTCCACTCACAGGATGAGTGGCGCTGCCCAATACTGTCACTAAGGCGGTGTGTCCACTCACAGGATGAGTGCCGCCGCCCAATACTGTCACTATGGTGGTGTGTCCACTCACAGGATGAGTGGCGCTGCCCAATACTGTCACTAAGGCGGTGTGTCCACTCACAGGATGAGTGACGCCGCCCAATACTGTCACTAAGGCGGTGTGTCCACTCACAGGATGAGTGCCGCCGCCCAATACTGTCACTATGGTGGTGTGTCCACTCACAGGATGAGTGGCGCTGCCCAATACTGTCACTAAGGCGGTGTGTCCACTCACAGGATGAGTGGCGCTGCCCAATACTGTCACTATGGCGGTGTGTCCATTCACTGGATGAGTGCCGCTGCCCAATACTGTCACTAAGGCGGTGTGTCCACTCACAGGATGAGTGCCGCCGCTCAATACTGGCACTATGGCGGTGTGTCCACTCACAGGATGAGTGGCGCTGCCCAATACTGTCACTATGGCGGTGTGTCCACTCACAGGATGAGTGGCGCTGCCCAATACTGTCACTATGGCAGTGTGTCCACTCACAGGATGAGTGGCGCTGCCCAATACTGTCACTATGGCGGTGTGTTCACTCACAGGATGAGTGGCGCTGCCCAATACTGTCACTATGGCGGTGTGTCCACTCACAGGATGAGTGGCGCTGCCCAATACTGGGAAACTCACACAAAGGACTACCTTGATGGTGAAATATGGATCTCAGAATACAATCTCTTCAGATGTGATAGGAAACACCGGCTTCAGGGTGGGGTCAGCCTCTACATCAAAGACACACTCATCTGTACTGAGCTGCTAAACACCTCAAATGATATGGTGGAAGTGCTGATAGTCAAAATAGAGATCCTAAATGTAGTTGTTGTCCTTGTATATAAGTCACCGGAGGCAAACCCTCAGCAGTTTAAAGACCAACTAATGAAAATAGAACACTGCTTGGAAAACCTCACAAATCCAGCTCCGAACATCATCCTGCTTGGGGACTTCAACCTACGGCACCTGAAATGGAAGCACCTGGCTAATACAGTAATATCAGAAAGAATACCAGGAAGTAGCCTAAATGAACAGGCACATGCAAATGACCTGCTACGGATGTGTGATAGGTTTGCCTTAAACCAGCAAATAGTAGAACCAACTAGGAAGGATAACACGCTGGACCTCATTTTCACTAATAATGATGAGTTGATCGGGAACATAACGATTACAAATACCTGTTACTCAGATCACAACTTAATTGAAGTTCTGACAACCATGGGGAATGAACCTTCAAAACCAGTCCAGATTCCCGGTGGAGGAGATTTCAGCAAATTCAACTTCAATAATAAACGGATAAACTGGGAGCAAATAAACCAGGACTTCACAGAAATAAACTGGGAAGAACAGCTAGGAAATGCAAACCTGAACCAGTGCCTGGAAAAAATAAGCTCAGTAGCACTAGAAATATGTTCAAACCCCTAAGAAAAAAGAGAAAGAGATGCAGATTAGAACGGGAACGTCGTTCCCTATATAGGCGAAGAAAACGAATCGCGGAACAACTTGAGAGTCGCACCCTATCTCAAGAACGGCGAAGAAGGTTAGGTAGAGAAATAGAAACAATTGAACTCAAGCTACAAGAATCATACAAAACCCAGGAGAGACAAAGAGAGCAAAAGGCCATCAGTGAAATAGAGAGAAATCGGAAATATTTTTTCTCCTATGCAAAATCAAGATCAAAAACCACATCTAGTATCGGGCCCCTGCGAAAGGGAGATGGAACTTTCACCGATGACAACAAAGAAATGAGCGAGCTACTGAGGAAGCAGTACGACTCTGTTTTCAGTGAGCCATTAAATGCACTAAAGATTGATAACCCAAATGAATTTTTCATGGATATGATACCAACATCAAATCATATATCAGACGTCACCCTATCCCCACTAGATTTTGAAGAAGCCATAAACAGTATGCCTATGCACTCTGTACCAGGCCCGGATTCTTGGAACTCCATATTCATCAAGAACTGTAAAAAAAAACACTATCGCAGGCCCTTCACATTCTGTGGAGACAAAGCCTAGATACTTTTTTTTTTTTTTTTTTTTTTTTTTTTTTTTTGAGATATATACAAGAGTTGTTACATTCTTGTAGAGCCACTAGTACGCGTAGCGTTTCGGGCAAGTCCTTAATCCTATGGTCCCTGGAATACGATCCCCTGCCGCGAAGAATCGTTTTTTCATCCAAGTACACATTTTACTGTTGCGTTAAACAGAGGCTACAGTTAAGGAATTGCGCCCAGTAAATCCTCCCCGGCCAGGATACGAACCCATGACATAGCGCTCGCGGAACGCCAGGCGAGTGTCTTACCACTACACCACGGAGACTGCTGATTTGATACTGGCGTTATCCCTGATATACTAAAAACAGCAGAGATAGCACCACTCCATAAAGGAGGAAATAAGGCAGAGGCAAAAAATTACAGACCGATAGCACTAACATCGCACATTATAAATTTTTTTGAGAGAGTGCTAAGAAGTAAGATCACAAAATACATGGAATCACAGCATCTCCATAACCCCGGACAACATGGTTTCAGAACAGGGCGCTCTTGCCTGTCGCAGTTGCTGGACGACTATGATATGGCATTAGATGCTATGGAAGACAAACAAAACGCTGATGTAATTTACACAGACTTCGCAAAAGCTTTTGATAAATGTGACCATGGTGTTATTGCACATAAAATGCGTTCAAAAGGAATTACCGGGAAAATAGGCAGATGGATCTACAATTTCCTGACTAACAGAACCCAATGTGTAATAGTCAACAAAATAAAATCCAGCCCATCAACCGTGAAGAGCTCAGACCCCCAGGGTACTGTGCTTGCTCCAGTACTTTTTCTCATCCTCATATCGCATATCGGACATAGACCAGAACACAACCTATAGCACTGTATCATCCTTTGCAGATGACACTAGGATCTTCATGAGAGTTGGCAACATAGAGGACACGGCAAACCTCCAATCAGATGTAGATCAGGTCTTTCTATGGGCTACAGAAAATAATATGGTGTTTAACGAAGATAAGTTCCAGCTCATGCGCTATGGAAAAATTGAAAATATAAAAACGGAAACCACGTACAAAACTCAGGCAAATCATAACATAGAACGAAAAGGCAATGTAAAGGATCTGGGTGTACTCATGTTGGAAGACCTTACCTTTAAAGAACACAATAAAGTAGCCGTCACAACTGCAAGAAAAATGACAGGTTGGATAAGAAGAACTTTTCACACTAGAGATGCTATACCGATGATGATACTTTTCAAAACGCTTGTGCTCTCTAGAGTGGAGTACTGCTGCACAATGACAGCCCCTTTCAAAGCTGGAGAAATTGCTGACCTAGAGAGCGTGCAGAGATCCTTTACTGCTAGAATCCACTCAGTAAAACATCTAAATTACTGGGACCGACTAAAGAGCCTAAATCTGTACTCCCTTGAGCGCAGGCGGGAGAGGTACATAATAATTTACACGTGGAAAATATTAGAGGGGCTGGTCCCAAACCTGCACACAGAAATAACATCACATGAGACCAGAAGACATGGCAGGATGTGCAGAATACCCCCGTTGAAAAGCAGAGGTGCAACAGGTACTCTGAGAGAGAACTCTATCAACATCAGAGGCCCGAGACTGTTCAACACGCTTCCACTACACATAAGGGGCATAACTGGCAAACCCCTCACAGTGTTCAAGAGAGAACTGGATAAGCACCTCCAAAGGATACCTGATCAACCAGGCTGTGACTCATACGTCAGGCTGCGAGCACCCGCGTCCAACAGCCTGGTTGATCAGTCCAGCAACCAGGAGGCCTGGTCGACGACCGGGCCGCGGGGACACTAAGCCCCGGAAGCACCTCAAGGTAGCTCAAGGTAGGTATAGCGGTGTGTCCACTCACAGGATGAGTGCCGCCGCCCAATACTGTCACTATGGCGGTGTGTCCACTCACAGGATGAGTGCCGCCGCCCTATACTGTCACTATGGCAGTGTGTCCACTCACAGGATGAGTGGCGCTGCCCAATACTGTCACTAAGGCGGTGTGTCCACTCACAGGATGAGTGACGCCGCCCAATACTGTCACTATGGCGGTGTGTCCACTCACAGGATGAGTGGGGCTGCCCAATACTGCCACTATGGCGGTGTGTCTACTCACAGGATGAGTGGCGCTGCCCAATACTGTCACTATGGCAGTGTGTCCACTCACAGGATGAGTGACGCTGCCCAATACTGTCACTATGGCGGTGTGTCCACTCACAGGATGAGTGCCGCCGCCCAATACTGTCACTATGGCAGTGTGTCCACTCACAAGATGAGTGACGCTGCCCAATACTGTCACTATGGCAGTGTGTCCACTCACAGGATGAGTGGCGCTGCCCAATACTGTCACTATGGCAGTGTGTCTACTCACAGGATGAGTGGCGCTGCCCAATACTGTCACTATGGCGGTGTGTCCACTCACAGGATGAGTGGCGCTGCCCAATACTATCACTATGGCGGTGTGTCCACTCACAGGATGAGTGGGGCTGCCCAATACTGCCACTATGGCGGTGTGTCTACTCACAGGATGAGTGGCGCTGCCCAATACTGTCACTATGGCAGTGTGTCCACTCACAGGATGAGTGACGCTGCCCAATACTGTCACTATGGCGGTGTGTCCACTCACAGGATGAGTGCCGCCGCCCAATACTGTCACTATGGCAGTGTGTCCACTCACAAGATGAGTGACGCTGCCCAATACTGTCACTATGGCAGTGTGTCCACTCACAGGATGAGTGGCGCTGCCCAATACTGTCACTATGGCAGTGTGTCTACTCACAGGATGAGTGGCGCTGCCCAATACTGTCACTATGGCAGTGTGTCCACTCACAGGATGAGTGGCGCTGCCCAATACTGTCACTATGGCAGTGTGTCTACTCACAGGATGAGTGGCGCTGCCCAATACTGTCACTATGGCAGTGTGTCCACTCACAGGATGAGTGGCGCTGCCCAATACTCTCACTATGGCAGTGTGTCCACTCACAGGATGAGTGTCGCTGCCCAATACTGTCACTATGGCAGTGTGTCTACTCACAGGATGAGTGGCGCTGCCCAATACTCTCACTATGGCAGTGTGTCCACTCACAGGATGAGTGTCGCTGCCCAATACTGTCACTATGGCAGTGTGTCTACTCACAGGATGAGTGGCGCTGCCCAATATTGTCACTATGGCAGTGTGTCCACTCACAGGATGAGTGGCGCTGCCCAATACTGTCACTATGGCAGTGTGTCCACTCGCAGGATGAGTGGCGCTGCCCAATACTGTCACTATGGCAGTGTGTCTACTCACAGGATGAGTGGCGCTGCCCAATACTGTCACTATGGCAGTGTGTCCACTCACAGGATGAGTGGCGCTGCCCAATACTCTCACTATGGCAGTGTGTCCACTCACAGGATGAGTGACGCTGCCCAATACTGTCACTATGGCAGTGTGTCCACTCACAGGATAAGTGGCGCTGCCCAATACTGTCACTATGGCAGTGTGTCTACTCACAGGATGAGTGGCGCTGCCCAATACTGTCACTATGGCAGTGTGTCCACTCACAGGATGAGTGGCGCTGCCCAATACTGTCACTATGGCAGTGTGTCCACTCACAGGATGAGTGGCGCTGCCCAATACTGTCACTATGGCGGTGTGTCCACTCACAGGATGAGTGCCGCCGCCCTATACTGTCACTATGGCAGTGTGTCCACTCACAGGATGAGTGGCGCTGCCCAATACTGTCACTAAGGCGGTGTGTCCACTCACAGGATGAGTGACGCCGCCCAATACTGTCACTATGGCAGTGTGTCCACTCACAGGATGAGTGGCGCTGCCCAATACTGTCACTATGGCGGTGTGTCCACTCACAGGATGAGTGCCGCCGCCCTATACTGTCACTATGGCGGTGTGTCCACTCACAGGATGAGTGCCGCCGCCCTATACTGTCACTATGGCGGTGTGTCCACTCACAGGATGAGTGGCGCTGCCCAATACTGTCACTATGGCGGTGTGTCCACTCACAGGATGAGTGGCGCTGCCCAATACTGTCACTATGGCGGTGTATCCACTCACAGGATGAGTGACGCTGCCCAATACTGTCACTATGGCGGTGTGTCCACTCACAGGATGAGTGGCGCTGCCCAATACTGTCACTATGGCGGTGTGTCCACTCACAGGATGAGTGGCGCTGCCCAATACTGTTACTATGGCAGTGTGTCCACTCACAGGATGAGTGCCGCCGCCCAATACTGTCACTATGGTGGTGTGTCCACTCACAGGACATTTAAGTATGATACTGACCACTACCCTCACGTGCCTCACCCCCCCCCCCGCCCTACCCTCACGTGCCTCACCCCCCCCCGCCCTACCCTCACGTGCCTCACCCCCCTCCGCCCTACCCTCACGTGCCTCACCACCCCCGCCCTACCCTCACGTGCCTCACCCCCCTCCGAGCTACCCTCACGTGCCTCACCCCCCCCCGCCCTACCCTCACGTGCCTCACCCCCCTCCGCCCTACCCTCACGTGCCTCACCCCCCCCCCGCCCTACCCTCACGTGCCTCACCCCCCCCCGCCCTACCCTCACGTGCCTCACCCCCCTCCGCCCTACCCTCACGTGCCTCACCACCCCCGCCCTACCCTCACGTGCCTCACCACCCCCGCCCTACCCTCACGTGCCTCACCACCCCCGCCCTACCCTCACGTGCCTCACCACCCCCGCCCTACCCTCACGTGCCTCTCCACCACCGCCCTACCCTCACGTGCCTCACCACCCCCGCCCTACCCTCACGTGCCTCACCACCCCCGCTCTACCCTCACGTGCCTCACCACCCCCGCTCTACCCTCACGTGCCTCACCACCCCCGCTCTACCCTCACGTGCCTCGCCTCCCCCCCCCCCCCCCACCCGCCCTACACTCACGTGCCTCACCCCCCCCCCCCCTCCCTATTCGTCTAATCGAACAGCATATGTTTTGTTTAATGGTGTTAAAAGCAGAGAGAGCAAACACTTTGAACTGGGAACTCCACAAGGAGGGGTCCTCAGCCCCTTGTTGTTCAACGTTCTGATGCATAAACTTATTAAAGATCTTCCAACTAATAATGAAGACACTGTCATTTGTTATGCTGATGATATATGTTTACAGGCTGCCACCGAGCCTAGAATGCAAGTTCTGCTCGACGCTTTTGCTACTAGAGCTGAGGAATGTGGCCTCCTTATCTCTGTACAGAAAACTCGTGCCCTCATTCCATGTGGTATTCCACCACCCAATTATTATATAGATGGGCGAGCACTTGAGAACTGCGGGTCTTACAGATACCTTGGTGTCCCCATTAACGACCATAGGTACCTTTCTTCTCTCAAGAGGAGACTTTGTGAGAGATTAAAGCCCTTGCGGGTCCTTGTTGGTGTCAATCATGGACTTAACGAGAGACTTGCTAGAATGTTTTATGTATCATTTATACGCTCTGTGATTGACTACAATGCTCTACATCTCACACTGTATACTGACAAAGAGCTGAAATCTCTTGAAACCTTGCAAAATGAAGCTATGCGTCTCATCCTTAGGGCTCCAAAGTCCACGAGAATAGTTAATATGAGAGCAGAGTTAAAATTACCTACCATAAGTGAGAGAATTTTGTCTATTAGCACAGTTTTCGTCGTGAAGGCATTGAGTAGATCTAGACAACACATGAAGTTTCAAGCTAAACTTTCTAATATGCTGCACTCACCTGAGGTCTATAGAAGAAGAACGAAATCTGATTATGTATATTGGTTCTACAAGGTAGCCAACTCCATCAAAATATTAAATATGTACCCAACTCAACTAATGATTAATCAGCCAATTACTCCATGGGATAACTGGGATCTATCAGTTGATTTTGTAAATGCGCCCAAGAAAGATAGTGTGCACACTACATTATTAAAACAGTTAACACTGAAAAGCATCACTGAAAGTACTCAGAGTATGGGTAACGATGTTTATCAGTGCTATACCGACGGCTCTGTAGAAGAAGGTGGACGATGTACCGGATGTGCATGTAACATATTTGAACAATCTTCTCTCGTACATACAGCAATGAAGCGCGTCAATGACTGGGCAAGTACAACTCAAACCGAACTTGCAGGCATATACCTTGCCACTGAATTTTTAAAAGACAAAGGCAGTGGACTTATATACTGTGACTCGCAGAGTGCACTCCTGGCATTGAACGCACATAGTAGTGACACCCAGAAAATAGTCAGTGATATTCGAATGAATGTTTTAGCTGCCAAAGAAAACAGATTTGAGATTAAATTCCTATGGATACCATCACATGTTGGTATCTCAAGGCATGCCACTGTTGATATGCTTGCTAAGACAGCCTGCAGAAAACCAGTGGTAGAAATTGATATGGGTGTTTCATTAGCAGTGACAAAGAGAATACTTAAGCAAATATCTAATGAAGATCTCACCGACCTAACAAATTCACAAAGACCTGAAAGTTGTAGCATTAAATATTATGATAGATATCGTGAGGAGACATTCACATTTGGGACTAATAGAACAAGAACCCGGCAATGTGATGTTATAATGGCCAGAATACGCCTGGGATATAGAAGTATTTGGCAGCTTTCTCAAAACCCAAATGTCGAGTACACAATGTGTCAACTTTGTGAAAGAGAAAACATGCACTCTCTTGAACATTATATTGTAGAATGTCCCATACTGACTGACTTTCGCCCTCCTGGGCTAAGGTATGCTGAACTCTGTAATTACTATATGAGTACTGGAACACTTGATGATATATTGGACTTGTATCCAAGATTGACCATGTAATATATCAATCATACAATGTATATATATGATGTAACTATATAACCTGAGCTATAGTTTCTTTATCACTAGTTTCTTTATCAGCTATCTCACCCTGTCAGAGTAAATGAGACAAATGTATGTGAATGCATTAGTGTGTGTATATATGTATGTATATGTGTGTGTGTATATATATGTATGGGTATAAAGTATATATGGAAGCTGATCAGAATTACATTTCACCTTTGTGAATGTACATTAATGACACTATGTAAAAGACACATCTAACACTTTATGTAGGGCATACGTAAATCTGTGTATCTATGTATTTACGTATGTAGGTTAGCTTAGCATTTTAAAAGCACCGAATCACCTTCTGTGGTTGAGTGTTCAATAAACCCCTGAACTATATGTTTAACACTTCTCTAACCCTGTCCATGGAGGACAGAAGAAAATGTATATATGCTGGTTAGCATTGTAAATGTCTGGCCACGTCTGTGGTAGAAAATAATAATAATAAAAAAAAAACTCCTAACTGTGACTTTACCTCTAGAGAGAGAGATGATTTCGGGGCTTACCTTCCCCCGGCCCGGTCCTCGACCAGTCCAGTGTAGTGACAAGTGTGGCACCAGCGTCTTCAGAGCCATGGGACTTGACTGCGCATATCCCGTCTATGACAACAAATTCCTACCTACGGACTTCCTGGTAAAAAAAAAAAACAATTCTAGGGTTCGACGCCAGGAGATACCTGTTGTTGTTGTTGTTAAAGATTCGCTACCTGGAACAAAGTTGCAAGTAGCACGGGCTATGGTGAGCCCGGAGTGGAGGTGAATACCAACAATGGTTCCCTTGCGCCACCGGGGACGGCAGTGACGCAACTTGGCTGCGTGTCGGAGTGTCGGAGTAGGAGTGACCGCAGGACTCTTCATCACGGGGCAGCAGAGAGCACAAACGGTCGACGCTCCAGGGGACGCTACACGGTGAAGCCTTGAGCCACCTGCCTGGCCTCTGCTCTAGGGGACGCCACCTGCCTGGCCTCTGCTCTAGGGGACGCCACCTGCCTGGCCTCTTATCTAGGGGACGCCACCTGCCTGGCCTCTTCTCTAGGGGACGCCACCTGCCTGGCCTCTGCTCTAGGGGACGCCACCTGCCTGGTCTCTGCTCTAAGGGAACGCCACCTGCCTGGCCTCTGCTCTAGGGGACGCCACCTGCCTGGCCTCTGCTCTAGGGGACGCCACCTGCCTGGCCTCTGCTCTAGGGGACGCCACCTGCCTGGCCTCTTCTCTAGGGGACGCCACCTGCCTGGCCTCTGCTCTAGGGGACGCCACCTGCCTGGCCTCTGCTCTAGGTGACGCCACCTGCCTGGTCCCTGCTCTAGGGGACGCCACCTGCCTGGCCTCTGCTCTAGGTGACGCCACCTGCCTGGCCTCTGCTCTAGGGGACGCCACCTGCCTGGCCTCTGCTCTAGGGGACACCACCTGCCTGGCCTCTGCTCTAAGGGAACGCCACCTGCCTGGCCTCTCCTCTAGGGGACGCCACCTGCCTGGCCTCTTCTCTAGGGGACGCCACCTGCCTGGCCTCTGCTCTAGGGGATGCCACCTGCCTGGCCTCTGCTCTAGGGGACGCCACCTGCCTGGCCTCTGCTCTAGGTGACGCCACCTGCCTGGCCCCTGCTCTAGGGGACGCCACCTGCCTGGCCTCTGCTCTAGGTGACGCCACCTGCCTGGCCTCTGCTCTAGGGGACGCCACCTGCCTGGCCTCTGCTCTAGGGGGACACCACCTGCCTGGCCTCTGCTCTAGGGGGACGCCACCTGCCTGGCCTCTGCTCTAGGGGGACACCACCTGCCTGGCCTCTGCTCTAGGTGACGCCACCTGCCTGACCTCTACTCTAGGGGACGCCACCTGCCTGACCTCTGCTCTAGGGGACGCCACCTGCCTGACCTCTGCTCTAGGGGACGCCACCTGCCTGACCTCTGCTCTAGGGGACGCCACCTGCCTGACCTCTGCTCTAGGGGACGCCACCTGCCTGACCTCTGCTCTAGGGGACGCCACCTGCCTGACCTCTGCTCTAGGGGACGCCACCTGCCTGACCTCTGCTCTAGGGGACGCCACCTGCCTGACCTCTGCTCTAGGGGACGCCACCTGCCTGGCCTCTGCTCTAGGGGACACCACCTGCCTGACCTCTGCTCTAGGGGACGCCACCTGCCTGGCCTCTGCTCTAGGGGACACCACCTGCCTGACCTCTGCTCTAGAGGACGCCACCTGCCTGACCTCTGCTCTAGGGGACACCACCTGCCTGACCTCTCCTCTAGGGGACACCACCTGCCTGACCTCTGCTCTAGAGGACGCCACCTGCCTGACCTCTGCTCTAGGGGACGCCACCTGCCTGACCTCTGCTCTAGGGGACGCCACCTGCCTGGCCTCTGCTCTAGGGGACGCCACCTGCCTGGCCTCTGCTCTAGGGGACGCCACCTGCCTGGCCTCTGCTCTAGGGGACACCACTGTGAGGAGCACCACATGTGGATGAGGGGACATATATTCCAGCGTGAAGACAAACTACAAAACTAGGTTAAGGATGCTGTGAAGGTCTTGAGCGGAGAGGTTTCCTCTGCATCTTGTATCTCAGTGTAACTCTTACTCTTAACTCTTGTAACTCTTGTCCAACATCAACTGCTGCCTCGCTATATACTACTGTATTATCTCACTGTAAGTGTACTGGCTCGGGTGTAATGTTCCGCCATGCTATCCATCATGACTCCCGCCATCATGACTCCCACCATCATGACTCCCTCCATCATGACTCCCGCCATCATGACTCCCTCCATCATGACTCCCGCCATCATGACTCCCGCCATCATGACTCCCTCCATCATGACTCCCGCCATCATGACTCCCGCCATCATGACTCCCGCCATCATGACTCCCGCCATCATGACTCCCTCCATCATGACTCCCTCCATCATGACTCCCTCCATCATGACTCCCGCCATCATGACTCCCTCCATCATGACTCCCTCCATCATGACTCCCGCCATCATGACTCCCGCCATCATGACTCCCGCCATCATGACTCCCGCCATCATGACTCCCGCCATCATGACTCCCGCCATCATGACTCCCGCCATCATGACTCCCGCCATCATGACTCCATCCATCATGACTCCCTCCATCATGACTCCCGCCATCATGACTCCCGCCATCATGACTCCCTCCATCATGACTCCCTCCATCATGACTCCATCCATCATGACTCCCTCCATCATGACTCCCGCCATCATGACTCCCGCCATCATGACTCCCGCCATCATGACTCCCTCCATCATGACTCCCGCCATCATGACTCCCGCCATCATGACTCCCGCCATCATGACTCCCTCCATCATGACTCCCTCCATCATGACTCCCTCCATCATGACTCCCGCCATCATGACTCCCGCCATCATGACTCCCTCCATCATGACTCCCTCCATCATGACTCCCTCCATCATGACTCCCTCCATCATGACTCCCGCCATCATGACTCCCGCCATCATGACTCCCTCCATCATGACTCCCGCCGTCATGACTCCCGCCGTCATGACTCCCGCCGTCATGACTCCCTCCATCATGACTCCCTCCATCATGACTCCCTCCATCATGACTCCCTCCATCATGACTCCCTCCATCATGACTCCCTCCATCATGACTCCCTCCATCATGACTCCCTCCATCATGACTCCCTCCATCATGACTCCCTCCATCATGACTCCCTCCATCATGACTCCCTCCATCATGACTCCCTCCATCATGACTCCCTCCATCATGACTCCCTCCATCATGACTCCCTCCATCATGACTCCCGCCATCATGACTCCCTCCATCATGACTCCCTCCATCATGACTCCCGCCATCATGACTCCCTCCATCATGACTCCCTCCATCATGACTCCCTCCATCATGACTCCCGCCATCATGACTCCCGCCATCATGACTCCCGCCATCATGACTCCCGCCATCATGACTCCCTCCATCATGACTCCCGCCATCATGACTCCCGCCATCATGACTCCCGCCATCATGACTCCCACCATCATGACTCCCACCATCATGACTCCCTCCATCATGACTTCCGCCATCATGACTCCCGCCATCATGACTCCCGCCATCATGACTCCCGCCATCATGACTCCCGCCATCATGACTCCCGCCATCATGACTCCCGCCATCATGACTCCCACCATCATGACTCCCGCCATCATGACTCCCGCCATCATGACTCCCTCCATCATGACTCCCGCCATCATGACTCCCTCCATCATGACTCCCGCCATCATGACTCCCGCCATCATGACTCCCGCCATCATGACTCCCGCCGTCATGACTCCCGCCGTCATGACTCCCGCCGTCATGACTCCCGCCATCATGACTCCCGCCATCATGACTCCCGCCATCATGACTCCCGCCATCATGACTCCCGCCGTCATGACTCCCGCCATCATGACTCCCGCCATCATGACTCCACCCATCATGACTCCCTCCATCATGACTCCCGCCATCATGACTCCCGCCATCATGACTCCCACCATCATGACTCCCGCCATCATGACTCCCGCCATCATGACTCCCGCCGTCATGACTCCCGCCATCATGACTCCCGCCATCATGACTCCCGCCATCATGACTCCCGCCATCATGACTCCCGCCATCATGACTCCCGCCATCATGACTCCCGCCATCATGACTCCCTCCATCATGACTCCCGCCATCATGACTCCCTCCATCATGACTCCCACCATCATGACTCCCGCCATCATGACTCCCGCCATCATGACTCCCGCCATCATGACTCCCACCATCATGACTCCCGCCATCATGACTCCCTCCATCATGACTCCCGCCGTCATGACTCCCGCCATCATGACTCCCGCCATCATGACTCCCGCCATCATGACTCCCGCCATCATGACTCCCGCCATCATGACTCCCGCCATCATGACTCCCGCCATCATGACTCCCTCCATCATGACTCCCGCCATCATGACTCCCACCATCATGACTCCCACCATCATGACTCCCGCCAT
Source organism: Procambarus clarkii (assembly GCF_040958095.1). Classification (NCBI taxonomy): domain Eukaryota; kingdom Metazoa; phylum Arthropoda; class Malacostraca; order Decapoda; family Cambaridae; genus Procambarus; species Procambarus clarkii. The sequence goes on from NC_091185.1 coordinate 10,150,353, forward strand.
CATGACTCCCGCCATCATGACTCCCGCCATCATGACTCCCACCATCATGACTCCCGCCATCATGACTCCCTCCATCATGACTCCCGCCACCATGACTCCCTCCATCATGACTCCCGCCATCATGACTCCCGCCATCATGACTCCCGCCATCATGACTCCCGCCATCATGACTCCCGCCATCATGACTCCCTCCATCATGACTCCCGCCATCATGACTCCCGCCATCATGACTCCCGCCATCATGACTCCCGCCATCATGACTCCCGCCATCATGACTCCCACCATCATGACTCCCTCCATCATGACTTCCGCCATCATGACTCCCGCCAACATGACTCCCGCCATCATGACTCCCGCCATCATGACTCCCGCCATCATGACTCCCGCCATCATGACTCCCGCCACCATGACTCCCGCCATCATGACTCCCGCCATCATGACTCCCACCATCATGACTCCCGCCATCATGACTCCCGCCATCATGACTCCCTCCATCATGACTCCCGCCATCATGACTCCCTCCATCATGACTCCCGCCATCATGACTCCCGCCAACATGACTCCCGCCATCATGACTCCCGCCATCATGACTCCCGCCATCATGACTCCCGCCATCATGACTCCCGCCACCATGACTCCCGCCATCATGACTCCCGCCATCATGACTCCCACCATCATGACTCCCGCCATCATGACTCCCGCCATCATGACTCCCTCCATCATGACTCCCGCCATCATGACTCCCTCCATCATGACTCCCGCCATCATGACTCCCGCCATCATGACTCCCACCATCATGACTCCCGCCATCATGACTCCCGCCATCATGACTCCCGCCGTCATGACTCCCGCCATCATGACTCCCGCCATCATGACTCCCTCCATCATGACTCCCTCCATCATGACTCCCGCCATCATGACTCCCGCCATCATGACTCCCACCATCATGACTCCCGCCATCATGACTCCCGCCATCATGACTCCCGCCGTCATGACTCCCGCCATCATGACTCCCGCCATCATGACTCCCGCCATCATGACTCCCGCCATCATGACTCCCGCCATCATGACTCCCACCATCATGACTCCCGCCATCATGACTCCCACCATCATGACTCCCGCCATCATGACTCCATGCTCTTTTCTTACCTGTTGGTTTAGATTCAGCTTCATGGAACAAAAGTTGCAAGTAGCACGGGCTGGGGTGAGCCCGTAGTGGACTTGTTTGTTCTTACCATTTGGTCAGTTGAGTATCGTAAATTTGTTGTGTGTCTATAACAGACTACCTCCTGCCCAACCAGTCGGGGAGGACGGTAGAGCGACGGTCTTGCTTCATGCAGGTCGGCGTTCAATCCCCGACCGTCCAAGTTGTTGGGCACCATTCCTTTCAACCCGTCCCATCCTAAATCCTTATCCTGACCCCTTCCCAGTGTAATATAGTGGTAATGGCTTGGTGCTTCCCCTGATAGTTCCCGTCCCTCCCGATACTGCCCCTCCACACACTAACCAGATACCTCAGGGTCGAGTGGTGGCGGCACACTCAAGCTCAACGTCAGCGACCTCCCCACTGCTGGTTTGGGCATTTTTCTGAACGACGACGATTTGGAGTTGGAGAAAGTGTTGTGGACGGCCAATCCGGAGGCTCCTGGAGGCGAGGTGGCCGCGTTATGGCCAGGCTGGTGGAGGAGGAGGACAGGTGGGGAACATCGACCCCCACCACTGGAGTGCGAGGCTGTGCCAGCCTCCAACTGAGCGACGGAAGCCCACACACACCGACGCAGCTCAGGGCTGCTGGAACAGGACCTGGAGGCCCGGGTTCTTCCCTGGGAACCTCCACACACGCCACCAGCTGAGGCTGAGCGAGCCACAGGTGTCCTGGTAGGGGGACAACTGTGCTGGCGGGTGTTGAGATCCTTCCAGAAGGCCCACGACGCTCCAGGAGTCAGCTCAAACACTCCAGAACGGTCCTCACATCTGGAGTCTGGTGGCTGCAGAGGTCCTCCTGGGGACCTGAGGGTCTGCAGGATCTTCTGCGGCAACGTTAGAACCGTTGTGAAGGTGTTAAGGAGCAGAGCTCCACAATATGAGAGGCCGCCGCTGCCGCCTGTGTTTACACGTGACACACACACACTGTGTGGCGGGGAACTGTATGGCGCCCACTGTGGCGCCACCGTCTGACTCCTCCACAACCTGGCGCCGCTCCAGAGGTGCTGGCTACTGATACAGGTAACTGTTATCTCACCTTGTGACTCACCTCAGAGCTCCACACGCGCCCACTTAATACCAACCCTCTTAAATTATTTATTATCGTTTTTAACAACCTAGGCAACCCCGGTCTGACGACAGCCACCTGTACCACCGTGAAGGGTGCACCACCTGTACCACCGTGAAGGTGTGCACCACCTGTACCACCGTGAAGGTGTGCACCACCTGTACCACCATGAAGGTGTGCACCACCTGTACCACCTTGAAGGTGTGCACCACCTGTACCACCGTGAAGGTGTGCACCACCTGTACCACCATGAAGGTGTGCACCACCTGTACCACCAGGAAGGTGTGCACCACCTGTACCACTGTGAAGGGTGCACCACCTGTACTACCGTGAAGGGTGTACCACCTGTACCACCATGAAGGGTGCACCACCTGTACCACCGTGAAGGGTGCACCACCTGTACCACCGTGAAGGGTGTACCACCATGAAGGTGTGCACCACCTGTACCACCATGAAGGTGTGCACCACCTGTACCACCGTGAAGGGTGTACCACCTGTACCACCGTGAAGGGTGCACCACCTGTACCACCGTGAAGGGTGTACCACCTGTACCACCATGAAGGTGTGCACCACCTGTACCACCGTGAAGGTGTGCACCACCTGTACCACCATGAAGGTGTGCACCACCTGTACCACCATGAAGGTGTGCACCACCTGTACCACCATGAAGGTGTGCACCACCTGTACCACCATGAAGGTGTGCACCACCTGTACCACTGTGAAGGTGTGCACCACCTGTACCACCGTGAAGGTGTGCACCACCTGTACCACCATGAAGGTGTGCACCACTTGTACCACCATGAAGGTGTGCACCACCTGTACCACCGTGAAGGTGTGCACCACCTGTACTACCATGAAGGTGTGCACCACCGGTACCACTGTTGTAACACTGTAAAAGTGTTTGGTTTAGGTTAATACATACATAGAGTACATGAGTCACAGACAAGGATCGGAGAGGCGCCAGTTGTCTGCCTGAGATCTCACACCTCTAACCGTTAACGACCCCAAGTGACCTGAGGTCAGATCATGCGAATTTCACCTTGCTTCTGATAATCTCTTAGTTGTAGTCTGGTAGCCTTCAAACATGCCGACGTTTAAGGAGTGGCTTGGTAGTGCCGGAGGCTATCTATTTGTGGGCGGAGTTAGCTACTAGGTTCCCCAATATAAACTCGGAGAGCTATCAAGCATCAAGCATTAACAGACAGAGCAGCAGACGAGCCAGGAGAGCAGAGAGAAGACAGCCCTATCAGGGAGGCTGTCGGCCGGCAGGGGCGAGACAGTCTCTGTCAAGCTACAGACCCCCCCCCCCCTCTCTATTCAACTTAGACTCCGTCCTCGGTGAGTGAACAGTGAGGTGACTTGGTCGTGTTTACATATGTTGTGTGATGATCAGGGGCAGTCAAGTTGTAGGGTTCTCGAATTCTTGGATGATGACTCTCTTTAACATTTGAATTGGATTGCTTATATTATGATACTTCATGTGAAATATAATTATGAATTTATTATTTAAATTGTGTTTAACTTTGTGCCCTAGAGCTTTGAGTTGAGGATTTGAGAAAGCCTCAGTGGTTACTGGGTTCATGATATAAATGAGTACATGTTTGGAGTTGATACATGGTAATAACATCTTTTGAGAATATTTTGATACAGGCAAGTTCCATTCCTTGTCTTGTATGTAATGATCATGAATGGATGGTGGCAGCATTTCGTCTTCTACTATCTACTCTTCTACTTCTACTATCGACTCTTCTACTTCTACCTATCTACACCTCTCCCTCCACCCATCTCTAAACTCTCACTTTCAACTAATGACCCTCCTCGCTCCTCCCACCTCCCTACCTCTTACCCCAAACCCTCACTAATTACTTCACTATTCATTTCTTTCCTTTCGTTTCCTCTTATACGTTTGTGGCAATGATTATGTATTCTAGAGTTCTCTCTAGAGTTTCGGGTAACTGATCAAGTGACGGCGCCTGGTAGTCGTAGCACCTAGGTAGTCAAATACCTAGGTTACAAGGTGTTGAACGAGAGAGGTTGCCTTAGGAACTCTGGAGGTGCTCCAGAATAGTTAGCTAACTGAGGACGGGATAACGGACTAGAGAGAGCTGTTTCCCCCGGCCTCGTTAGTTAACTGGGGGGTGGAATAATGGACAAGATAGAGCTATTTCCCCCGCCCCCCCGTTACAATGTTGGCAGCGGTGTTGAACAATGTTTAAGGTATTGGTGTTCTTTTAACATTGTTCAGTCCCACGTGTCTTTTTGCCGCTCAGGCGCTATCAGGGAGATCTTGACAGGTGTTTAATATTCGCGAGTTAGCGAACTTTTTTCAGGTTAGGAGATAGTGATTCTCTGGTGTTGTGTTTAGTGATTTTGTGAGTTTTGTGGTGTTCAGGGAATGTTCACCAGAACTTGCGTGTGTAGTGATTTATGTTAGTAATAAGATTTGGCGATTTGGGAACTTAGCGGTGTTGGTAGTGCAGGTCAGCTGAGTGTGACAGGTGACCTCGCATGTCCCACGGGGACACCCAGCCACCGCTGGTCTCCAGGTCAGTGGGGAGTGGCAGGTGTAGTTCTTAAGTAGTTTAAGTGTGGTTCTGCTCAGATTATTGCGATCGACTGTTTTACTCCATTTGAACGCAATAACCCGAGGTGTACTGGTATTGTACAGCATGCTAGTGTGGACTAGTGTGTCAGTAGACTTCACGTTGGGGACGCTCGACGTTAGATAGTCTGGTCACAGGGGTGACAACAGTTTGGGAGTTGTTTACCGGCGGAGAAGCTAGGGAAACACTCTGGGTCACGTAGGTGGCTGTAGGTTAAGGGTGGGAGTAATGGTTAATTATGTACTTAAGATTAGGAACGGTACAGTTAAGTTTAGGCTAGTGTTTTGTCTATTAGTGTTGATTTTTTTTTGTGACAAGTTAAAAGTAGTGATGACCTTATTCTCTCTTCTCTAACTTTACTCTGTTACTGTTTTATGTTCCACCAAGTCAATATCATTCAGAGTTAATTGAATTATTAAAAATTGAAGTGTAGTTGTTGCCAGGAGGAGAGCGGTATGATAGGACTGTGTAACCCTATACAAACGACAGGGTCACACAAACATCTTGGGAACACGTATTGTCGCCTTTCTGTTCATTTCACAGGTGGGAGCCAGAAGAGAGGAGAGACGCACATACAGAAGAGGGAGACGGCTGCCTTATACCACACTCACGGCTGTTCCTCACCACCACGACGACCAGCCCCTACCTGGATGTCAGGGCCACCACCACCACCACCACCCCAGGGGACCCCAAGATGCAGCCCTCTCGGTCGGTCAACATTGGTCTACCCAGTGGACCCCAAGACGGACGGACCCCAGTGGACCCCAAGACGGACGGACCCCCAGTGGACCCCAGGTCGTTCTGCAGACGACCCCAGACGACCCAGTAATGATGGAAGAGGAGCAACAACGACTCCAGTCTGTCCCACCAACATCGGTCTACCCAGGATGGACCCCAGGACGGACAGACCCCCAATGGACCCCAGGTCGCTTGTCAAAGACCCATGGGAGGAGGAAGAGAGAAGAAAGAAGAGAGAAGAAAGAAGAGAGAAGAAGGAAGAGAGAAGAAAGAAGAGAGAAGAAAGAAGATAAGACAAGCTGAGTGAGACATGATACCTAGTGTCCCTTGCTGGTATCAGCATCATTGCATGGAGCGTAATTGCAAGACAGGATCGTTTGCCTTAACTGGCCGCCCCTCCTACAAGCAGGTAGCTCTGTTGAGTGATTCTTCCTGTGTCGTGCGGACTTGATGTGGCTGTCAGAAGTAGCTCTCCGAAGGAGGCGTGCTGGAGCAACAGGGAGGAAGAAGAGTAGGATGGGATTTCTACTGTTGGCAACTATATGAAGGTCTCGAAACTTGTAGTCCCTATAGCTGTGAAAAACCCCAATATACGTCTCTCATGGTGACTGACGTAGGGCCAATTACAGATCAGCTGGGACAACCGAATTCCACGGTCCTGTGCTCAGTTCAAGTAGTAACGGCTTTCGGGTTGACCAAGTGTTGTTGTGCGTTAACGACGGAGAAGCGACGGAGGCAGTTGTGTTGAAGAAATGTGGTACAGGATTATCTACAAGACCAAGCAGTGACGTCGCCCAGCCAGAGACAATGGACGTCTGTCTATATATTTCATTTTTTTAGAGTAGGATGATGTATATTTGTTTAGCTAGGATGTATTCTTTTCGTTAATAAAGTTGTCGCACACAGCTAGCTTGCTTTAGCAATGTTGCAAAAACTTTATTTTCGGGGAGAAGGGGAGATGTAACACTGTAAAAGTGTTTGGTTTAGGTTAATACATACATAGAGTACATGAGTCACAGACAAGGATCGGAGAGGCGCCAGTTGTCTGCCTGAGATCTCACACCTCTAACCGTTAACGACCCCAAGTGACCTGAGGTCAGATCATGCGAATTTCACCTTGCTTCTGATAATCTCTTAGTTGTAGTCTGGTAGCCTTCAAACATGCCGACGTTTAAGGAGTGGCTTGGTAGTGCCGGAGGCTATCTATTTGTGGGCGGAGTTAGCTACTAGGTTCCCCAATATAAACTCGGAGAGCTATCAAGCATCAAGCATTAACAGACAGAGCAGCAGACGAGCCAGGAGAGCAGAGAGAAGACAGCCCTATCAGGGAGGCTGTCGGCCGGCAGGGGCGAGACAGTCTCTGTCAAGCTACAGACCCCCCCCCCCCTCTCTATTCAACTTAGACTCCGTCCTCGGTGAGTGAACAGTGAGGTGACTTGGTCGTGTTTACATATGTTGTGTGATGATCAGGGGCAGTCAAGTTGTAGGGTTCTCGAATTCTTGGATGATGACTCTCTTTAACATTTGAATTGGATTGCTTATATTATGATACTTCATGTGAAATATAATTATGAATTTATTATTTAAATTGTGTTTAACTTTGTGCCCTAGAGCTTTGAGTTGAGGATTTGAGAAAGCCTCAGTGGTTACTGGGTTCATGATATAAATGAGTACATGTTTGGAGTTGATACATGGTAATAACATCTTTTGAGAATATTTTGATACAGGCAAGTTCCATTCCTTGTCTTGTATGTAATGATCATGAATGGATGGTGGCAGCATTTCGTCTTCTACTATCTACTCTTCTACTTCTACTATCGACTCTTCTACTTCTACCTATCTACACCTCTCCCTCCACCCATCTCTAAACTCTCACTTTCAACTAATGACCCTCCTCGCTCCTCCCACCTCCCTACCTCTTACCCCAAACCCTCACTAATTACTTCACTATTCATTTCTTTCCTTTCGTTTCCTCTTATACGTTTGTGGCAATGATTATGTATTCTAGAGTTCTCTCTAGAGTTTCGGGTAACTGATCAAGTGACGGCGCCTGGTAGTCGTAGCACCTAGGTAGTCAAATACCTAGGTTACAAGGTGTTGAACGAGAGAGGTTGCCTTAGGAACTCTGGAGGTGCTCCAGAATAGTTAGCTAACTGAGGACGGGATAACGGACTAGAGAGAGCTGTTTCCCCCGGCCTCGTTAGTTAACTGGGGGGTGGAATAATGGACAAGATAGAGCTATTTCCCCCACCCCCCGTTACACTGTGAAGGTGTGCACCACCTGTACCACTATGAAGGTGTGCACCACCTGTACCACCGTGAAGGTGTGCACCACCTGTACCACCATGAAGGTGTGCACCACCTGTACCACCATGAAGGTGTGCACCACCTGTACCACCATGAAGGTGTGCACCACCTGTACCACCGTGAAGGTGTGCACCACCTGTACCACCGTGAAGGTGTGCACCACCTGTACAACCATGAAGGTGTGCACCACCTGTACCACCGTGAAGGTGTGCACCACCTGTACCACCATGAAGGTGTGCACCACCTGTACCACCATGAAGGTGTGCACCACCTGTACCACCGTGAAGGTGTGCACCACCTGTACCACCGTGAAGGTGTGCACCACCTTTACCACCGTGAAGGGTGCACCACCTGTACCACCATGAAGGTGTGCACCACCTGTACCACCGTGAAGGTGTGCACCACCTGTACCACCGTGAAGGTGTGCACCACCTGTACCACCGTGAAGGGTGCACCACCTGTACCACCATGAAGGTGTGCACCACCTGTACCACCGTGAAGGTGTGCACCACCTGTACCACCATGAAGGTGTGCACCACCTGTACCACCGTGAAGGGTGCACCACCTGTACCACCGTGAAGGTGTGCACCACCTGTACCACCATGAAGGTGTGCACCACCTGTACCACCGTGAAGGTGTGCACCACCTGTACCACCGTGAAGGTGTGCACCACCTGTACAACCATGAAGGTGTGCACCACCTGTACCACCGTGAAGGTGTGCACCTGTCGGAAAATCCGACACCATTTAATATCATACAGATAATAGCTGCTGTATTACCAACAAGTTAACCATAGAAAACGTAACTTGTAGTGGAATTACCGTCTATAGAAAACGGGATATCATCACCACATACTATTATAATTCACCAGCTATTCTGCTGGGAATTATTCTTAAATACATTAGTCTTTGGACTTTACCATCATAAAAACATCTTATATAAATTAACTTAATTATCAATATTAAAGTAGAGTAAATGTGACCCTTCTATCACTTTCTGAAATCTGGACAAAGTAGACCAGGCGTCAGAGTGAGGAGGAGGGCAGCCATTGTTGTTTATTGAGACCAGAGGCTCACACGGGAGCAAATTCGGCTCCTGTTAAATTTACTTGGACGTAGTGTTATGGAACCCAAAAGTGTACCATTGTCAACACGCTGTCTACAAATACAAGTTAAGTGTCTATCCGAAACCCGTTTATCATTCATTTATGGCCATTAATGTCAGGATATAGGGTTAGCCGGTTAGAACGCGAAATCGCCTCAAACTAAAGGTAATTAAGCCAGGTCTTTAATGTTCCATGTACTGTATAGTGTTTTCTCTGATATAACTTGTCATATATAGGATTCTGGCTTCACAGTTAGCGCCCTTTTGACAGGTCAAGACGAGGAAGAGTTTGTGCACCAGTTACTGGGTGATATGGAAGCTACCTCAAAGAGGATAATTTGGTGTCTACACCCTAGTTATACCTGGTGGACTAACCTGCTGTACTATAAGATAAGGAACCTCATCAATGTATGTAGCTATTACTGTAGTTTGATTGGCTGCATATATATTAATATAAACCCCCCCTAATGTGTAGAGGATCGATTTGTGAGATTAAGAGATTATTGCAGAAATACAGTCCACTTATCATTATACAAATTGCTATCGAAGTATATAAATTAACGTAAATATAAATTCATATAAATTAAATAAATATAAATCTCACAGGTCGGTTCCCACATTATTTGGTCATCTTCGAACCGGATGACGGATTATTTGGTCCTTCGAAACCGAATTATTTGGACCTTCGGAACCGGAATATTCGGTCCTATGAACCCACATTTGGTCATCTTAGTACCGGATGAACCAGTTAACCAGTGGATTCATTAAATATACTAGTGCAGTGTTATTTAAACAAAGCCAGTCAAAGACAGCGGCGAAGCCTCGTGGGAGCTCAGGAGCCTCCCTCAACTGAGTTCAGCTTCGTCAGCGGTTTCATGCACACCCACAGATATTTGGTGGCGTGTTATTTCGTGAAATGACAGCGCTAATATAGAATCCAGCCAAATTAGTGACTGTGTCTTCGCGAGATTGTTCACGGATTTCGTGGTGTTACATTTCGCGAGAGATTATCTACGAATTTTGTGGACTTTATTTCGCGAGGTCACTAATAATATTTAATACTTCTAGATAATATTAGAAGTTTCATAGAGACTAATTAAGAGGCTATTATCAATAATTGTGTATATTATTTCTCCAAAATAGAGAATTATTTAATATAAATTGCACTAGTGTTCTCAATATAATATTTACTAATTGCCAACCCACAACAGGGTAGGATATGACTAGTTGAACTATTATTGTTCATCCTAGTCCCATTATTACAATAGTCAGTTGTACTATATTGAACAACCTAACACCATTAATGAATGGTCCAGACCCTATTTTGGGTGTAATTTTTATCAACTCGAGTTGAGTTGTATATATAATAAATTACTTATGATCATTACACCTTTGAGTGATTAATTAGTGTCTCTTCCATCCTAGGGTGATATAGAAGAGCTAACCTAAAGGTACTTCCAGTGACACTGGTTTATCACTCAAATCATTAGTGTGTATGATTGTATATATATATAATGTGTATTAATTTTAAGTGCTAACCTCTAGTAGAGGTAGGATTATTGCCTAGTGAGTGCAGAATTTACCCTAGGCTACCATTAGTACTTGCTCACAATTTATGAGCCAGTGGTGCTCAATTAACAAGTCACCATGACTAATCCACAGAAAGCAAAGCGTGCTTTAATATCAAGCAAACGCCAACTAACAAGAGATCTCAACCAATATGAACAGTTGTTATATGAGCCTGTAATTAATTATCATCGGTTGAAAATACCACTGTTACAGATTCAAACCCAATTGCATATATTGAAAGCAAATAGGAAATCTTACCAAAATCAAGTCCACGATGATGTAGTAGTTGAAGATGTGGAACCATTCCTGTCTGACCTAGCACAATATGAAGAAGAAACTCAAGGCAGGTTGGAACATTTACACAGGATAATTGAATCAGAACAAATAGCAAGTACATCAAATAAAGTAGATAATGTTATGGATGATCTGGATCTTTTTGAGAATAAATGTAAAGCCAGATTAGATCCTTTAATCAACAAGGATAAAGCTTCACCCAGTAAAGCTTCACCTACTACAGCTTCACCCAATAATATACCACCAGAAATTAAGCAGTTTTCAGACAATTTATCCACAGTCTCTGTGGTTTCTGAAAACCCAATACCTGAGGCTACTAAGTTAACATGCCTCCAAGCTAGAGGTGAAGCTGAACCAGTAGTAGAAAATGTAAATGAAAATAGCGACAGCACTAATTTCCCAGTCCAGCTTCCTAGGAATAATGCTGGCAATGAGAAAACTGTCATACATCTAGTACTACAATTGCTGGATTTACCTCAACCTGATCAGACTGCTGACTCATTACAATCCTTCAGCATGGAGTTTGAGTCACTACTAAGAATATTCAGTCTTAAGGTTGATATAACTACTAGTGAATGGATGACCAAAGTAGTCCTTCAACGAAAATTGTCCAGCGATATACTAGATGAATTATATGCACATCAACATAACACCATCCTGACAGTACAGGACATCACTGAAGGTTTACATTCCATCATAAACAAACGACGAGCAAATGAGGAAGTTAAAGCCTCTTGCAAGCCTTCAGAAATAGAAAATAATAGTCAATTAAAGGGTAAAACAACCACCCCAAATAAACATCAACCAATTACTCAAACATCAAGTTGCAGAAAATCTGACAATGCAGCAGCATCCTCCAAGCCTACTGTTACTAGTTCACCCAAACCGGTAACTTCCAAACGTGCAGTAGGCTGGGGGACATGTATGTTCTGCAAAAAGAAACATTCAACATACCGTTGTGCTAATTATCCAACCAGAGACACTCGTATTGAGCGACTCCAGGAATTAGGGAGATGTTCGAGGTGTCTCAAGTCACACAACATAGACTATTGTGATACCCAATTCAACACCTGTAACAGGTGTAGAAGAGGTAGGCACCATGCAGCACTGTGCAAATATACGAAATTAACGTATTCAAGACCCAAGGTGGAAGATAGCATTCCCACCACAGTACAGTACTGCAAGGTGCAACAAACAAAGAGTGTCCAATCGGCAAAGTCTAAAGGTAATACGACTTTGCCTACTGCCCAAATTACCATCCTGAATAAGAGGGCCAAGGTCCATACCCGTGGGTTGTTTGACCAAGGATCCCAGAGAACATATATCACCAAAAAGTTGGCAGATGAATTACAATTAAGGCCTGTAGCCCAGATGTCATTCAACATCTCAGGGTTTGTAACAGATGCAGGACCTCAAGTCTACCAGGTGGTACAACCATCAGTACGTTTAGGCAGGTACGTCTGTCGAGTACAAGCCATTGTGGTGGACAAAATACCAGTAGACCTACAAGTTCAAGGTCTGAGAGCAACAGCCAAATTCCTGAGAAATAGAGGAATAAAATTGGCAGATAATATTAAGTCTGATCACCTCACTGACTTCGGTCTCCTTGTTGGGACAGACTATTGCCATCGATTCATCGGTAGCCCTACTAAATATCAGGGTATAACCATGTTAAACTCTGCAGGAGGTAAATTACTCTCAGGCCCAGTATCAAGCCTGAGGAGACCTATGCCTGCAGATAAACAATACCAGTAGAAACCTAAATTTGTCAGCTGATTATATTTCTCCAGTAGCATTATACTAAGGAGATTACAGCTGACTATACCAACAGAGCTTGATGTTAGTATCATCATTTAAAGCTGAAGATGAGTTCATGAGGCCTCAGTGGCAAATCAGTGAACAGTAGCCTAAAACAGCTACAAGTCACTGCGACCAATGTCACTGAACCCACTGCAGTCTCAGAACCATACTTTACTTTAATGATGAGCTATTCAATCCTCTGAATCAATTAACTAAATTAAACCCCAATAAATCTGATGACTGATTTGATACATTTATTATTTAATCAAGATGTATTCCATGGGCCTCAGTGTTTATATATCAGTGACCAGTTACCTGAAGAAACTTCAAGTTATATCTAATGTCACTGATCTCACTGCAGTCCCTGAATCATACTTGACTGTAGTACTTGATCACATCCAGTCTTCTGGGTTAAATAATATGTAATAAGGCTTGAATATTAGCCTTTCAAGAGTTGACAGGGAAATGAAATCGCATTAGACTTCTAACCCCTGCAACTCTAGTACGGGACATCCGTCCTGTACGAACAGACGCACAAATGTGTGCTTACTAACTACTAACATCAAATTAATCTAATAATTCGAAGGAGGAGTATCGGTGTTCGTCTGTTCTAATTAGGACTTCGACCCGTGAGCAGCCCCCTGGGGAATTATGTCGGAAAATCCGACACCATTTAATATCATACAGATAATAGCTGCTGTATTACCAACAAGTTAACCATAGAAAACGTAACTTGTAGTGGAATTACCGTCTATAGAAAACGGGATATCATCACCACATACTATTATAATTCACCAGCTATTCTGCTGGGAATTATTCTTAAATACATTAGTCTTTGGACTTTACCATCATAAAAACATCTTATATAAATTAACTTAATTATCAATATTAAAGTAGAGTAAATGTGACCCTTCTATCACTTTCTGAAATCTGGACAAAGTAGACCAGGCGTCAGAGTGAGGAGGAGGGCAGCCATTGTTGTTTATTGAGACCAGAGGCTCACACGGGAGCAAATTCGGCTCCTGTTAAATTTACTTGGACGTAGTGTTATGGAACCCAAAAGTGTACCATTGTCAACACGCTGTCTACAAATACAAGTTAAGTGTCTATCCGAAACCCGTTTATCATTCATTTATGGCCATTAATGTCAGGATATAGGGTTAGCCGGTTAGAACGCGAAATCGCCTCAAACTAAAGGTAATTAAGCCAGGTCTTTAATGTTCCATGTACTGTATAGTGTTTTCTCTGATATAACTTGTCATATATAGGATTCTGGCTTCACAGTTAGCGCCCTTTTGACAGGTCAAGACGAGGAAGAGTTTGTGCACCAGTTACTGGGTGATATGGAAGCTACCTCAAAGAGGATAATTTGGTGTCTACACCCTAGTTATACCTGGTGGACTAACCTGCTGTACTATAAGATAAGGAACCTCATCAATGTATGTAGCTATTACTGTAGTTTGATTGGCTGCATATATATTAATATAAACCCCCCCTAATGTGTAGAGGATCGATTTGTGAGATTAAGAGATTATTGCAGAAATACAGTCCACTTATCATTATACAAATTGCTATCGAAGTATATAAATTAACGTAAATATAAATTCATATAAATTAAATAAATATAAATCTCACAGGTCGGTTCCCACAGCACCACCTGTACCACCATGAAGGTGTGCACCACCTGTACCACCATGAAGGTGTGCACCACCTGTACCACCGTGAAGGTGTGCACCACCTGTACCACCGTGAAGGTGTGCACCACCTTTACCACCGTGAAGGGTGCACCACCTGTACCACCATGAAGGTGTGCACCACCTGTACCACCGTGAAGGTGTGCACCACCTGTACCACCGTGAAGGTGTGCACCACCTGTACCACCGTGAAGGGTGCACCACCTGTACCACCATGAAGGTGTGCACCACCTGTACCACCGTGAAGGTGTGCACCACCTGTACCACCATGAAGGTGTGCACCACCTGTACCACCGTGAAGGGTGCACCACCTGTACCACCGTGAAGGTGTGCACCACCTGTACCACCATGAAGGTGTGCACCACCTGTACCACCGTGAAGGGTGCACCACCTGTACCACCATGAAGGGTGCACCACCTGTACCACCGTGAAGGTGTGCACCACTTGTACCACCGTGAAGGGTGCACCACCTGTACCACCATGAAGGTGTGCACCACCTGTACCACCATGAAGGTGTGCACCACCTGTACCACCGTGAAGGGTGCACCACCTGTACCACCATGAAGGTGTGCACCACCTGTACCACCATGAAGGTGTGCACCACCTGTACCACCATGAAGGTGTGCACCACCTGTACCACCGTGAAGGTGTGCACCACCTGTACCACCGTGAAGGGTGCACCACCTGTACCACCATGAAGGTGTGCACCACCTGTACCACCATGAAGGTGTGCACCACCTGTACCACCGTGAAGGGTGCACCACCTGTACCACCATGAAGGTGTGCACCACCTGTACCACCGTGAAGGTGTGCACCACCTGTACCACCGTGAAGGGTGCACCACCTGTACCACCATGAAGGTGTGCACCACCTGTACCACCGTGAAGGTGTGCACCACTTGTACCACCTTGAAGGGTGCACCACCTGTACCACCATGAAGGTGTGCACCACCTGTACCACCGTGAAGGTGTGCACCACCTGTACCACCATGAAGGTGTGCACCACCTGTACCACCGTGAAGGTGTGCACCACCTGAACCACCGTGAAGGGTACACCACCTGTACCACCGTGAAGGGTGCACCATCTGTACCACCATGAAGGTGTGCACCACCTGTATCACCATGAAGGTGTGCACCACCTGTACCACCATGAAGGTGTGCACCACCTGTACCACCGTGAAGGTGTGTACCACCTGTACCACCGTGAAGGTGTGCACCACCTGTACCACCGTGAAGGTGTGCACCACCTGTACCACCATGAAGGTGTGCACCACCTGTACCACCATGAAGGTGTGCACCACCTGTACCACCATGAAGGGTACACCACCTGTACCACCGTGAAGGGTACACCACCTGTACCACCGTGAAGGTATGCACCACCTGTACCACCGTGAAGGAGTGCACCACCTATACCACCATGAAGGTGTGCACCACCTGTACCACTGTGAAGGGTGTACCACCTGTACCACCGTGAAGGTGTGCACCACCTGTACCACCGTGAAGGTGTGCACCACCTGTACCACCATGAAGGGTACACCACCTGTACCACCATGAAGGTGTGCACCACCTGTACCACCGTGAAGGTGTGCACCACCTGTACCACAATGAAGGTGTGCACCACCTGTACCACTGTGAAGGGTGTACCACCTGTACCACCGTGAAGGGTGTACCACCTGTACCACCGTGAAGGTGTGCACCACCTGTACCACCATGAAGGTGTGCACCACCTGTATCACCATGAAGGTGTGCACCACCTGTACCACTGTGAAGGGTGTACCACCTGTACCACCGTGAAGGTGTGCACCACTTGTACCACCGTGAAGGTGTGTACCGCCTGTACCACCTTGAAGGTGTGCACCACCTGTACCACTGTGAAGGGTGTACCACCTGTACCACCGTGAAGGTGTGCACCACCTGTACCACAATGAAGGTGTGCACCACCTGTACCACCGTGAAGGGTGTACCACCTGTACCACCGTGAAGGTGTGCACCACCTGTACCACCGTGAAGGTGTGTACCACCTGTACCACCGTGAAGGTGTGCACCACCTGTACCACCGTGAAGGTGTGCACCACCTGTACCACCATGAAGGTGTGCACCACCTGTACCACCGTGAAGGTGTGCACCACCTGTACCACCGTGAAGGTGTGCACCACCTGTACCACCGTGAAGGTGTGCACCACCTGTACCACCATGAAGGTGTGCACCACCTGTACCACCGTGAAGGTGTGCACCACCTGTACCACCGTGAAGGGTGCACCACCTGTACCACCATGAAGGTGTGCACCACCTGTACCACCATGAAGGTGTGCACCACCTGTACCACCGTGAAGGGTGCACCACCTGTACCACCGTGAAGGTGTGCACCACCTGTACCACCGTGAAGGGTGCACCACCTGTACCACCATGAAGGTGTGCACCACCTGTACCACCGTGAAGGTGTGCACCACCTGTACCACCTTGAAGGGTGCACCACCTGTACCACCATGAAGGTGTGCACCACCTGTACCACCGTGAAGGTGTGCACTACCTGTACCACCGTGAAGGTGTGCACCACCTGTACCACCGTGAAGGTGTGCACCACCTGAACCACCGTGAAGGGTACACCACCTGTACCACCGTGAAGGGTGCACCACCTGTACCACCATGAAGGTGTGCACCACCTGTACCACCATGAAGGTGTGCACCACCTGTACCACCATGAAGGTGTGCACCACCTGTACCACCGTGAAGGTGTGTACCACCTGTACCACCGTGAAGGTGTGCACCACCTGTACCACCGTGAAGGTGTGCACCACCTGTACCACCATGAAGGTGTGCACCACCTGTACCACCGTGAAGGTGTGCACCACCTGTACCACCGTGAAGGGTACACCACCTGTACCACCGTGAAGGGTACACCACCTGTACCACCGTGAAGGTGTGCACCACCTGTACCACCGTGAAGGTGTGCACCACCTGTACCACCATGAAGGTGTGCACCACCTGTACCACTGTGAAGGGTGTACCACCTGTACCACCGTGAAGGTGTGCACCACCTGTACCACCGTGAAGGTGTGCACCACCTGTACCACCATGAAGGGTACACCACCTGTACCACCATGAAGGTGTGCACCACCTGTACCACCGTGAAGGTGTGCACCACCTGTACCACAATGAAGGTGTGCACCACCTGTACCACTGTGAAGGGTGTACCACCTGTACCACCGTGAAGGGTGTACCACCTGTACCACCGTGAAGGTGTGCACCACCTGTACCACCATGAAGGTGTGCACCACCTGTACCACCATGAAGGTGTGCACCACCTGTACCACCATGAAGGTGTGCACCACCTGTACCACTGTGAAGGGTGTACCACCTGTACCACCGTGAAGGTGTGCACCACTTGTACCACCGTGAAGGTGTGTACCGCCTGTACCACCTTGAAGGTGTGCACCACCTGTACCACTGTGAAGGGTGTACCACCTGTACCACCGTGAAGGTGTGCACCACCTGTACCACAATGAAGGTGTGCACCACCTGTACCACCGTGAAGGGTGTACCACCTGTACCACCGTGAAGGTGTGCACCACCTGTACCACCGTGAAGGTGTGTACCACCTGTACCACCGTGAAGGTGTGCACCACCTGTACCACCGTGAAGGTGTGCATCACCTGTACCACCGTGAAGGTGTGCACCACCTGTACCACCGTGAAGGTGTGCACCACCTGTACCACCGTGAAGGTGTGTACCACCTGTACCACCGTGAAGGTGTGCACCACCTGTACCACCGTGAAGGTGTGTACCACCTGTACCACTGTGAAGGTGTGCACCACCTGTACCACCGTGAAGGTGTGCACCACATGTACTACCGTGAAGGTGTGCACCACCTGTACCACCGTGAAGGGTGCACCACCAGTGGCACCACTCACCATCACCACCAGTGGCACCACTCACCATCACCACCAGTGGCACCACTCACCATCACCATCAGTGGCACCAATCACCATCACCACCATCAGTGGCACCAATCACCATCACCACCATCAGTGGCACCCCTCACCATCACCACCAGTGGCACCACTCACCATCACCACCAGTGGCACCACTCACCATCACCACCAGTGGCACCACTCACCATCACCACCATCAGTGGCACCACTCACCATCACCACCACCAGTGGCACCACTCACCATCACCACCAGTGGCACCACTCACCATCACCACCATCAGTGGCACCACTCACCATCACCACCAGTGGCACCACTCACCATCACCACCAGTGGCACCACTCACCATCACCACCATCAGTGGCACCACTCACCATCACCACCAGTGGCACCACTCACCATCACCACCAGTGGCACCACTCACCATCACCACCAGTGGCACCACTCACTATCACCACCAGTGGCACCACTCACCATCACCACCAGTGGCACCACTCACCATCACCACCAGTGGCACCACTCACCATCACCACCAGTGGCACCACTCACCATCACCACCAGTGGCACCACTCACCATCACCATCAGTGGCACCACTCATCTTCACCACCATCAGTGGCACCACTCACCATCACCACCAGTGGCACCACTCACCATCACCACCATCAGTGGCACCACTCACCATCAGTGGCACCACTCACCATCACCACCATCAGTGGCACCACTCATCTTCACCACCATCAGTGGCACCACTCACCATCACCACCATCAGTGGCACCACTCACCATCACCATCAGTGGCACCACTCACCATCACCACCATCAGTGGCACCACTCTCCATCACTACCAGTGGCACCACTCACTATCACCACCAGTGGCACCACTCACCATCACCACCATCAGTGGCACCACTCATCTTCACCACCAGTGGCACCACTCACCTTCACCATCAGGTGAAGGTGAGTGGTGCCACTCCTCCCCATCCATTGTTTTCCTCTTAATTCCTTGTTTAGAAGCCCCACTTGTTTACCTCACCATTTCTTGCTTAACTACCCATATATTGTTTACTTCCCTCGGCACTTATTTCCCTCCCATCCTTTGTTTCCTTCCCCCATCCCTCTTTCACATCCCTATTCCTTGTTTCGCACCCCATCCCGTCCCCCCCCGTCCCTTGTTTGACACACCATTCCTCCATTATTACAACAGTTAACTCATAGCTGCCATCACTGAAAGTACTCAGAGTATGGGTAACGATGTGTATCAGTGCTATACCGACGGCTCTGTAGAAGAAGGTGGACGATGTACCGGATGTGCATGTAATATATTTGAACAATCTTCTCTCGTACATACAGCAATGAAGCGCGTCAATGACTGGGCAAGTACAACTCAAACCGAACTTGCAGGCATATACCTTGCCACTGAATTTTTAAAAGACAAAGGCAGTGGACTTATATACTGTGACTCGCAGAGTGCACTCCTGGCATTGAACGCACATAGTAGTGACACCCAGAAAATAGTCAGTGATATTCGAATGAATGTTTTAGCTGCTAAAGAAAACAGATTTGAAATTAAATTCCTATGGATACCATCACATGTTGGCATCTCAAGGCATGACACTGTTGATATGCTTGCTAAGTCAGCCTGCAGAAAACCAGTGGTAGAAATTGATATGGGTGTTTCATTAGCAGTGACAAAGAGAATACTTAAACAAATATCTAATGAAAATCTCACCGACCTAACAAATTCACAAAGACCTGAAAGTTGTAGCATTAAATATTATGATAGATATCGTGAGGAGACATTCACATATGGGACTAATAGAACAAGAACCCGGCAATGTGATGTTATAGTGGCCAGAATACGCCTGGGATATAGACGTATCTGGCAGCTTTCTCAAAACCCAAATGTCGAGTACACAATGTGCAAATGTCGAGTACACAATGTGTCAACTTTGTGAAAGAGAAAACATGCACTCTCTTGAACATTATATTGTAGAATGTCCCATACTGACTGACTTTCGCCCTCCTGGGCTAAGGTATGCTGAACTCTGTAGTTACTATATGAGTACTGGAACACTTGATGATATATTGGACTTGTATCCAAGATTGACCATGTAGTGTATCACTTATACAATGTATGTGATGTAACTATATAACCTGAGCTTGCAAAGGCATCTTAATCACTTTCAGTGCTTAAATGCTTAATAACACACTAGTTTCTCTATCAGCTATCTTATACCCTCTCAGAATAGGAGAGCCATAAATATATGTGTATGTATCTATGTGTGTGTATATGTGTATGTATGTGTATATGTATATGTATGTATATGTGTGCGTATGTATGTGTATAAAGTGTATGTGGAAGCTGATCAGATTTACATTTCACCTTCGTAAATGCACATTAATGATACTATGTAAAAGACACATCGAACACTTTATGTAGGGCATACGTAAATCTGTGCATCTATGTATTTACGTATGTAGGTTAGATTAGCATTTTAAAAGCACTATACAATCACCTTCTGTGGTTGAGTGTTCAATAAATCCCTGAACTATATGTTTAACAGATCTCTCACCATGTCCATGGAGGACAGAAGAAAATGTATATATGCTGGTTAAGCATGGTAAATGTGTGGCCACGTCTGTGGTAGAAAATAATAATATTGTAAAAAATCAGCTGTTGAACTAATTTTTGGTATCCCAGCCATCCCCTTGTTTACCTTCCAACACCTCGTTCCACGTACAAACGAACCAAAGCACAAGGTGACTTGCATGCATTTCTAGTTGCAAATAGAGAGGTGAGAGACATGAGCAACGTTATACGTAATAAACATTGGGAAGAGTTCCTACAAAGTATAAATGAGCAAGCAACACTTGTTGAAGTTTGGGAAAAGATACGAAAAATCTCTAGAAGCAGCCCAACCAAACCGCTGCACCACAGCCCACTAGAACAAGCAAACATCCTCCTTGATCAATGGGCACTAACATCGAGCTACGACTCACTCCCAGTTAACATACAGCATAAACTTAATGACTCACGCCCCAACAGACAACGAACCATCAATCTTGCCTGTACAGCTATCGACGTGTCGGACCTTAATGATGTAACTGAATGGGAATTAAATCATGCACTAAAGATGGGAAAATCAACTGCTCCTGGAGAGGATGGTATTACTTACAGTCTACTGAGATTAGTCTCACACGTACCAGGTAATCCACTATTAGTGTTGTACAGAATGAGTTTACGTGAAGGAGTATTACCTGATGCTTGGACAAAGAGTGTCATTGTTCCCATCCCCAAACCACACTCAGATAATTATAGACCCATATCTCTAACATCGTGTGTTTGTAAAGTGCTTGAATGCTTGAACGTATTGTTCTTAACCGACTCATGTATCGTATACAGGGGCACCTGTCACCTCAAATGTTTGGATTTATGCCTGGGCTCAGTACACAACACTGTTTTGCTGAGTACTTCGCACATATTGACGCTTCCCCTCAAACAGTCTTCATCGACCTAGCAGCAGCTTTTGATACAGCAAACAGAGAAATCATACTGGAACAGCTTGCCGAGCTGGGAATACAAGGAAAATTACTGAAATGGATAAAGGGCTATTTGTCTAATCGAACAGCATGTTTTGTTTAATGGTGTTAAAAGCACAGAGAACAAACACTTTGAACTGGGAACTCCACAAGGAGGGGTCCTCAGCCCCTTGTTGTTCAACGTTCTGATGCATAAACTTATTAAAGATCTTCCAACTAATAATGAAGACACTGTCATTTGTTATGCTGATGATATATGTTTACAGGCTGCCACCGAGCCTAGAATGCAAGTTCTGCTCGACGCTTTTGCTACTAGAGCTGAGGAATGTGGCCTCCTTATCTCTGTACAGAAAACTTGTGCCCTCATTCCATGTGGTATTCCACCACCCAATTATCATATAGATGGGCGAGCACTTGAGAACTGCGGGTCTTACAGATACCTTGGTGTCCCCATTAACGACCATGGGTACCTTTTTTCTCTCAAGAGGAGATTTTGGGAGAGATTAAAGCCCTTGCGGATCCTTGTCGGTGTCAATCATGGACTTAACGTGAGACTTGCTAGAATGTTTTATGTATCATTTATACCCTCTGTGATTGACTACAATGCTCTACATCTCACACTGTATACTGACAAAGAGCTGAAATCTCTTGAAACCTTACAAAATGAAGCTATGCGTCTCATCCTTGGGGCTCCAAAGTCCACGAGAATAGTTAACATGAGAGCAGAGTTAAAATTACCTACCATAAGTGAGAGAATTTTGTCTATTAGCACAGTTTTCGGCGTGAAGGCATTGAGTAGATCTAGACAACACATGAAGTTTCAAGCTAAACTTTCTAATATGCTGCACTCACCTGAGGTCTATAGAAGAAGAACGAAATCTGATTATGTATATTGGTTCTACAAGGTAGCCAACTCCATCAAAATATTAAATATGTACCCAACTCAACTAATGATTAATCAGCCAATTACTCCATGAGATAACTGGGATCTATCAGTTGATTTTGTAAATGCGCCCAAGAAAGATAGTGTGCACACTACATTATTAAAACAGTTAACACTGAAAAGCATCACTGAAAGTACTCAGAGTATGGGTAACGATGTTTATCAGTGCTATACCGACGGCTCTGTAGAAGAAGGTGGACGATGTACCGGATGTGCATGTAGCATATTTGAACAATCTTCTCTCGTACATACAGCAATGAAGCGCGTCAATGACTGGGCAAGTACAACTCAAACCGAACTTGCAGGCATATACCTTGCCACTGAATTTTTAAAAGACAAAGGCAGTGGACTTATATACTGTGACTCGCAGAGTGCACTCCTGGCATTGAACGCACATAGTAGTGACACCCAGAAAATAGTCAGTGATATTCGAATGAATGTTTTAGCTGCTAAAGAAAACAGATTTGAAATTAAATTCCTATGGATACCATCACATTTTCTGATACCATACTACTTGTGAAGGAGGAAATGTATATGTTTATCTCTCAGAATGTTTGGTAATATGTTTATTGTTTGTGATGTGTGTCTATGTATGTATTAACACGATGTACTGAACCGGGTGAGAATAGCTTGAGCTACCTCATCCCTTTGTGTGTACTTTACATCAATAAACTTATTTCAATTTCAATTTCAATTTCAATCACATGTTGGCATCTCAAGGCATGACACTGTTGATATGCTTGCTAAGTCAGCCTGCAGAAAACCAGTGGTAGAAATTGATATGGGTGTTTCAATAGCAGTGACAAAGAGAATACTTAAACAAATATCTAATGAAAATCTCACCGACCTAACAAATTCACAAAGACCTGAAAGTTGTAGCATTAAATATTATGATAGATATCGTGAGGAGACATTCACATATGGGACTAATAGAACAAGAACCCGGCAATGTGATGTTATAGTGGCCAGAATACGCCTGGGATATAAACGTATCTGGCAGCTTTCTCAAAACCCAAATGTCGAGTACACAATGTGCAAATGTCGAGTACACAATGTGTCAACTTTGTGAAAGAGAAAACATGCACTCTTGAACATTATATTGTAGAATGTCCCATACTGACTGACTTTCGCCCTCCTGGGCTAAGGTATGCTGAACTGTGTAATTACTATATGAGTACTGGAACACTTGATGATATATTGGACTTGTATCCAAGATTGACCATGTAATATATCAATTATACAATGTATATATATGATGTAACTATATAACCTGAGCTTGTAAAAGCACATTCATCACGTTCTGTGATAAAGTGCTTAATTGCACACTAGTTTCTTTATCAGCTATCTCACCCTGTCAGAGTAAATGAGACAAATGTATGTGAATGCATGTGTGTGTATATATGTATGTATATGTGTGTGTATGTATATGTATGGGTATAAAGTATATATGGAAGCTGATCAGAATTACATTTCACCTTTGTGAATGTACATTAATGACACTATGTAAAAGACACATCAAACACTTTATGTAGGGCATACGTAAATCTGTGTATCTATGTATTTACGTATGTAGGTTAGCTTAGCATTTTAAAAGCACCGAATCACCTTCTGTGGTTGAGTGTTCAATAAACCCCTGAACTATATGTTTAACACTTCTCTAACCCTGTCCATGGAGGACAGAAGAAAATGTATATATGCTGGTTAGCATTGTAAATGTCTGGCCACGTCTGTGGTAGAAAATAATAATAATAAAAAAAAAAAAAACTTCGTTTCCCGCCCCATTCCTTGTGCACCTCCCCATCCTTCTTTATCGCAAGCTTTGTTTACACCCCATTCTTTGTTTCCCTCCCTATCCCATTCATCATTTAGTTTCCAACCCCTTCCTACCTCCCCATCACTTGTTCCCATCCCTATTCCGTGTTTCCTTCCCCCAATCCTTTGTTACCTCCATCCCTTGTTCTCCCCCCCCCCCCCATTACTCGTTTTCCCTACCATCCTTTTTTTACTCCCCATCCTTTGTTACCCCATCCCCACCCCACCCCACCCCATGGGATTTACCACCCCATCCCCATTACCCCACATTTCTCTTAACTAACATTAGCAAACCACCTCTTGAGTCAAGAGAGATACGTTTTAGACTACACAATGAAACTGCTATAGACAATTTTATAACTGCTACTGATAATGTCAACTGGGAGTCCGAATTAGGTAATATAGAGGACATCAACCTAGCAGTTCAATCTTTTCTTCAAAAAACTCTTAGCCTTTATAATGCCCACTGTCCTATGCTTACAAAACAAGTCACAACCAAAAGGCTTAACAATCCCTGGCTTACAAAGGGAATACTTAAATCTATTAATAAAAAACATGACCTTGAGAAGAAGTATAGGTTAGGAATTGTCTCCAAAGAATTCTCAAAGAATTACTCATTATTCCTATCTAAGATAATTAGACGAGCCAAAACTAAATACTACGAAGATAAATTTACCCAAATAAAGAGCAACATTAAACAAACTTGGAGAACAATTTCACAAATATTGGGATCAAAGAAGTCTTTAAATAACAAACCGACTCTCCTGTCTAATAACGATGGTCAGCTTTCAGCCTCTGATTCTGCTATTGAGTTCAATAGGTTCTTCTCTTCCATTGGTTCATCCCTTGCTAATGATATTCCATCTTCCAGTACTGACATTAAGGACTATCTTACAGGGAACTATCCACAGTCTCTGTACCTAAAGCCTATTAATTCCACTGACGTCAATGAGATAATCCTTTCCCTTAAAACCAAGTCTGGTGCCCTTGAGGAGATACCAACTTTAATTTACAAAAAAGCCTCCAGATCTTTAGCCCCTGCTATTGCTTTGCTCTTCAACAAGTCACTTGAACTCCAAACCTTTCCAGATATTCTAAAAAAGCGAGAGTAACGCTTGTCCACAAATGTGGTGATCTCACAGATGTTAACAACTACAGACCATCAGATCAGGGGATCAGTCCTGATCCCCTGATCTAAATCAATCCTGCCAAACTTGTCAAAAAATTTTGAAAAACTAATCTATAAGCAGCTTTACTCATATCTAGCCAAACTCAATATACTTAGCCCTTGCCAATATGGCTTCAGGCCCAAAAAAAGCACTAACGATGCACTTATTAGTATGCTTAACTCGATTCATACAGCTCTTTATAAAAATGAGTTTCCTGTTGGCTTATTTGTGGACCTGCGTAAAGCTTTCGATACTGTCAACCACCAAAACCTTCTTCTTAAATTACATCATTATGGTGTCAGAAGACACTCCCCACAATACCTCAAATCCTACCTTACTGACAGGCTCCAATGTGTTTCTGTGAATAATACAATTTCTCCCACCCTACCCATCAATATTGGTGTTCCCCAGGGCAGCATACTTGGCCCTCTCCTCTTTCTCATCTACATTAATGACCTTCCAAATGCCTCCCAACACCTCAAACCAATTCTATTTGCTGACGACACAACCTTCATTTACTCCAGTCCTGATCCCCTTGCTCTAAATGCCACAGTAAATACTGAGCTAAATAAAGTCCATCTGTGGCTAACTGCCAACAAACTCACCCTTAACATTGACAAAACTTTCTATATTCTGTTTGGCAATAAATCCTCTAATCAAATAAATCTCAAAATAAACAATACCCAAATTTGTAACAAATTAGATGGCAAATTCCTTGGCATTCTCATTGACCACAAGCTGAATTTCCAGGGACACATTCTAAACATATAAAAAAAAGTTTCAAAAACTGTGGGCATTCTTTCTAAGATCAGATATTATGTACCACGCCCTGCCCTGGTGACTCTCTATTACTCCCTTATCTATCCATATCTCAACTATGGTATTTGTGCTTGGGGCTCTACTACCCAAAATAACTTACGTCCTCTAATTACTCAACACAAAGCTGCTATTAGGACAATATCCAATTCTGGCCCCAGACATCACTCGGTACCCCTACTCAAATCTCTGAATATGTTAGACATTAAGTCACTGCACATTCTCTCATGTGTATTATACATATATAAGACGCTAAACTATAATGCCAATCCTGATCTCAAAAGCTTCATAGAAGGTTGTAACAGAACCCATGAGCACCACACCAGAAATAAATACAGTTTTGATATTCCTAGAGTACGACTTAATCAAACCAGAAATGCTCTACAAATCAAGGGGCCCAGAATGTGGAATGACCTTCCCAACCATGTTAAAGACTGTACCTCTCTCAACCAGTTTAAGTTAAAAACGAAGCTATACCTAATAAATTCCCTGTAACCTACCTTACCCCTCTATTGTCAACCCATGTATGTTTTTTGTTTTTTCTTGTTTTTCAAATCAACGCTGTTTGAATGTAATTTTCTGTTATAATTTGTAATTGTATTTGTGCTGCTTTTTCAACAATGTTCCCCCCTCTTTTACCTCTATTTTTATTTGTACTCAACACATTTTGTTCTTTTTACCCATTAGTTTTAAGCTTTAGTCATTAATGTTTTTTCCTGCCCGAAACGCTTTGCGTAATAGTGGCTTTAGGCATTGTATGTACTAGCTCTGTCTATAAAGCCAACAAACTTTGTAAAATCTCTTTATGTATGTACCTTTACCTAAATAAATATTATTATTATTATTATTATTATTATTATTATTATTATTATTGTTACCTCCATCCCTTCTTACCCTTACCCACCCCCTATCCCCCCCCATCCCTTGCTTCCCTCATCTTCCATATTTGTCTGTCACTCATACTCTCTGGCTCAACATACTTCATCATACTCGGGTATGGCTATGATGAATTCATACCAATTCATTCATTGGTATCAATTAATGAACTGATATAAATACCAGCCTACACGGCAGATCAACACTTTCATGTTACTATAGGTCTGTGGTCTCGTGCCACGGCAGACACACATGGTGTGTCTTGTGTCTTGGTGTGTATTTTACCTCAATAAACTTATTTCAATTTCAATTTCAATTTCACTTGGTGTAGCCTGTCACTCACACCTGGTGTAGCCTGTCACTCACACCTGGTGTAGCCAGCCACTCACACTTGGTGTAGCCTGTCACTGACACCTGGTGTAGCCTGTCACTCACACCTGGTGTAGCCTGTCACTCACACCTGGTGTAGCCTGTCACTTACACCTGGTGTAGCCAGCCACTCACACTTGGTGTAGCCTGTCACTGACACCTGGTGTAGCCTGTCACTCACACCTGGTGTAGCCTGTCACTCACACCTGGTGTAGCCTGTCACTCACACCTGGTGTAGCCTGTCACTCACACCTGGTGTAGCCAGCCACTCACACTTGGTGTAGCCTGTCACTCACACCTGGTGTAGCCTGTCACTCACACCTGGTGTAGCCTGTCACTCACACCTGGTGTAGCCAGCCACTCACACCTGGTGTAGCCAGCCACTCACACTTGGTGTAGCCTGCCACTCACACCTGGTGTAGCCTGTCACTCACACTTGGTGTAGCCTGTCACTCACACTTGGTGTAGCCTGTCACTCACACTTGGTGTAGCCTGTCACTCACACCTGGTGTAGCCAGCCACTCACACCTGGTGTAGCCAGCCACTCACACCTGGTGTAGCCAGCCACTCACACCTGGTGTAGCCAGCCACTCACACCTGGTGTAGCCTGTCACTCACACCTGGTGTAGCCTGTCACTCACACTTGGTGTAGCCTGTCACTCACACTTGGTGTAGCCTGTCACTCACACCTGGTGTAGCCAGCCACTCACACCTGGTGTAGCCAGCCACTCACACCTGGTGTAGCCAGCCACTTACACTACACTTGGTTTAGCCTGTCACTCACACCTGGTGTAGCCTGTCACTCACACCTGGTGTAGCCTGTCACTCACACCTGGTGTAGCCAGCCACTCACACCTGGTGTAGCCAGCCACTCACACCTGGTGTAGCCTGTCACTCACACCTGGTGTAGCCAGCCACTCACACCTGGTGTAGCCAGCCACTCACACCTGGTGTAGCCAGCCACTTACACTACACTTGGTGTAGCCTGTCACTCACACCTGGTGTAGCCTGTCACTCACACTTGGTGTAGCCTGTCACTCACACCTGGTGTAGCCTGCCACTCACACCTGGTGTAGCCAGCCACTCACACCTGGTGTAGCCAGCCACTCACACCTGGTGTGGCCTGTCACTCACACCTGGTGTAGCCAGCCACTCACACCTGGTGTAGCCTGTCACTCACACCTAGTGTAGCCTGTCACTCTCACCTGGTGTAGCCAGCCACTCACACCTGGTGTAGCCAGCCACTCACACCTGGTGTAGCCTGCCACTCACACCTGGTGTAGCCAGCCACTCACACCTGGTGTAGCCAGCCACTCACACCTGGTGTAGCCAGCCACTCACACCTGGTGTAGCCTGTCACTCACACCTGGTGTAGCCAGCCACTCACACCTGGTGTAGCCAGCCACTCACACCTGGTGTAGCCAGCCACTCACACCTGGTGTAGCCAGCCACTCACACCTGGTGTAGCCTGCCACTCACACCTGGTGTAGCCTGTCACTTACACCTGGTGTGGCCTAACAGTCCAGTGGTGGTGTGTTGTGAGCCAGGAGAGGCGAGGACGTACCTGCAGGCGGGGCAGCAGCAGCAGACGAGGGGTGGAGAGCGCCGTCGCCAGTGGCAGAGTGTCCCAGTGTGAGGCTGCCAGCAGGGAACCCCCACCACCACCACCACCCGTGTTCTCACTCTCTCCTCACATCCTCACACACCTCTACCTCCTCCTCCTCCTCCTCCTCACCTACCTCACACTACCTGACGCCTCCTGGAGTGCCTGTAGGTGGGCCGGGGACGCGCCCAAGTGACCCCTGCCGCTGCAGGAGCTACTCACAACAGTTAAATAACAAACATGTCGAGGGACATCCCCCCAAAACTAGTTGCCATATTGTGTTTACTTCTCGCTGCTCGTCCGGCGCGCTCATCACCAGCGCCTCGCGATGATAATTATTGTAATTGTCGTCGCTAGTGCCTTCTGAAGGACTTTTACTACTAAACTATGACATGACGACTAATACATTGTAGTGGTAGGGTGTTGCACAGGGCGTAGATGGCGTAGTAATCAAGCAGTAGCAGCTTGGTGCTGTGTGCTACCCGCCTCACGCTCTATAACAATCAATGACTCAACTATAAACAACTTTATTATTAACTATATTATTCATTGCTGTACAACCATACTGGCTTAGCTCTTTCTTGTCAGTGGCAAGTGAGTGTTTCTTGTTATAACTGGAGGTGTGTTAGGAGTCTCCTAGCTCACATCTGGCGAGGAGCGTCAGAAATAAAGAGTGAATGATGGTGGTCAAGAGGGGCTGCGGGAGCGTCACCAGGCTATATAAAACCCGGGGAAGTGGCTGCCAGGGCAGGCCCTGGACACCATCAGGAGCTTAAAGCGGCGTCCTGATAGTGGTGTAGGAGGGGACAGCTTGGAGAGCACCACAAGTGTACAGCAGCTCCTGTCAAAGGAAGCCGTGTAGCCTAACATTTGTACCAGTCACAGTTCATCATACATTAATATAACACTCAAATATAAGTAGTTCAATTAGTTTATTTCAGGCCTCAGACATATCCTGTGGGAGGCGGCGGAAACATTGCACTCAGAATTTGTTGTGTGCTAGTTATTGTTTTAATATATCAAGTTTATGAACAAGTTACAAAGGCACTGATCTAACTGCAGAATTATATTTAAAATATTGTTAAAGTTTCTGCCCGAAACGCTTTGCGTAATAGTGGCTTTAGGCATTGCATGTACTAGCTCTATCTATAAATCTATCAATTTTTGTATAACCTCTTGTATGTATGTACTTTACCTGAATAAACATTTATTTACAAACACTTATTTTTACATAATCATAAGACAACGATGTATAAGAGAATTACAAGCAGTAGAACTTTAGGGCAGTTTGCTAGTGCAGGCTTGTAGCCTAGTCTTGTGTCTCATATTTACTGATTCCAGGTATGACTAACCATCCTGTAAGATGGAGATATTAAATAGACTGATAGCTTGATCTTGATCCTCGCGGGTCCTTGTTGGTGTCAATCATGGACTTAACGTGAGACTTGCTAGAATGTTTTATGTATCATTTATACGCTCTGTGATTGACTACGATGCTCTACATCTCACACTGTATACTGACAAAGAGCTGAAATCTCTTAAAACCTTGCAAAATGAAGCTATGCGTCTCATCCTTGGGGCTCCAAAGTCCACGAGAATAGTTAATATGAGAGCAGAGTTTAAATTACCTACCATAAGTGAGAGAATTTTGTCTATTAACACAGTTTTCGGCGTAAAGGCATTGAGTAGATATAGACAACACATGAAGTTTCAAGCTAAACTTTCTAATATGCTGCACTCACGTGAGGTCTATAGAAGAAGAACGAAATCTGATTATGTATATTGGTTCTACAAGGTAGCCAACTCCATCAAAATATTAAATATGTACCCAACTCAACTAATGATTAATCAGCCAATTACTCCATGGGATAACTGGGATCTATCAGTTGATTTTGTAAATACGCCCAAGAAAGATAGTGTGCACACTATATTATTAAAACAGTTAACACTGAAAAGCATAACTGAAAGTACTCAGAGTATGGGTAACGATGTGTATCAGTGCTATACCGACGGCTCTGTAGAAGAAGGTGGACGATGTACCGGATGTGCATGAAACATATTTGAACAGTCTTCTCTCGTACATACAGCAATGAAGCGCGTCAATGACTGGGCAAGTACAACTCAAACCGAACTTGCAGGCATATACCTTGCCACTGAATTTTTAAAAGACAAAGGCAGTGGACTTTTATACTGTGACTCGCAGAGTGCACTCCTGGCATTGAACGCACATAGTAGTGACACCCAGAAAATAGTCAGTGATATTCGAATGAATGTTTTAGCTGCCAAAGAAAACAGATTTGAGATTAAATTCCTATGGATACCATCACATGTTGGCATCTCAAGGCATGACACTGTTGATATGCTTGCTAAGTCAGCCTGCAGAAAACCAGTGGTAGAAATTGATATGGGTGTTTCATTAGCAGTGACAAAGAGAATACTTAAACAAATATCTAATGAAAATCTCACCGACCTAACAAATTCTCAAAGACCTGAAAGTTGTAGCATTAAATATTATGATAGATATCGTGAGGAGACATTCACATATGGGACTAATAGAACAAGAACCCGGCAATGTGATGTTATAGTGGCCAGAATACGCCTGGGATATAGACGTATCTGGCAGCTTTCTCAAAACCCAAATGTCGAGTACACAATGTGTCAACTTTGTGAAAGAGAAAACATGCACTCTCTTGAACATTATATTGTAGAATGTCCCATACTGACTGACTTTCGCCCTCCTGGGCTAAGGTATGCTGAACTCTGTAGTTACTATATGAGTACTGGAACACTTGATGATATATTGGACTTGTATCCAAGATTGACCATGTAATGTATCAATCATACAATGTATGTATGTGATGTAACTATATAACCTGAGCTTGTAAAAGCACCTTCATCACCTTCAGTGATTAAGTGCTTAATTGCACACTAGTTTCTTTATCAGCTACCTCACCCTGTCAGAGTAAATGAGACAAATGTATGTGAATGCATGTGTGTGTGTGTATATATGGATGTATATGTGTGTGTGAGTATATATGTATGTATATGTGTGTGTGTGTATATATGTATGTATATGTGTGTGTGTATGTATATGTATGGGTATAAAGTATATATGAAAGCTGATCAGAATTACATTTCACCTTTGTGAATGTACATTAATGACACTATGTAAAAGACACATCTAACACTTTATGTAGGGCATACGTAAATCTGTGTATCTATGTATTTACGTATGTAGGTTAGCTTAGCATTTTAAAAGCACCGAATCACCTTCTGTGGTTGAGTGTTCAATAAACCCTTGAACTACATGTTTAACACTTCTCTAACCCTGTCCATGGAGGACAGAAGAAAATGTATATATGCTGGTTAGCATTGTAAATGTGTGGCCACGTCTGTGGTAGAAAATAATAATAAAAAAAATAAATAAATAAATAAATAAATAAAAAAAAATCCCTCATATAAAATAGGTTAGCAACACACTGCTATATATGTGTTCCTAAGCTTATTAAACAATTTCGCAACCTTACGATTAACTTGGGACACGGCCAAAATTTTGAGTAATGTGTCATGCCGGGTAAATATTTCACATTTCTTGAGCATTACTGATGAGAGTTGAGACTAAATTCTTTGATTTTATTTTTACATTCAGTTACGTAGTGGCGTAAGATATGCGAAGAACTCTGCTGACGGCTTACATGTGTGGTGTTAACTGCCAGTAGAGGTAGATGTAGCCGAGCCTACGCCTGGCAGGGGGTAGATGTAGCCGAGCCTACGCCTGGCAGGGGGTAGATGTAGCCGAGGCTACGCCTGACAGGGGGTAGATGTAGCCGAGCCTACGCCTGGCAGGGGGTAGATGTAGCCGAGCCTACGCCTGGCAGGGGGTAGATGTAGCCGAGGCTACGCCTGACAGGGGGTAGATGTAGCCGAGCCTACGCCTGGCAGGGGGTAGATGTAGCCGAGCCTACGCCTGGCAGGGGGTAGATGTAGCCGAGGCTACGCCTGGCAGGGGGTAGATGTAGCCGAGGCTACGCCTGACAGGGGGTAGATGTAGCCGAGCCTACGCCTGGCAGGGGGTAGATGTAGCCGAGCCTACGCCTGGCAGGGGGTAGATGTAGCCGAGGCTACGCCTGGCAGGGGGTAGATGTAGCCGAGGCTACGCCTGGCAGGGGGGTAGATGTAGCCGAGCCTACGCCTGACAGGGGGTAGATGTAGCCGAGCCTACGCCTGGCAGGGGGTAGATGTAGCCGAGGCTACGCCTGGCAGGGGGTAGATGTAGCCGAGCCTACGCCTGGCAGTGGGTAGATGTAGCCGAGCCTATGCCTGGCAGGGGGTAGATGTAGCCGAGCCTACGCCTGGCAGGGGGTAGATGTAGCCGAGGCTACGCCTGACAGGGGGGTAGATGTAGCCGAGGCTACGCCTGGCAGGGGGTAGATGTAGCCGAGGCTACGCCTGGCAGGGGGTAGATGTAGCCGAGGCTACGCCTGACAGGGGGGTAGATGTAGCCGAGGCTACGCCTGGCAGGGGGTAGATGTAGCCGAGCCTACGCCTGGCAGGGGGTAGATGTAGCCGAGGCTACGCCTGGCAGGGGGTAGATGTAGCCGAGGCTACGCCTGGCAGGGGGTAGATGTAGCCGAGCCTACGCCTGGCAGGGGGTAGATGTAGCCGAGCCTACGCCTGGCAGTGGGTAGATGTAGCCGAGCCTATGCCTGGCAGGGGGTAGATGTAGCCGAGCCTACGCCTGGCAGGGGGTAGATGTAGCCGAGCCTACGCCTGGCAGGGGGTAGATGTAGCCGAGCCTACGCCTGGCAGGGGGTAGATGTAGCCGAGCCTACGCCTGGCAGGGGGTAGATGTAGCCGAGCCTACGCCTGGCAGGGGGTAGATGTAGCCGAGCCTACGCCTGGCAGGGGGTAGATGTAGCCGAGCCTACGCCTGGCAGGGGGGTAGATGTAGCCGAGCCTACGCCTGGCAGGGGGAAGATGTAGCCGAGCCTACGCCTGGCAGGGGGTAGATGTAGCCGAGCCTACGCCTGGCAGGGGGTAGATGTAGCCGAGACTACGCCTGGCAGGGGGTAGATGTAGCCGAGCCTACGCCTGGCATGGGGAAGATGTAGCCGAGCCTACGCCTGGCAGGGGGGTAGATGTAGCCGAGCCTACGCCTGGCATGGGGTAGATGTAGCCGAGCCTACGCCTGGCAGGGGGGTAGATGTAGCCGAGCCTACGCCTGGCAGGGGGTAGATGTAGCCGAGCCTACGCCTGGCAGGGGGGTAGATGTAGCCGAGCCTACGCCTGGCAGGGGGGGTAGATATAGCCGAGGCTACGCCTGGCAGGGGTAACGCTGTCTGCTGACCTTACTGGCTCGTCCATACATGTCTGGGGTCTTCCTGTATACTGCTATAATATTGGGAACTATAGTATACTACGATATACAACATTATCTGCCACCATTCTACTATAACACTGAGTACTATAGTATACTACTACTAGAAATAAATATATACAACATTATCTGCCAACTTCATAATATTCCGTCAAAGTTATTGTTAAAAAAACGGAAATAAATAATTATTCTTATATTTTTACTTAATTAAGGAATTAATTGTTGCGAAATGTCTTTCTGTTTATATCTACCTTTAAAATTTCTCTTCTAGTCACAGCATTTTTGTAAAATAATAAGCGTCCATATTTTTCCAATACACCTATCCAATGACGATGGTCTGCTTTTAGCCGCTAACAATGCTATTGAATTCGTTTTTCTTCTATAGACCTCAGGTGAGTGCAGCATATTAGAAAGTTTAGCTTGAAACTTCATGTGTTGTCTAGATCTAGATCGAAATCTGATTATGTATATTGGTTCTACAAGGTAGCCAACTCCATCAAAATATTAAATATGTACCCAACTCAACTAATGATTAATCAGCCAATTACTCCATGGGATAACTGGGATCTATCAGTTGATTTTGTAAATGCGCCCAAGAAAGATAGTGTGCACACTACATTATTAAAACAGTTAACACTGAAAAGCATCACTGAAAGTACTCAGAGTATGGGTAACGATGTGTATCAGTGCTATACCGACAGCTCTGTAGAAGAAGGTGGACGATGTACCGGATGTGCATGCAATATATTTAAACAATCTTCTCTCGTACATACAGCAATGAAGCGCGTCAATGACTGGGCAAGTACAACTCAAACCGAACTTGCAGGCATATACCTTGCCACTGAATTTTTAAAAGACAAAGGCAGTGGACTTATATACTGTGACTCGCAGAGTGCACTCCTGGCATTGAACGCACATAGTAGTGACACCCAGAAAATAGTCAGTGATATTCGAATGAATGTTTTAGCTGCCAAAGAAAACAGATTTGAGATTAAATTCCTATAGATACCAACACATGTTGGCATCTCAAGGCATGACACTGTTGATATGCTTGCTAAGTCAGCCTGCAGAAAACCAGTGGTAGAAATTGATATGGGTGTTTCATTAGCAGTGACAAAGAGAATACTTAAACAAATATCTAATGAAAATCTCACCGACCTAACAAATTCTCAAAGACCTGAAAGTTGTAGCATTAAATATTATGATAGATATCGTGAGGAGACATTCACATATGGGACTAATAGAACAAGAACCCGGCAATGTGATGTTATAGTGGCCAGAATACGCCTGGGATATAGACGTATCTGGCAGCTTTCTCAAAACCCAAATGTCGAGTACACAATGTGTCAACTTTGTGAAAGAGAAAACATGCACTCTCTTGAACATTATATTGTAGAATGTCCCATACTGACTGACTTTCGCCCTCCTGGGCTAAGGTATGCTGAACTGTGTAATTACTATATGAGTACTGGAACACTTGATGATATATTGGACTTGTATCCAAGATTGACCATATAATATATCAATCATGCAATGTATATATATGATGTAACTATATAACCTGAGCTT
Source organism: Procambarus clarkii (assembly GCF_040958095.1). Classification (NCBI taxonomy): domain Eukaryota; kingdom Metazoa; phylum Arthropoda; class Malacostraca; order Decapoda; family Cambaridae; genus Procambarus; species Procambarus clarkii. The sequence continues at coordinate 10,186,737 of NC_091185.1, forward strand.
GTAAAAGCACCTTCATCACCTTCAGTGATTAAGTGCTTAATTGCACAATAGTTTCTTTATCAGCTACCTCACCCTGTCAGAGTAAATGAGACAAATGTATGTGAATGCATGTGTGTGTGTGTATATATGTATGTGTGTGTGTGTGTGTGTGTGTATGTATATGTATGGGTATAAAGTATATATGAAAGCTGATCAGAATTACATTTCACCTTTGTGAATGTACATTAATGACACTATGTAAAAGACACATCTAACACTTTATGTAGGGCATACGTAAATCTGTGTATCTATGTATTTACGTATGTAGGTTAGCTTAGCATTTTAAAAGCACCGAATCACCTTCTGTGGTTGAGTGTTCAATAAACCCTTGAACTACATGTTTAACACTTCTCTAACCCTGTCCATGGAGGACAGAAGAAAATGTATATATGCTGGTTAGCATTGTAAATGTCTGGCCACGTCTGTGGTAGAAAATAATAATAAAAAAAAAATAAATAATAAATAAAAAAAAAAAATCCCTCATATAAAATAGGTTAGCAACACACTGCTATATATGTGTTCCTAAGCTTATTAAACAATTTCGCAACCTTACGATTAACTTGGGACACGGCCAAAATTTTGAGTAATGTGTCATGCCGGGTAAATATTTCACATTTCTTGAGCATTACTGATGAGAGTTGAGACTAAATTCTTTGATTTTATTTTTACATTCAGTTACGTAGTGGCGTAAGATATGCGAAGAATTCTGCTGACGGCTTACATGTGTGGTGTTAACTGCCAGTAGAGGTAGATGTAGCCGAGCCTACGCCTGGCAGGGGGTAGATGTAGCCGAGCCTACGCCTGGCAGGGGGTAGATGTAGCCGAGGCTACGCCTGACAGGGGGTAGATGTAGCCGAGCCTACGCCTGGCAGGGGGTAGATGTAGCCGAGCCTACGCCTGGCAGGGGGTAGATGTAGCCGAGGCTACGCCTGACAGGGGGTAGATGTAGCCGAGCCTACGCCTGGCAGGGGGTAGATGTAGCCGAGCCTACGCCTGGCAGGGGGTAGATGTAGCCGAGGCTACGCCTGGCAGGGGGTAGATGTAGCCGAGGCTACGCCTGACAGGGGGTAGATGTAGCCGAGCCTACGCCTGGCAGGGGGTAGATGTAGCCGAGCCTACGCCTGGCAGGGGGTAGATGTAGCCGAGGCTACGCCTGGCAGGGGGTAGATGTAGCCGAGCCTACGCCTGGCAGGGGGTAGATGTAGCCGAGGCTACGCCTGGCAGGGGGTAGATGTAGCCGAGGCTACGCCTGGCAGGGGGGTAGATGTAGCCGAGCCTACGCCTGACAGGGGGTAGATGTAGCCGAGCCTACGCCTGGCAGGGGGTAGATGTAGCCGAGGCTACGCCTGGCAGGGGGTAGATGTAGCCGAGCCTACGCCTGGCAGTGGGTAGATGTAGCCGAGCCTATGCCTGGCAGGGGGTAGATGTAGCCGAGCCTACGCCTGGCAGGGGGTAGATGTAGCCGAGGCTACGCCTGACAGGGGGGTAGATGTAGCCGAGGCTACGCCTGGCAAGGGGTAGATGTAGCCGAGGCTACGCCTGGCAGGGGGTAGATGTAGCCGAGGCTACGCCTGACAGGGGGGTAGATGTAGCCGAGGCTACGCCTGGCAGGGGGTAGATGTAGCCGAGGCTACGCCTGGCAGGGGGGTAGATGTAGCCGAGCCTACGCCTGACAGGGGGTAGATGTAGCCGAGCCTACGCCTGGCAGGGGGTAGATGTAGCCGAGGCTACGCCTGGCAGGGGGTAGATGTAGCCGAGCCTACGCCTGGCAGTGGGTAGATGTAGCCGAGCCTATGCCTGGCAGGGGGTAGATGTAGCCGAGCCTACGCCTGGCAGGGGGTAGATGTAGCCGAGGCTACGCCTGACAGGGGGGTAGATGTAGCCGAGGCTACGCCTGGCAAGGGGTAGATGTAGCCGAGGCTACGCCTGGCAGGGGGTAGATGTAGCCGAGGCTACGCCTGACAGGGGGGTAGATGTAGCCGAGGCTACGCCTGGCAGGGGGTAGATGTAGCCGAGCCTACGCCTGGCAGGGGGTAGATGTAGCCGAGGCTACGCCTGGCAGGGGGTAGATGTAGCCGAGGCTACGCCTGGCAGGGGGGTAGATGTAGCCGAGCCTACGCCTGGCAGGGGGTAGATGTAGCCGAGCCTACGCCTGGCAGTGGGTAGATGTAGCCGAGCCTATGCCTGGCAGGGGGTAGATGTAGCCGAGCCTACGCCTGGCAGGGGGTAGATGTAGCCGAGCCTACGCCTGGCAGGGGGTAGATGTAGCCGAGCCTACGCCTGGCAGGGGGTAGATGTAGCCGAGCCTACGCCTGGCAGGGGGTAGATGTAGCCGAGCCTACGCCTGGCAGGGGGTAGATGTAGCCGAGCCTACGCCTGGCAGGGGGTAGATGTAGCCGAGCCTACGCCTGGCAGGGGGTAGATGTAGCCGAGCCTACGCCTGGCAGGGGGTAGATGTAGCCGAGCCTACGCCTGGCAGGGGGGTAGATGTAGCCGAGCCTACGCCTGGCAGGGGGAAGATGTAGCCGAGCCTACGCCTGGCAGGGGGTAGATGTAGCCGAGCCTACGCCTGGCAGGGGGTAGATGTAGCCGAGACTACGCCTGGCAGGGGGTAGATGTAGCCGAGCCTACGCCTGGCATGGGGAAGATGTAGCCGAGCCTACGCCTGGCAGGGGGGTAGATGTAGCCGAGCCTACGCCTGGCATGGGGTAGATGTAGCCGAGCCTACGCCTGGCAGGGGGGTAGATGTAGCCGAGCCTACGCCTGGCAGTGGGTAGATGTAGCCGAGCCTATGCCTGGCAGGGGGTAGATGTAGCCGAGCCTACGCCTGGCAGGGGGTAGATGTAGCCGAGGCTACGCCTGACAGGGGGGTAGATGTAGCCGAGGCTACGCCTGGCAGGGGGTAGATGTAGCCGAGGCTACGCCTGGCAGGGGGTAGATGTAGCCGAGGCTACGCCTGACAGGGGGGTAGATGTAGCCGAGGCTACGCCTGGCAGGGGGTAGATGTAGCCGAGCCTACGCCTGGCAGGGGGTAGATGTAGCCGAGGCTACGCCTGGCAGGGGGTAGATGTAGCCGAGGCTACGCCTGGCAGGGGGGTAGATGTAGCCGAGCCTACGCCTGGCAGGGGGTAGATGTAGCCGAGCCTACGCCTGGCAGTGGGTAGATGTAGCCGAGCCTATGCCTGGCAGGGGGTAGATGTAGCCGAGCCTACGCCTGGCAGGGGGTAGATGTAGCCGAGCCTACGCCTGGCAGGGGGTAGATGTAGCCAAGCCTACGCCTGGCAGGGGGTAGATGTAGCCGAGCCTACGCCTGGCAGGGGGTAGATGTAGCCGAGCCTACGCCTGGCAGGGGGTAGATGTAGCCGAGCCTACGCCTGGCAGGGGGTAGATGTAGCCGAGCCTACGCCTGGCAGGGGGGTAGATGTAGCCGAGCCTACGCCTGGCAGGGGGAAGATGTAGCCGAGCCTACGCCTGGCAGGGGGTAGATGTAGCCGAGCCTACGCCTGGCAGGGGGTAGATGTAGCCGAGACTACGCCTGGCAGGGGGTAGATGTAGCCGAGCCTACGCCTGGCATGGGGAAGATGTAGCCGAGCCTACGCCTGGCAGGGGGGTAGATGTAGCCGAGCCTACGCCTGGCATGGGGTAGATGTAGCCGAGCCTACGCCTGGCAGGGGGGTAGATGTAGCCGAGCCTACGCCTGGCAGGGGGTAGATGTAGCCGAGCCTACGCCTGGCAGGGGGGTAGATGTAGCCGAGCCTACGCCTGGCAGGGGGTAGATGTAGCCGAGCCTACGCCTGGCAGGGGGGGTAGATATAGCCGAGGCTACGCCTGGCAGGGGTAACGCTGTCTGCTGACCTTACTGGCTCGTCCATACATGTCTGGGGTCTTCCTGTATACTGCTATAATATTGGGAACTATAGTATACTACGATATACAACATTATCTGCCACCATTCTACTATAACACTGAGTACTATAGTATACTACTACTAGAAATAAATATATACAACATTATCTGCCAACTTCATAATATTCCGTCAAAGTTATTGTTAAAAAAACGGAAATAAATAATTATTCTTATATTTTTACTTAATTAAGGAATTAATTGTTGCGAAATGTCTTTCTGTTTATATCTACCTTTAAAATTTCTCTTCTAGTCACAGCATTTTTGTAAAATAATAAGCGTCCATATTTTTCCAATACACCTATCCAATGACGATGGTCTGCTTTTAGCCGCTAACAATGCTATTGAATTCGTTTTTCTTCTATAGACCTCAGGTGAGTGCAGCATATTAGAAAGTTTAGCTTGAAACTTCATGTGTTGTCTAGATCTAGATCGAAATCTGATTATGTATATTGGTTCTACAAGGTAGCCAACTCCATCAAAATATTAAATATGTACCCAACTCAACTAATGATTAATCAGCCAATTACTCCATGGGATAACTGGGATCTATCAGTTGATTTTGTAAATGCGCCCAAGAAAGATAGTGTGCACACTACATTATTAAAACAGTTAACACTGAAAAGCATCACTGAAAGTACTCAGAGTATGGGTAACGATGTGTATCAGTGCTATACCGACAGCTCTGTAGAAGAAGGTGGACGATGTACCGGATGTGCATGCAATATATTTAAACAATCTTCTCTCGTACATACAGCAATGAAGCGCGTCAATGACTGGGCAAGTACAACTCAAACCGAACTTGCAGGCATATACCTTGCCACTGAATTTTTAAAAGACAAAGGCAGTGGACTTATATACTGTGACTCGCAGAGTGCACTCCTGGCATTGAACGCACATAGTAGTGACACCCAGAAAATAGTCAGTGATATTCGAATGAATGTTTTAGCTGCCAAAGAAAACAGATTTGAGATTAAATTCCTATAGATACCAACACATGTTGGCATCTCAAGGCATGACACTGTTGATATGCTTGCTAAGTCAGCCTGCAGAAAACCAGTGGTAGAAATTGATATGGGTGTTTCATTAGCAGTGACAAAGAGAATACTTAAACAAATATCTAATGAAAATCTCACCGACCTAACAAATTCTCAAAGACCTGAAAGTTGTAGCATTAAATATTATGATAGATATCGTGAGGAGACATTCACATATGGGACTAATAGAACAAGAACCCGGCAATGTGATGTTATAGTGGCCAGAATACGCCTGGGATATAGACGTATCTGGCAGCTTTCTCAAAACCCAAATGTCGAGTACACAATGTGTCAACTTTGTGAAAGAGAAAACATGCACTCTCTTGAACATTATATTGTAGAATGTCCCATACTGACTGACTTTCGCCCTCCTGGGCTAAGGTATGCTGAACTCTGTAGTTACTATATGAGTACTGGAACACTTGATGATATATTGGACTTGTATCCAAGATTGACCATATAATATATCAATCATGCAATGTATATATATGATGTAACTATATAACCTGAGCTTGTAAAAGCACCTTCATCACCTTCAGTGATTAAGTGCTTAATTGCACAATAGTTTCTTTATCAGCTACCTCACCCTGTCAGAGTAAATGAGACAAATGTATGTGAATGCATGTGTGTGTGTGTATATATGTATGTGTGTGTGTGTGTGTGTGTATGTATATGTATGGGTATAAAGTATATATGGAAGCTGATCAGAATTACATTTCACCTTTGTGAATGTACATTAATGACACTATGTAAAAGACACATCTAACACTTTATGTAGGTCATACGTAAATCTGTGTATCTATGTATTTACGTATGTAGGTTAGCTTAGCATTTTAAAAGCACCGAATCACTTTCTGTGGTTGAGTGTTCAATAAACCCTTGAACTGTATGTTTAACACGTCTCTAACCCTGTCCATGGAGGACAGAAGAAAATGTATATATGCTGGTTAGCATTGTAAATGTGTGGCCACGTCTGTGGTAGAAAATAATAATAATAAAAAAAAAAATGGTATTGAATTCAATAGATTCTTCTTCTCCTCCATTGGAACATCCCTTGCTCATGATATTCCATCCTCACTCACCAATATTAAAGACTACCTCACAGGTAACTATCCAGGGTCTTTGTACTTAACTCCCGCTACTTCCTCTGATGTTAATGAGGTAATACTTTCCCTTAAAACTAAGTCAAGTGCCCTTGATGAGATACCATCTGTAATTTACAAAAAAGCTTCCAGATTTCTAGCTCCTGTAATTGCATTGCTCTTCAACAAATCACTTGAACTCCAAACCTTTCCGGATATTCTAAAAATGATCTCACTGATGTCAACAATTACAGACTTATCTCAATTCTGCCAACATTGTCAAAAATATTTGAAAAGCTAATCTACAAGCAGCTTTTCTCATATCTAGCCAAACACAATATACTTAGCTCTTGCCAATATGGCTTCAGACCCAATAAAAGCACTAACGATGCACTTATTAGTATGATTAACTTGATACATACAACTCTTAATAAAAATGAGTTCCCTGTTGGGTTACTTGTGGACCTGCGTAAGGCTTTTGATACTGTCAACCACCAAAACCTTCTTCTTAAATTACATCATTATGGAGTCAGAGGACACTCCCTACAATACCTTAAGTCTTACCTTACTGACAGGCTCCAGTATGCTTCTGTGAATAATTCCATTTCTCCCACCCGACCCATCAACACTGGTGTTCCCCAGGGCAGCATACTTGGCCCTCTCCTCTTTCTCATCTACATTAATGACCTTCCAAATGCCTCCCAACACCTTAAACCAATCTTATTTGCTGATGACACGACCTTCACTAACGATGCACTATTAGTTTTTAATAACTTGATACATACAGCTCTTAATAAAACTCTAAATTGTAATGTCAATCCTGACCTTAAAGCTTCCTAGAAGGTTGTAACAGATCCCATGAGCACCACACCAGAAACAAATACCTATTTGATATTCCAAGAGTACGACTTAGTCAAACTAGGAATGCTTTACAAATCAAGGGACCTCGAATGTGGAATGACCTTCCCAACCATGTTAAAGACTGTACCTCTCTCAACCAGTTTAAGATAAAAACTAAACACTACCTAATATATTTCATGTAACCTACCTCACCCCTAAATGTCAACCCATGTCTTACTATATTAAACAATGCTGTTTGTTGTCCATCTTTTGTATTGTTATTTTCCTGTCATGTCCCCCCCCCCCTTTTTTATTTTCTTGAACACAATTTATACTTTAAGCTCAATTACTATTAAGTTTTAGTCTAAGTTCTTTTCTCTTCCACACCTTGCCCGAAAAGCGTATTAGTGGCTTTAGGTATTTGTATGTACCAGCTCTATCTATAAATAATCAGAACGTTTGTAACTCTGCATTTATGTATGTACTTTCCCTAAATAAAAATATTATTATTATTATTATCATAACTGAGCCCGACTCACGAAGCAGTTACGCAAGCACTAACAAACGTGTACATCTTTCCTCAATCTTTGACGGCTTTGGTTATATTTATTAAACAGTTTACAAGCATGAAAACTTCCCAATCAACTGTTGTTATTGTTATAAACAGCCTCCTGGTGCTTCGGAGCTCATTAACTGTTTAATAATTGTAAACAAAGCCGCCAAAGATTAAGAAAAGATGTACAGGTTCGTAAGTGCTTGCGTAAATGCTTCGTGAATATGGCCGAGATTGTAAATAATGATAACATGGGCAAATTTTAAGCTATACTGCACTTATTTTACAACATTATTATTAGTCTTAAAAATAAGAACATAAGAACAAAGGTAACTGCAGAAGGCCTATTGGCCCATACGAGGCAGCTCCTATCAGATTTTCCTATAAATCTAATACACTTATTATAGATCTTAGTTTATTAATATGAATCTTTACTCTTTCAAACTTTAGGTCTTAGTCATTGTACTTTAGAGTATTTATTTGTATTGCTGCTTTACTTTGCCATCTTCCAGCTAGGGGAACTTCCTCGGGCGTGTCTACCGTGACCAGACACCTGGGACTGGTGGGACACCTGGGACTGGTGGGACACCTGGGACTGGTGGGACACCTGGGACTGGTGGGACACCTGGGACTGGTAGAACACCTGGGACTGGTGGGACACCTGGGACTGGTGGGACACCTGGGACTGGTGGGACACCTGGGACTGGTGGGACACCTGGGACTGGAGGGACACCTGGGACACCTGGGACTGGAGGGACACCTGGGACTGGAGGGACACCTGGGACTGGTGGGACACCTGGGACTGGTGGGACACCTGGGACTGGAGGGACACCTGGGACTGGAGGGACACCTGGGACTGGTGGGACACCTGGGACTGGTGGGACACCTGGGACTGGTGGGACACCTGGGACTGGTGGGACACCTGGGGCTGGTGGGACACCTGGGACTGGTGGGACACCTGGGACTGGTGGGACACCTGGGACTGGTGGGACACCTGGGACTGGTGGGACACCTGGGGCTGGTGGGACACCTGGGACTGGTGGGACACCTGGGACTGGTGGGACACCTGGGACTGGTGGGACACCTGGGGCTGGTGGGACACCTGGGGCTGGTGGGACACCTGGGACTGGTGGGACACCTGGGACTGGAGGGACACCTGGGACTGGTGGGACACCTGGGACTGGTGGGACACCTGGGACTGGTGGGACACCTGGGACTGGTGGGACACCTGGGACTGGTGGGACACCTGGGACTGGAGACAAGGTGGAAGTTCCTGTGTGTTTTCTCCTACAGTTAACATCACAGTGAAGACAACTTACAGTTTAACTTTTTTTTTTTACTTTTATTTTTACTTTTGTGACTGCCATTCCATCTGCCTAGAGAACACTCCAATAACACTTATTATATATATATATATATATATATATATATATATATATATATATATATATATATATATATATATATATATATATATATATATATATATATATATATATATGTATATATATGTATATATATATATATATATATATATATATATATATATATATATATATATATATATATATATATATATATATATATATACATATACATATATACACACAAGAAGGTACATTGGGTTTATGAGAGTACATAACATTGGTGTTTTTACATTGTTGTAAAGCCACTAACATGCATAGCGTTTCGGGCAGGTCCTTAATCTAACAGAAAACTTTAAGTAGGTAATTTGTAGAAAAACTGCAAACTTTTAGCCGGTACATTGTAAGAAAATTTGAAGGAAATTAATAGGTAATATTATGGTGAAATTTGAGGATTATCAACATTGTACATTGTAGCATAATTTGGAGTGTATTTCTAGGTACATTGTAGTCAAATTTGCATTCATGATATAAGAAGATAGCAGTGATTATAGGTAGAGACGTGAGACCACGTGACTGGTCTTGTCCCATCCGGCCCGTAACGACGCCATCACCCACCGACGTGAGACCACGTGACTGGTCTTGTCCCATCCGGCCCGTAACGACGCCATCACCCACAGACGTGAGACCACGTGACTGGTCTTGTCCCATCCGGCCCATAACGACGCCATCGCCCACAGACGTCAGACCATGTGACTGATCTTGTCCCATCCGGCCCATAACGACGCCATCACCCACAGACGTGAGACCACGTGACTGGTCTTGTCCCATCCGGCCCATAACGACGCCATCACCCACAGACGTGAGACCACGTGACTGATCTTGTCCCATCCGGCCCATAACGACGCCAACACCCACCGACGTGAGACCACGTGACTGATCTTGTCCCATCCGGCCCATAACGACGCCAACACCCACCGACGTGAGACCACGTGACTGATCTTGTCCCATCCGGCCCATAACGACGCCATCACCCACAGATGTGAGACCACGTGACTGATCTTGTCCCATCCGGCCCATAACGACGCCATCACCCACCGACGTGAGACCACGTGACTGATCTTGTCCCATCCGGCCCATAACGACGCCATCACCCACAGACGTCAGACCACGTGACTGATCTTGCCCCATCCGGCCCATAACGACGCCATCACCCACAGACGAGACCACGTGACTGATCTTGTCCCATCCGGCCCATAACGACGCCAACACCCACAGACGAGACCACGTGACTGGTCTTGTCCCATCCGGCCCATAACGACGCCATCACCCACAGACGAGACCACGTGACTGATCTTGTCCCATCCGGCCCATAACGACGCCATCACCCACCGACGTGAGACCACGTGACTGATCTTGTCCCATCCGGCCCATAACGACGCCAACACCCACCGACGTGAGACCACGTGACTGGTCTTGTCCCATCCGGCCCATAACGACGCCATCACCCACAGACGTGAGACCACGTGACTGATCTTGTCCCATCCGGCCCATAACGACGCCATCACCCACAGACGTGAGACCACGTGACTGATCTTGCCCCATCCGGCCCATAACGACGCCATCACCCACAGACGTCAGACCACGTGACTGGTCTTGTCCCATCCGGCCCATAACGACGCCATCACCCACAGACGAGACCACGTGACTGATCTTGTCCCATCCGGCCCATAACGACGCCATCACCCACAGACGTGAGACCACGTGACTGGTCTTGTCCCATCCGGCCCATAACGACGCCATCACCCACAGACGTGAGACCACGTGACTGGTCTTGTCCCATCCGGCCCATAACGACGCCATCACCCACAGACGTGAGACCACGTGACTGGTCTTGTCCCATCCGGCCCATAACGACGCCATCACCCACAGACGTGAGACCACGTGACTGATCTTGTCCCATCCGGCCCATAACGACGCCATCACCCACAGACGTCAGACCACGTGACTGGTCTTGTCCCATCCGGCCCATAACGACGCCAACACCCACCGACGTGAGACCACGTGACTGGTCTTGTCCCATCCGGCCCATAACGACGCCATCACCCACAGACGTGAGACCACGTGACTGATCTTGTCCCATCCGGCCCATAACGACGCCATCACCCACAGACGTGAGACCACGTGACTGATCTTGTCCCATCCGGCCCATAACGACGCCATCACCCACAGACGTGAGACCACGTGACTGGTCTTGTCCCATCCGGCCCATAACGACGCCATCACCCACAGACGTGAGACCACGTGACTGGTCTTGTCCCATCCGGCCCATAACGACGCCATCACCCACAGACGTGAGACCACGTGACTGGTCTTGTCCCATCCGGCCCATAACGACGCCATCACCCACAGACGTGAGACCACGTGACTGATCTTGTCCCATCCGGCCCATAACGACGCCATCACCCACAGACGTGAGACCACGTGACTGGTCTTGTCCCATCCGGCCCATAACGACGCCATCACCCACAGACGTGAGACCACGTGACTGGTCTTGTCCCATCCGGCCCATAACGACGCCATCACCCACAGACGTGAGACCACGTGACTGGTCTTGTCCCATCCGGCCCATAACGACGCCATCACCCACAGACGTGAGACCACGTGACTGGCCTTGTCCCATCCGGCCCATAACGACGCCATCACCCACAGACGTGAGACCACGTGACTGATCTTGTCCCATCCGGCCCATAACGACGCCAACACCCACCGACGTGAGACCACGTGACTGGTCTTGTCCCATCCGGCCCATAACGACGCCATCACCCACAGACGTGAGACCACGTGACTGATCTTGTCCCATCCGGCCCATAACGACGCCATCACCCACAGACGTGAGGCCACGTGACTGATCTTGTCCCATCCGGCCCATAACGACGCCATCACCCACAGACGTCAGACCACGTGACTGGTCTTGTCCCATCCGGCCCATAACGACGCCATCACCCACAGACGTCAGACCACGTGACTGGTCTTGTCCCATCCGGCCCATAACGACGCCATCACCCACAGACGAGACCACGTGACTGATCTTGTCCCATCCGGCCCATAACGACGCCATCACCCACAGACGTGAGACCACGTGACTGATCTTGCCCCATCCGGCCCATAACGACGCCATCACCCACAGACGTCAGACCACGTGACTGGTCTTGTCCCATCCGGCCCATAACGACGCCATCACCCACAGACGTGAGACCACGTGACTGATCTTGTCCCATCCGGCCCATAACGACGCCATCACCCACAGACGTGAGACCACGTGACTGATCTTGTCCCATCCGGCCCATAACGACGCCATCACCCACAGACGTCAGACCACGTGACTGGTCTTGTCCCATCCGGCCCATAACGACGCCATCACCCACAGACGTCAGACCACGTGACTGGTCTTGTCCCATCCGGCCCATAATGACGCCATCACCCACAGACGTCAGACCACGTGACTGGTCTTGTCCCATCCGGCCCATAACGACGCCATCACCCACAGACGTCAGACCACGTGACTGGTCTTGTCCCATCCGGCCCATAACGACGCCAACACCCACAGACGAGACCACGTGACTGATCTTGTCCCATCCGGCCCGTAACGACGCCATCACCCACGAGTCCAGCTGGCTACCCGCAACATTCGCCACCATAACAGTTAAGCTGCACAATATTCAGATAACTATAACTATTGGTAGATACAATAATATGATTTCCCGATAAATATTTCCTAACAACTCATTGGTTAATGTTCGTGTAGTTAATATGATAAAACCCAAGTTGTGTCAAGTGGAAGTTAATCAACCCAAGTTGTGTCAAGTGGAAGTTAATCAACCCAAGTTGTGTCAAGTGGAAGTTAATCAACCCAAGTTGTGTCAAGTGGAAGTTAATCAACCCAAGTTGTGTCAAGTGGAAGTTTATCAGTGAAGAGAAATATAAAAATCATACAGTCCGCTTAACAAAATAAATAATAATTAAGAAATTTGCATTCCAAATAAATATAAACAATTTGTTCATCTGGTAGATTTTCCCTCAGTGCTGAACCACTCTTGAAATTACATTGATGAAGATTAAGCCACCCAAGAGGTGGCACGGGCATGAATAGCCCGTAGAAAAAATGTATGATTGTTGTTGTTGTTTAAGATTCGCTAATTGGAACAAATAGTTGCAAGTAGCACGGGCTATGGTGAGCCCGTAATCCAAGGATGATTGATGAAGATTAAGCAACCCAAAAGGTGGCACGGGCATGAATAGCCCGTAAGTGGTGGACCTTTAGAGCCATCACCAGTATCAATAGATGATACTGGAGATCTGTGGAGGTGCGACTGCACCCTGCGTGACGGGAGATGTCTCCCGTGGATTGATGATTGATTGATAAAGATTAAGCCACCCAAAAGGTGGCACGGGCATGAATAGCCCGTAAGATTGATGATTGATTGATTGATTTATGAAGATTAAGCCACCCAAAAGGTGGCACGGGCATGAATAGTCCGTAAGTGGTGGCCCTTTTTGAGCCATTACCAGTATCAATAGATGATACCGGAGATCTGTGGAGGTGCGACTGCACCCTGCGTGACGGGAGATGTCTCCCGTGATTGATGATTCGCTGTCGACTGTTTATATTACCACAGTCCACACTTCACCTGACCATCCTCTAACAGGTTTGGGAAGAGGAATTAATTGTAAATAACAGACCCTCATTATTTGCACATAAGCTAATGATAATATGGAGCAAGTATATACTGACTGTAGTAAAAATGTGTCTATTGTATCGGAGTGAATTTTGATTTTTTTTTTGAGTTTTTGATTTGAGTGGAGGTGTAGTTGTGCCTGATGGATGCTCGCTCGATTGTTATCAGTTGGAGGGCGGCAGATTGTGTCTTCTTAAGGTCCGTGAAGGTGTGCTCCCATAATTTCTCTTGCCTTAGCTTTAGTCATATGCTGTTTGTTTGTTATTATAGTGAACGTATAGTGCTTGGACGATATATGTGTGTTGTTTATTACATGACTTGTTCTTGTTGGAGGATGTAACTGTACAGTAATTGTTTGGTCAATAACGCCACGAGTCTGGCAGAGCGTTTGTTTACCTTCCCTGACATAATATACTTGTTACACATGATATGACTACATAAGAGGCGGACAAGATGTTATCATTGACAACAGGATTGGCGGGGGACACATCAACGTGAAGGAGAGATGAGTTAACACAACAATGAAGATAAAACTATTAATGTAACGTGTATTCTTATCGGGTCCATTTGTTTGTCTAGCCCTCAACCACTTGAGCTGGACGGTACAGCGACGGTCTCGCTTCATGCAGGTCGGCGTTCAATCCCCGACCGTCCAAGTGGTTGGGCACCATTCCTTGCCCACCCGTCCCATCCCTAATTCTTATCCTGACCCCTTCCAAGTGCTATATAGTCGTAATGGCTTGGCGCTTTCACCTGATAATTCCCTTCCCTTGTCTGTCTAGCCGTCACAATAGCTGGAGTGTCTGTCTGACGGCACCTGTCTCACTGCACCTGTCTGACGGCACCTGTCTCACTGCACCTGTCTCACTGTCCATCACTGTGTGCCTGACACCCAGGTATTTCTATCCAATTAATATTATGTTGTATATATATGCTTCTGTTTTAAACACCAAGTGTAGGAGGCGAGGTGGTGGACCTGGCAGGAAACTGTAGGGAGGTCCAGGCGTTATTATCTCTCCACTCCCACCACCACCACTACCCCCCCCCCCTCTCTCTCTCTCTCTCTCTCTCTCTCTCTCTCTCTCTCTCTCTCTCTCTCTCTCTCTCTCTCTCTCTCTCTCTCTCTCTCTCTCTCTCTCTCTCTCTCTCTCTCTCTCTCTCTCTCTCTCTCTCTCTCTCTCTCTCTCTCTCTCTCTCTCTCTCTCTCTCTCTCTCTCTCTCTCTCTCTCTCTCTCTCTCTCTCTCTCTCTCTCTCTCTCTCTCTCTCCTCTCTCTCTCTCTCTCTCTCCTCTCTCTCTCTCTCTCTCTCTCTCTCTCTCTCTCTCTCTCTCTCTCTCTCTCTCTCTCTCTCTCTCTCTCTCTCTCTCTCTCTCTCTCTCTCTCTCTCTCGCTCGCTCGCTCGCTCTCTCTTCTCCTAAGTTACTATCTGACTATGTGTCTGTACGTCTGTCTACCCATATATGTAGCTAACTGTCTCTGTCTACCCATATATGTAGCTAACTGTCTCTGTCTACCCATATGTCTCTGTCTACCCATATGTAACTGTCTCTGTCTACCCATATGTAACTGTCTCTGTCTACCCATATGTAACTGTCTCTGTCTACCCATATGTAACTGTCTCTGTCTACCCATAAGTAACTGTCTCTGTCTACCCATATATGTAGCTAACTGTCTGTTTAACTGCCCGTCTTGATGAACGTTTTTTATGATGTATAATATTTTACATCAATGTTCACACTAGACAGGTCAGAGGATATCCCAATACCCACACAAGTCCCATCACCTCCTTCAACTTAGTTTGAAGGAGGTGAAGAGAACGAATTAAGGGATATACCCATAACATGCGACACAATCAGGAAGAACATTGACAAACTAAAAGACTCAAAAGCTCCAGGTGTGGATGGAATCCAATCCAAAGTCATAAAGGAACTGGCAGAGGAACTATGCTTACCACTGAAACTACTTTCACGAAATCTCTGGACCCAGGGATAGTCCCCCTAGATTGGAACTAAATATGTGTTTTCCCTGTTTTCCAAAAAGGCAGAAAGAGCTCAGCAGAAAACTACCGGCCGATCAGCTTGACATCACACATCTGCAAGCTCACGGAGAGAACCCTAAGGGAGGGAATAATTCACCATCTTTCAGTGAACAATCTTGTAAAATCGACACAACATGGGTTGGATCAAAATAGGAATTCCTGCCTTACTTACCTGCTCACATTTTTAGAAACGGTCACCAGCTATTCAGACAAGGGACTTTAATATTGACCTCTGCGAGCCTGAACACCCTACTGCTGTTAGCTTCCTCAACTGTATGAATTCCTGCTTCCTCATACCCTTAATCACTAGACCTACTAGAATCACTGATAGCACTGCCACGACTCTAGATCACATCTGGACAAACATAACCTCTCCGCTTACTTCAGGTATAATCAGTGATAACACTACAGACCATTACCCCACATTTCTCTTAACTAACATTAGCAAACCACCTCTAGAGTCAAGGGAGTTAAGCTTTAGGCTGCATAATGAAACTGCTATAGACAATTTTATAACTGCTGCTGATAATGTCAACTGGGAGTCCGAGTTAGGTAACATAGGGGACATCAACCTAGCAGTGCAATCTTTTCTTCAAGAAACTCTTAGCCTTTATAACACCCACTGTCCTATGCTTACAAAACAAGTCACAACCAAAAGGCTTAACAATCACTGGTTTACAAACGGAATACTTAAATCCGTTAATAAAAAACATGACTTTGAGAAGAAGTATAGGTTAGGAATTGTCTCCAAAGAATTCTCAAAGAATTACTCGTTATTGCTATCTAAGATAATTAGACGAGCCAAAACTAAATACTACGAAGATAAATTTACCCAAATAAAGAGCAACATTAAAAAACCTTGGAGCACAATTTCACAAATATTGGGATCAAAGATTTTAAATAACAAACCAACACTCCTGTCCAATAACGATGGTCAGCTTTCAGCCTCTGATACTGCTATTGAGTTCAATAGGTTCTTCTCTTCCATTGGGTCATCCCTTGCAAATGATATTCCATCTTCCAGTACTGACATTAAGGACTATTTTACAGGTAACTATCCAAAGTCTCTGTACCTAAAGCCTATTAATTCCACTGACGTCAATGAGATAATCCTTTCCCTTAAAACCAAGTCTAGTGCCGTTGAGGAGATACCAACTTTAATTTACAAAAAAGCCTCCAGAACTTTAGCCCCTGCTATCGCATTGCTCTTCAGCAAGTCACTTGAACTCCAAACCTTTCCAGATATCCTAAAAAAAAGCGAGTTACCCCTGTACACAAATGTGGTGATCTCACAGATGTTAACAACTACAGACCTATATCAATCCTGCCTAACTTGTCAAAAAAATTTTAAAAACTAATCTACAAGCAGCTTTACTCTTATCCAGCCAAACACAATATACTTAGCCCTTGCCAATATGGCTTCAGACCCAAAAAAGCACTAACGATGCACTTATTAGTATGATTAACTTGATTCATGCAGCTCTTGATAAAAATGAGTTCCCTGTTGGGTTATTTGTGGACCTGCGTAAGGCTTTTGACACTGTCAACCACCAAAACCTTCTTCTTAAATTACATCATTATGGAGTCAGAGGACACTCCCTGCAATACCTCAAATCCTACCTTACTGACAGGCTCCAGTATGTTTCTGTAAATAATTCAATTTCTCCCACCCTACCCATCAACATTGGTGTTCCTCAGGGCAGCATACTTGGCCCTCTCCTCTTTCTCATCTACATTAATGACCTTCCAAATGCCTCCCAACACCTCAAACCAATTCTATTTGCTGACGACACAACCTTCATTTACTCCAGTCCTGACCCCCCTTGCTCTAAATGCCACAGTAAATACTGAGCTAAATAAAGTCCATCTTTGGCTAACTGCCAGCAAACTCACCCTTAACATTGACAAAACTTTCTATATTCTGTTTGGCAATAAATCCCCTAATCAAATAAATCTCAAAATAAACAATACCCAAATTTGTAACAAATTAGATGGCAAATTCCTTGGCATTCTCATTGACCACAAACTGAATTTCCAGGGACACATTCTAAATATATCAAAAAAAGATTCAAAAACTGTGGGCATTCTTTCTAAGATCAGATATTATGTACCCCGCCCTGCCCTGGTGACTCTCTATTACTCCCTCATCTATCCATACCTCAACTATGGTATTTGTGCTTGGGGTTCTACTGCCTAAAATCATTTACGTCCTCTAATTACTCAACACAAAGCTGCTATTAGGACAATATCCAACTCTGGCCCCAGACATCACTCGGTACCCCTACTCAAATCTCTGAATATGTTAGATATTAAGTCACTGCACATTCTCTCTTGTGTATTATACATATATAAAACGCTGAACTGTAATGCCAATCCTGACCTCAAAAGCTTCATAGAAGGTTGTAACAGAACCCATGAGCACCACACCAGAAATAAATACAGTTTTGATATTCCTAGAGTACGACTTAATCAAACTAGAAATACTCTACAAATCAAGGAACCCAGAATGTGGAATGACCTTCCCAACCATGTTAAAGACTGTACCTCTCTCAACCAGTTTAAGATAAAAACGAATCTATACCTAATAAATTCCCTGTAGCCTACCTTACCCCTCTATTGTCAACCAATGTCTGTTTTTTTTAAATTACGCTGTTTGTCGACCGAATTGTATTTGTGCTGCTTTTTCAGCCATGTTCCCCCCTTTTTATCTCTTTTTTTTATTTGTTCTCAACTCATTTTATTCTTTATGCTCAATTAGTATTAAGCTTTAGTCATTTAAGTTTTTCATGCCCGAAACGCTTTGCGTAATAGTGGCTTTAGGCATTGTATGTACTAGCCCTATCTATAAATCCATCACTCTTTGTAAAATCTCTTGTATGTATGTACCTTACCTAAATAAATATTTGATTTGATTTGATTTGACTTCTGGTGGATGTATTATACATGGATTTTGCTAAAGCCTTTGACAAGGTACCACATGAAAGACTGACAAGGAAATTACAGGCCCATGGAATAAATGGAAGACTACTAGAATGGGTAAAATAATGGTTAAAACAAAGAAAACAAAGAGTCGTGATAAAGGGGAATGAATCTGACTGGAGAAATGTGGTAAGTGGGGCGCCACAGGGGCCCATTTTGGGGCCAACCCTTTGTGTCATATACATCAATGACGTAGATGAGAATATTACAAACCACACCATCAAATTTGCAGATGAAACTAAGACCTATGGTAAAGTGGGAAATGAAAATGATATTGAAGCGTTACAAAGAGTGAATTCAACTATTCAACTCCACAAATGGTCAGAAGACTGGCAAATGGTGCACCCCATTTGGATTACTGTATCCAAGCATGGAGACCTCATCTTCAGAAGGACATAACTGCTTCGGAGAAAGTGCAACACCGGGCAACAAAAATCCTTCCAGCGCTAAGTCAACTCGCATATTAGGAACGGTTGTTCCTATTAGGTCGACGAAGAACTCTGTATGGTAAGGCAGGTCCTATTCAACATTGGCTTCTCTAACGGTTATGTTGAAGACATCATTAAAAGAAAGGTGAAACGCCATACAACCTCTGAAGAGTCAACTAACACAAAACTTGTACCTCTTATTAGACTGTTTTACAGGAACTTCTTTTCAATGGCTCATAAAATGAAGGAAAGTGTCCTGAAAGACATTATTAATAGGAATGTTATCCTCAGAGACAAAAATTAGGAGATACAATTGACAATTTACTACAAAAACAAGAAAATGGCCAAACTACTTATGAAGAACTCTCTAGACACCAAACAGAACGACTTGAAAGAAACCAGCATCGTCTATGCCTTCACATGCTCACTTGGGGACTGTCAGCCCCAAAGATCTCAGTATATAGGCAAGACAACAACGTCTCTTTCTAGACGTTTAACAATGCACAAACAAAAGGGCTCTATCAAGGAGCATATAATCTCCTTACACAACTAGACCATCACCAGAAAAATCTTAACAAGTAACACAGAAATTATCGACAGATACAACGATAACAGGAGATTCGACATCAGCGAGGCCCTACACATCAAAAAGTCAACACCAGCAATCAACAGTCAATTAACACATAATTGCATTCTACCCACTTCAAGACCCCAAACCAACACAGAAGGAAGAAGAGAAAACACGCAATATACCCAGTGATTCGTGTTTTGAATTTTCTTTACCCATTGATTTGTGTCTCCAGTCTCTCAGGAGGCGCGGGTTCGTATGCCACCGCTGCCTCCATTGTAACACCTCCACACTGCTACTCCACCTTCCCACTTAAAACCCCAGCTTAACAATGCTTGCAAGCTCATTGTGACCTTCACTGAACTCCCAACTAACTGTTAAACTGAACCATTAAATGAGGAGGAAACTACGAATGAAAGGATTATGATTTAAAATAATGAATAATACTTAAACTTACGACTGCCACCACCTTCCTGAGACCTAAATGTGCCTGCACTACTGATCTCCCAGCAAGGACAGAAATCAATAATTATGAAACTTGAAGGACGTAGGAGTCTTGGTAATAATGCTTAGGAATTATTTATAGAAATCTTTGCTTTACTTATTGAGGATATTGGGACTTCCAATACAGCACAAGACACAACATAATAAAAACGACTCAGCATTAATAAAATGGGATTAATTAAATACCACTAAATCAATATTCACTATATTTAACAAAAGACACGTTTATTTATATCCTAGCTGATATATCACTATGATTGAACATGAGTTACTCAAGAGCACATTACCTTCCCCTGCAAGCACTAGCCACAGATGATGAATGGCTGCTCCCAGGTCATTGGACCTCTCCTAAGTCACCCCAAAGACATACTGACTAAAATTTTCTTAGACTACCCCAGGGAGGCCTATGGTTTGTTTTCACGAGCTTGGATCTGGGCTAGGAGCACCAATCATTTCAAACCATCACTGGTCCTTTGGCCAATGGGTGCAGCCACTACCCTGAGGGATTCCGCCTCTTGAGACTTAGTCCAATCACTTGGACTCAAGTGATTTTGTTTCATTGGTTAGTGGTGCCAGTACCCCGGCACCCCTAACCAATGAAACAAAAGCCCCTGCTCTTGGCCAATGAAATGCCTGACAACTGCCCGGAGGCGATCTTCTCACGGAATCTGGAAATAAGCAGATACAACCAGATTCCTGTGAACGAGCTAGGAGTGACCAGGGGTTAGATTCATGAAAGCACTTACGAACCTGTACATTTTTTCTCAATCTTTGGCGGCTTTGTTGACACTTATAAAGCAGTTAATGAGCTCCGAAGCACCAGGAGGCTGTTTATAACAATAACAACAGTTGATGGGCAAGTTTTCATGCTTGTAAACTGTTTAATAAATGTAACCAAAGCCGTCAAAGATTGAGGAAAGATGTACACGTTCGTAAGTGCTAGCGTAAGTGCTTTCGTGAATCTGGCCCCTGCCACCCAAGAGAAATTTGAGAATACATGCGGTTTTATGGCACTGAAATTTTATTGGTCCCCAACTTGTCCACGGCTATAGAGAAGGCAGAGGAGAAGGGAAAGAGTGGGGGTAGAGAGGGAAATGAGTGGGGATGGAGTGGGCCAAGTGAGAGGGACTGTCCCGCCATCAGGGACCTCTTGGCTCCATGGTTTTATGACCGGTGAGGCCGGCTCGACAAAAGGGCAGGAGGGATGAGGCAACGGGGAAGGGGGGAGAATGAACAAGGAAGGGGCCGGCAAACGAGGGGAAGGGTCTGTGAGGGGAAGCTATGGTCAGTGCAACAGATCATTACACTGTCACCTCAAAAAATTCAAAATTCAAATGTTTATTCAGGTAAAGTACATACATACAAGGTGTGATACAAACATTGATGGATTTATAGATAGAGCTAGTACATACAATGCCTAAAGCCACTATTACGCAAAGCGTTTCGGGCAGGAAAAACACTAAGACTAAAACTTAATACTAATTGAGATTAAAGTATAAAATGTGTTGAGAAAATATAACAATAAAAAGGGGGGGAATATGGCAGAAAAACAGCAAAAAATACAATTTGGTCGACAAAAAGCATTGTATAAAAATAACAGACATGGGTTGACATAGGGGTAAGGTAGGTTACAGGGAGTTAATTAGGTAGTGCTTAGTTTTTATCTTAAACTGGTTGAGAGAGGTACAGTCTTTAGCATGGTTGGGAACCTCACCCAAAACCTTGAGGGAACCAATTGGGAACCTCACCTCACCATGACCTCACCCAAAAACATTTGTGTCCTATCACCTCACCCAAAAACGAATATAAGCATGAAACAAAGTACGTAAAATTGTCTTTGAAAATGTAAGAAGTGTCTTGTGAAACGCTTCTAGGCGTCAGACCATAAATAAAGTGTGAAAATTAACTTTGAAAAGTTAATCTTTCAACCACCCTCGACAGTGAAGAAAAACATAAGAAATATTAAGAAGATTCATGTTAGAGTCATTAATCTTACTCTTTCGGTCATATTTAATATATATATATATATATATATATATATATATATATATATATATATATATATATATATATATATATATATATATATATATATATTGGTGTATACTGGCAGCAGGTTTTCTTTTAAACATGTCTCATTGAATATGACTATTAGGACAATATCCAACTCTGGCCCCAGACATCACTCGGTACCCTTACTCAAATCCCTGAATATGTTAGACATTAAGTCACTTCACATTCTCTCATGTGTATTATACATATATAAAACGCTGAACTGTAATGCCAATCCTGACATCAAAAGCTTCATAGAAGGTTGTAACAGAACCCATGAGCACCACACCAGAAACAAATACAGTTTTGATATTCCAAGAGTACGACTTAATCAAACTAGAAATGCTCTACAAATCAAGGGACCCAGAATGTGGAATGACCTTCCCAACCATGTTAAAGACTGTACCTCTCTCAACCAGTTTAAAAGTAAAACAAAGCACTACCTAATAAATTCCCTGTAACCTACCTTACCCCTATATTGTCAACCCATGTCTGTTTTTTTAAACAACGCTGTTTGTCGACCTAATTGTATTTGTGCTGCTTTTTCAGCCCTGCTCCCCCCTTTTTTATTTTTATTTGTTCTCAACACATTTTATACTTTAAACTCAATTAGCATTAAGTTTTAGTCTTTAATGTTTTTCCTGCCCGAAAAGCTTTGCGTAATAGTGGCTTTAGGCATTGTATGTACTAGCTCTATCTTTAAATCTATAATTTTTTGTAAAATCTCTTGTATGTATGTACCTTACCTGAATAAACATTTATTTATTTATTTATTTATTTATTTATTTATGACAGCATATTTCGTATTTACTATTTTCTGATCTAGGGCTTCTATCCCTCTTACTAATGCTCTTGCATCAGGGTCCAGCTGAAGAGGAGTTCACCAAAAGTCAAGTTTTTTTAGGTGAAGAAAAGAATTGAACAACTGAAGAATATATTACACTAATTATAAAATCGTACAACGTTTCGAACCTCCATGGTTCATTCTCAAGTGAAAAGAAAATACAAAACTCGTTAATTTATACCAGTACGGGGTCAGGTGATAAAACAAGTACAATAAAGGAAAAGGCAAGGGGATAAATAGGGGTTAAATGAGGGACAAATGAGGGACGAAGCACATACAAAGATTAATCAGGTGTAATTGGCCTGTTACGTTGAGCCGTGTCTTCTGTGTTGGCATCGTTATGTTCTGGTCTAGTCCTTCCTCTCATGGTGGGTAGAGTGAATAGTTCCGTGATTTGGGTGTTCATGGTAGGTTGTTCTATTCTTATGTGAATTGCTTCAAGAATTTGTAATCTTCTTACATCTTGGGTTTTGTCTATTATACAGGTATTTTTGTTCAACATTTCTCTTGTTAGGGTGATGTCATGGGCTTGTCTCATGTGATTCCTGGGGGCACCGGATTGAAGATGACATGTCAAACGCCTCGTCAGCTTGGTCGACGAATATGCCCATGTACTTAGATTGATGGTTATATTCTTCATGGGGGCAAGTGTACATGTATACAACCCTTGTCTGCTGTAGGGGGTTCTCCGTCGGCTTCCAACTGTTTTTGATAAGGAGGTCGGAAGTGTATATATATATATATATATATATATATATATATATATATATATATATATATATATATATATATATATATATATATATATATATATATATATATATATATTAGTATATTTTGGTAGCAGTCTTTCCTGTAGACATATATTATTAAATATGACCGAAAAAGTAAGATTAATAATTCTAACACGAATTTTCTCAATCTTTCGTACATTTCTTTTCACTGTTGGTGGTAATTCAAAAATCAATCACAAGTCATGGAAAAGAGTGGAGGTTTCCACACTGCAGTCTACACTAAGGAAACGAACATAGGAATGTGCCTAAATGCCAAAAGCGACTGCCCAGATAGGTACAAGAGGAGTGTTGTTAACGCATATGTCGACCGTGCTCTCAGCCACAGCTCAGAATGGAAGCAAGTCGACGAAGAACTCTGTAGGGTAAGGCAGGTCCTAGTCAACAACGGCTTCTCCAATGGTTTCGTCGAAAACATCATAAGAAGGAAAGTGAAACGCCATGCAACCTCTGAAGAGACAACCAACACAACACCTATACCCCCTATTAGACTATTTTACAGGAACTTCTTTTCCACAGCTCATAAAACGGAGGAAAGGGTCCTGAAAGATATTGTTAATAGAAACGTTATCCCTACAGACAAAAATCAGAGGATACAACTGACGATTTACTATAAAACCAGAAAAACGGCCAGCCTACTCATGAGAAACTCTCCAGACACAAAACAGAACGCTTTAAAAGAGACCAACGTCGTCTATGCCGTCAAATGCCCTCTTGGGGACTGTAAGCTCCAAAAAACCCAGTATATAGGCAAGACAACAACATCTCTTTCTAGGCGTTTAACGATGCATAAGCAACAGGGCTCCATTAAGGAACATATAATCTCTTCCCACAACCAAACCATCGCCAGAGAAATCCTAGTAAACAACACAGAAATCATCGATAGATACAGCGATAGCAGGCGGCTTGACGTTTGCGAGGCACTACACATCAAGAAGTCAACACCAGCAATCAACAGCCAATTAATGCACAACTATATTCTACCCACCTCAAGACTCCGCTCCAATATAGAAGCATCAAGAAATATGGACCAATAGGCTTTCTACAATCACTTCTATTCAATACCCATTGTTTCGTGTTCTGTCTTGTGTTGATGAAATTAATACCTTATTAAATACCACCTCACCCCATCCACCTCACTCAAATGTAGATATAAACAAATCGGAGATGTGTAAGTTCTATTCAGTTGTGTATGTTTAAACTAAAGTCTTTGAAAATGTAATAAGTTTTACGAAACGCGCTCAAGTGTCGCGTCAGACTAGAAATAAAAATGAATTTTGGAGAATTGATTTTTGAATTACCACCAACAGTGAAAAGAAATGTACAAAAGATTGAGAAAATTCGTGTTAGAATTATTAATCTTACTTTTTCGGTCATATTTAATACTATATATATATATATATATATATATATATATATATATATATATATATATATATATATATATATATATATATATATATATATTGTTACAATAATCTCCTGCTAAGGCAGCAGATCCTGCCTGTTCCCTTTATCGCCTATTCACCAACGTATCTGCATGCACCAACATAAGGAATCAACATCAACGACAACAAAACAACAAAACACGTTCAGAAGCCTCAGTATCTAGACAAGACACCCCCCCCCTCCACCCTCCACCCTCCACCCTCTAGTACCCAAGACACCTGGACACCTGCTGTCTGGGCAGAGACCCAGCGCCACTCACTAACTGCTTGTTTAATTGCCGGCCGGTGGTTAACCACAACATCCACGCCATCTATGTTGGCCTGGCCCGCATATATAAGGAGCTCACTGACGTCCAGTCCTCAGAATACACTTCGTGCTCTCAAGCAGGAACATATGCCGTCACCTTCCCAGGAGACAATGGATGAGTATAGCTTTTGTATATTGTATTAATTTGCATTTTTTTGCTTAACGTAATAACACACCTGTGTTTATATTTCTTTTATATTTTATATTGTGTTTTCGCAAAGTAGATAAGAGGCTTTGTTTTGTTTGTTATTAAAGCCATTTTTGTTATATTAAATGTGTTAAGTGTTTATTCTCTTTGTTTTAGCCGCAGCTTTCACAGTGTAGAGGACTTAAACAGTGTTATTTACTTTATTTTACTTTTTTTATTTAATCTGATTGGCACACCACCAGCCAGATTAGCCACTGCTCTATTTTCAGATTAACGTCACAATATATATATATATATATATATATATATATATATATATATATATATATATATATATATATATATATATATGTCGTACCTAGTAGCCAGAACGCACTTCTCAGCCTACTATGCATAGACCGATTTGCCTAATAAGCCAAGTTTTCATGAATCAATTGTTTTTCGACTACCTAACTTACCTAACCTAACCTAACCTAACTTTTTCTGCTACCTAACCTAACCTAACCTATAAAGATAGGTTAGGTTAGGTTAGGTAGGGTTGGTTAGGTTTAGTCATATATCTACGTTAATTTTAACTCCAATAAAAAAAATTGATCACATATATAATGAAATGGGTAGCTTTATCATTTCATAAGAAAAAAAAAAGAGAAAATATATTAATTCAGGAAAACTTGGCTTATTAGGCAAATCGGGCCTTGCATAGTAGGCTGAGAAGTGCGTTCTGGCTACTAGGTACGATATATATATATATATATATATATATATATATATATATATATATATATATATATATATATATATATATATATATATATATATATATATATATACCCATGTATAAGTACACACACAAGTACTGAACAAATGAGCAAACAAGAAAATGTACAACTGAATGAATTGAAAATATAACAATGCATACCGATTTGATTTGCAATTTTGTAGCATTATTGAGTAGTTTAGGAAGGGTGAGGGAGTGTGTGGTGTGGCGGGGGCGCCGGGACTCCTGGCCGCAGCCGCTCCTCCAGCTCCTCTACCCGAACACGCAGCCGCTGGTTCTCTCGCTCCAACGCCAGTCGCTCTGCTTCCATAAACTTGTGGTGCTCCATGTCCACTTTGAGCCTCTGGATGTAATTCACAGAAGCTTCCAGGATTTGCCCAGTGGTGGGTCGCAGGTCACAGATGAGGTCATAATGCTGTTCGTTGCTGCTGGGCAGCAGGGCAGCAAGCTCCCGTATTCTGTCATTGATGATACACCTTCTCTTTCGCTCAAACACATTGCGTCTTTGTTTCCTTCGTCTGTCTTTCAGTTGGAGCGAAGCCACAGGACTACTGAGACAGGCTTTGCTGTTCATGGGATGAAATGGTGGGCAGGAGGTGGACGGTATGTACAGTGGTGGACAGGAGATGGATGGCGTGCACACATTACCTCCTACACAAAGCTTAACTTGAGGCCGAGGTGGTAGCAGTTGGGCGGCGCCGGTCCCTCCAGTGTCATCCAAGTGCATCTCTTCCTCCAGCTGGAGAATGTCCTCCACGATGTCCTCTTCCATTGGCTTGGACATGCGCAGGCAAGGACGTGTGGTGATGGAGCCCCACCTCTGACAACACGACTAGGATGTGTGGTGCTGGAGTCCCACCTCTGACAACACGACTAGGATGTGTGGTGCTGGAGTCCCACCTCTGACAACACGACTAGGACGTGTGGCGCTGGAGTCCCACCTCTGACAACACGACTAGGATGTGTGGCGCTGGAGTCCCACCTCTGACAACACGATTAGGACGTGTGGTGCTGGAGTCCCACCTCTGACAACACAACTAGGCCGTGTGGTGCTGGAGCCCCACCTCTGACAACACGACTAGGACGTGTGGCGCTGGAGTCCCACCTCTGACAACACGACTAGGATGTGTGGCGCTGGAGTCCCATCTCTGACAACACGACTAGGACGTGTGGTGCTGGAGTCCCACCTCTGACAACACGACTAGGACGTGTGGCGCTGGAGTCCCACCTCTGACAACACGACTAGGATGTGTGGCGCTGGAGTCCCATCTCTGACAACACGACTAGGACGTGTGGTGCTGGAGTCCCACCTCTGACAACACGACTAGGACGTGTGGCGCTGGAGTCCCACCTCTGACAACACGACTAGGACGTGTGACGCTGGAGCCCCACCTCTGACAACACAACTAGGACGTGTGGCGCTGGAGCCCCACCTCTGACAACACGACTAGGACTGCAGTACACGAGTGAACACATCCCATATTATCTTTCCCTACTTGAAGTTCTTTAAACAGATATACTACAAAGCACAACATATAGTATAGTTTATATTTTCACCACAATATGACAAATTAATTTAAGTATTTTCAGATATTGTTAACACAGTGCCAAGCTGAAAATAGTGCCCAATACCCTGCGCTATTGCTAGTTATTTTCCTTATTTTTGTTCACAACATTTTGTACCCCTTGTCTCTTACCCTTAATTATTATAATTATTGTCAATATTTGTATATGAATAATTCACCTATTTTTCTCATTAATTACTTATACTTAACGTTAACCATCATAAACCCAGTATATGAATATTATACACAAGTTACTTACAAATGACTCGTGTATATCACCATGTATATTGACCATTGCCAGCTGCTCAATGAACACTAACTTCTTAATGGTGACAGCTGTCACGCGTCGCTCATCTTGGCCTTGTGTTATGGGAGTTTCAGTTAAACAGCGAAGGTGTATGCTAATGATCCTGTAACCCCACGCCGCGGGTCATCACTCCCTCTACTGGGTTACCATTGACCACACCCAGGGAGCTCTCCAAGTCATGCCTCAAGTCCGGTCGCCACTTTTTAACCTTGGACCTAAGGGGGAGAGGAGAAGGCCCAGCACACTGCTCGAGCTTGATCCTGCAATTTGCAACACCCCCACCGGGCCTGCCCACCCACACATACAAAGTTTTGCCAGACCTCCGGCCGTTAACTTAGTTCTCACCTCTTATTTTCCAGTCACCAGCTGGGTAATCTTCTCTGCATCCCAGCAACGCTTTTATTTCAAATGTAATACCGTGTTGCCAGCGAAGGGTCTCTTTTCTATATAATGTCAGTTAAGTGTGGTGTAATCAAATATCATTCAGTCACTATGCTCAAAGAGGGATGGAGGAGACACATAAAAACAATGATAAAATAATAGTTTGCTTAAGAGCAAACTACAAACACATGAGAGATATATATGCATGAATATTAATGTAAATATATGATGGTGACAGCAGCGCTCCTCTGGTGGCCGCTCGCAACTCGCATCAGCTGGGCGAGTTTACAGGGATCTCTGGCCCCTCACTGGGGGACGACTCCGTCTGTGTAGATCCACAGTCCTCCCGACTCTGCCACTCGCTGTCTTCATCAGGCAGTAGATAACATATACGTGTTGCCCTACAGCCTAATCTACTTCCATAATATCTAGAAACATTCTAGCAAGTACCTACATATATTACTAGGCCTATCTTGCCTAATTATCAAGGGAAAATGGGAGGGAATAATGATCTAACTTTAACACATCCTGCCCTCAGACGCCTGGACTCATATGGTCGTCGTCGTGGTCCTCGGTCCCTCACATCGTTCCTTGGCGTTCCGGTTGAGTTACAGGTCCCTAAGCGTTGTGAAGCTGCGCATTGTCTCCGTGCTCACACTCGAATGTGCAGTTCCTGATCGCTGGCTCACCCAGTTGTCACTGCTCACGTCATCTCCCTCAATCGCCCCTTCACCGAGACCAAATACTCATGCATCCGGATGAGACTTCTCCCTTCTGAGTTCCTAGTGGGCGTGATCCAATCACAACAGCTCCGAGTACCTCGGAGTTCCGCTGGTGGCAAGCCACTCAATAATCCTGCCATCGCCACTCTCTCCACTCCTCCAAGACTATCAGCTCACAGTCCTCGGTGCCCTTACACTGCTGGAACTCTGTTTCCTCGCACTTCCCTGAAATGTTGTAGTGTTCTGTAGTCACTGTGAAGGTGTCAGGCTGTGTTACTCGAGAGCTCAATCAGCGCACGTCCGCTCTCAACGAAGTGCCGTGAATCTTTCAGTGCCAGGCGCTCTGCGACCTCCCAGTCCTGCCTCCTGGTAACGTCACAGACCCAGAGGGGGGCTCTCATTGGTCACTCTCGTCACATGACCACAGCCAGCCAATCGCCAGCCTGCTGGCGTCTTCACGTTTTTGGCGCCATTTTGTATGCACTAGGGGCGTAAACCCCCTTACAAGCCAAAACTAAAATAACAATTTTATACCCGAATAAGTACTCTTGCTATCAGTCACCTATGTCAAACGGATCCCTGCATCTCATGGAACCTGCAGTGTGTGTAGATATGACTCTTCTCGATGGATAAAGGAAGATATAGCAGAGGGCACCGTAATACAGCTCACCATCTGACCCGTACTGGTGTAATAACCATTGTAATGACTGATACTGGTCATCACCGCTCTTATTCTTTATTATGATGTCCATCTTACCTACAGTAATTTGTAATATTTATAATTATCCTTAACAGCAAATATATACAGCATGGAGATGGACCCCGCTCCACCCTGATAGGGAGACAACCCGTCAGCCTGTTACATGTGAGTGTAAGATCAACCAACCCTACATACAGCTATCTGACTATTATGTACCAAAAAGGATAATTATATAAAACCACTGACTGATGTTAATGTGCTGCCACCATCCCCACTCGTTACAATGTAGAGTTGCTGACACATTCGTCCCTCACTGGTGGAGAGGAAGTCAAGGACATGCTGCAACCCGTCCTCCTAATACAGCCAAAAATTCTCGTACCAGAAAATGGTAGCGTTAGTAGAGTTCATTTATTATGCACCCCATACCCATCTTGTAGGTGGTAGTGGAAAGGGTTACAGAGGCACATAATAGGCTCAGGGACTGAACCCCACAATTCATTTAGCTACGCAAGTTACGATCTTGATGAGCTAGTTACAAAGTCCAATGCACATCGTCACGCCAACAATGGGTTCGAGATCGACCACAAGTACAGTTTCTAAATTAAGCAACTGACATAAGTGGAGAGCTAGTGTCACAATTGATATGCTTGTCCTGCACACCGCCCCCCCCCCCCATCCAGTGGGCAGCGGTGGATAGATTACAGTCACTTAGTTACTACTTACAGTTAGCAAACTGGGGATATTTGGCTAAAATTTCTGGTAGCAGATATCGCGGTTGGGTGGGGTGTCGTTGATCCTTCTTTATAGACAACCCAACCCCAAAACTCGGTAGAGTGCTTATACTTTACCAGGAGATCACCCTGGGCGCTTCTGGCTCTTGGAGAGGGGCTCAACGTCACACATTTAGGGGATGCGGCTCCAGTACTTAGACTCGTTGTCACGTGCACACACCCACTCGAGCCGCTGTGACTCTCCACTCTCTCCTTATGTGAAACGATCTCCTTAATCCCTTTTGACTTATTAGTTTTCCGTTCTACCCTACCCACAGCTGTGGTTCTTGGTTCTTTTTCTCTCTCTCTCCTTCTTTCCTACTTCCTGGGAAGCCTCACTAGGACAAGGGCAAACACCAGCAAATTTGAATACATTTACTGGACAAAGCACATACACAATACATACACACATATAATAATAATAATAATGAATCCTACACTCTATACTATTTCAGTCAGGTTGCACTCCAACACCATCAGAACTCTATCATCAGCTTATCAAGTGGTATCCTATCTCCTGATTCACCACCTAATACTACCTACCTCCTCAAGTAGGTCAAGTCTTATAACACAATGTTGCACTATCAGCAAGAGAATATATATCTATAAACATGTGCAAGGAAAACCAGCATATGAATGCAATAACATAAATATTAGTAAAAATGTCACTTGGTATACAACAATGATCAATCGATCACCCTATCAGTCCTAGAACACATATGTATGTCTCTGTAGGTAATCCAGCCTTAGACTGTAACTCTATACTTCAGTATAAGTACTCCTTGGCACAAAAATGGCAATCACTCACCTTTCACTGTGTCTTGCACGCTAATGACAACCAAACACTCTACCAACTCCCTATAAGTAATCAACTAGAACGTCCCTTCCACATCTGGAAGTTCACTACCCTGATATCTTCAGGTTCTTCCGGGTTTATCTACTAGGATCATATACAGCTCTTCCAGGCTGCTACACCATGAAGTTTCCTTGAACAGCACTGGAGTTTCCACTACTGGTATTACAGAAGCACGTGACACTCCTCTTCACTGCTTCTCCTCACAGCTCGAGGTCCTACTCTTCACTCTGGGGGCTACTCTTCCTCAGAGTACACTACTCCTTCAACAGTCTTGGAGTCTCTTCCACTAACTCACTCTACTGGCTCGAAGTCTACTCAGCAACTTCTTCCAAAGACAAACCTGCAACCCATTGACACGCCAATAAAAATGTTTCCTTATAAACACATAGACGAAATAATCCACACAATATGTTTGCATCCAACATCTATCTGCTCTCTACATACTGTGAGAGTGGACTCCCCCGTTTGGGCTGGTCCATGCTCTGCCTTGCTAGGCGGGCGGCTCCTCACTCTGAGAGGGTCCTCCGCCGCCAGTCAGTTGGCTTCAGGCGGTGGACAGAAGAGGACATGCTGCTCGTCCCTCCAGCTGTCTCTCTCATCTCCATCCTCTTATTTAGGCTTCCTGCCTTACCAAAACATGTCTAACTTATCAATAAACATTCGCTACTGTCACTGGGCACACGGCCAACTACAAGTAATCACTATAAACTGGCTTAAAATCGTGCTTACCACAGATTGTCTAGTCGAGGGCACTCTCCCTCTGACGGAGTCTGATCAGGGCGCTCCCACGGCCCACAATAATGTCTCTGGGCGGCTTAACAAACTCTCCTTGCCGTCCAGGACTTGAGACCAAACGTTCCCAGCTCGATTCCACAGCTGGAACATCTGCACACTTCCTTTCTCTTGAAGGAATATCACCTAGGGGTTCCTCTCTGACAGGAGCTCACACAGAGCGCAGCTTTCCCTCACGATGTCTGGTACTCAAGTGACTTAAGCTCCTCTCAAGCGAGCCTCACACGTCCAGCAAATTATCCACATCTCATAACCAGTCACTTATCTAATTTCTTATTCACTGCCCATTATCTTAAATTGTTTAGCGAATTTACCCAATTATTTTACGTATGACTCTTCATGTCTGTATATCTCCGATCTCCTAGTCAGATCAGGCTTGATAGAATAATTCTCAAAGGGAAGACTCGTTTTTCGGCTACCTGGGATCATAACACAGATCATTTTGAATTAAATATTTAGACATCTCTGGAACATTTGTTATATAATTGTCTCTGAATTCACACATCT
This sequence comes from Procambarus clarkii, assembly GCF_040958095.1. NCBI lineage: Eukaryota > Metazoa > Arthropoda > Malacostraca > Decapoda > Cambaridae > Procambarus > Procambarus clarkii. Next base: position 10,219,779 of record NC_091185.1, read on the forward strand.
TTTCGCACTCCATCACATAGTGACAGAGGGTGTGCGAATAATTTTGTTGACACAGTTTACATTTGGTCAGGTCTACATCAGCAGATAATGAGAATTCCCAGAGATACTTGTAACCGAGTTTAAGCCGAGCAGTAGTAACATCTAGAAGTCTGCTGATTTTACTGGATGAACCATAGATGTGTGGCTCCTCTTGCATGATAGTATGATGATGTATGGAATTACTGGTGTTGATTTCACTTTGCCTCAGATCTACAAGATCTTGTTGAAGTTCTTGGTGTACTGTTGCTCCCAGCCTGCTTATGACAATCCAAAGTTATACTCAATTTCTCCCTTTAAGACAGATTCTTTGGCTAACTCATCAGCTCTATCATGCATTCGGAGGCCAACATGAGATGGAATCCACATGAAATGGAATGTTACAGTTATGTCTTAAAGAGTTGAGAGCATTTAAGGATGATAAAGAGTCACTTACAATTAATGTATCAAGTTTGGAGACTTATACACATTTCAGTGCTAGGAGCAAGGCAATTAGTTCGGTCTGAAGGATACAGACTTCCCACTCAAAATACAAGCCATCGCCCATTGTCAAGACAACTGCACTTCCAGCTGCACCTGTGGAGCGGTGTAGGGAACCATCAGTGTATATAATTTGAGAGAGAGAATGCTCTGTGGACAGAGCATCAGTATGGCTTAAGGCATTGAGCTTTGCCTCAAGTTAACGCAGTTCGCGAAATTGACATACTGTCCCGTTTTCTATTTTGGGTCCTCTGGTAGGTTATGAGAGGGCACTTTAGTATGACACTTTCTTGACGTGGGAAACCTTAGAAGGACGGACTCCACAGAAACCCAAGAACTTAGAAAACTTACTCTTGATAATTACAGATGTTGTTAATTCACTTAAATACCCAAGACAAATCTATAGACACATCACAAACAATAAGAATGTTTGGTAATATGCTTATTGTTTGTGGTGTGTCTCCATATATATGAACACGTTGTACTGAACGGAGTGAGAACAGCTTGAGCTACCTCATCCCTTTGTGTGTATTTATACCTTAATAAATTTATTTCAATTTCAGTCATTTATTTTGTTTGTTGTTCAGCCTGCTCTTTAAAGGTCTGGAGCGATTCCTTCTTCGTATTAAGTTGATGCCGTATAAGGTCTTGCCGATACTAATAGGTGAACTCTGTTACCTAAACGGTAGGAGTGAGTGCCCCAAAGATATAAAGCCAGTGTTCTCAACGCTTATATTCGTCGAGCCCCTACCCACTGCTCGCAATGGAGCAACGGGAGTAGGGAGTTTGAAAGAATAACTCAAGTGTTGGTGAACAATGGCTATAGTATCCACGAGATATACACCACCATACGATAATACTTGGACCCGTGGTACAACCCTCAACCAAGAACAGAAACCACAACACCTCCGCTAAAATTATATTACAAATCCACAATGCATAGTGAATATAAGAAAGAGAAAAGTATAATGAAGAAATAATCTATAAAGGAGTAAAAAGCACAACCACTAAGCAAAACTTAGACATCATCTTATTCTATAAAACAAAGAAGACTGCCGACCTCCTCATTAAAAACAGCCCGAAGCCAACGGAGAACACTTTACAGCAGTTAAACGTAGTAAATATGTACACTTGCCCCCTGTATATATATATATATGTACAATTGCCCCCACGAAGGATGTAACCTTCAATCTAAGTACATAGGTATGACGTCGACGAAGCTGACGAGGCATTTGATCTGTCATCTTCAATCAAGTGCCGCCCAAAAATCACATGAGACAAGCCCATGACATCACCTTAACAAGGAAAATGCTGAATAAAACAATTGTATAATAGACAAAACCCAAGATGGTAAGAAGATTACAAATTCTTTAAATCAATCCACATACAAGTCGAACAACCCACCATAAATACACAAATAACGGAACTATTCACTCTACCCCCCATGACAGTGAGAGCACTCTACCCACCATGAGAGTGAGAGCACTCTACCCACCATGAGAGTGAGAGCAAAACTGGAACGCGAAGCTGCCAACGATGACGACTGCCCAGAAGGTCACTAAGGTCACCAGAGTGCTAATCACCTGAATTATCTTTGTATGTTTAGTGTATTGACCTATGCACCGTACCTCTACTCTTTACCTTCGCAGTTCTCCTCACTTTTGTTTGTACCTGACCTCCCAGTGGTAGACTTCCTATCTTCCCTATTGTCTCCTCTTACGGGCTCGCTATAGCTACATGGACATCTTATTCTGAGTAGCTGTAGCAGTAATCCTTATACTCGCTCCATTAACTCATTATCTTACTGGCGTAGCTAATTAGCACTAACTACACAAGCTACAATCCTATCCCTAATTACAGGTAACAGTTCTCACATCCTCCTATCCTAGTAGAGAAAGGTGAGGGATAGTCACCAAATATAAGAAAGCGATATGAGAATAGACAACCGTACAATTTCCAGTCAAGAATGTAGCACTCGGCATAGGCAGTTCTAATCGTCTCCAAGACACTACAGCTTCGACACAGAACAGACAGCAGACTAGGACCGCATCAAGCTACAACGCTCTCCCACATAGAGCTCCGCGACTCTGGCCACACTCAGCTCTCTGCTCTGCTCCAAGCTCCGTCTCAACGTCTATGACACTGCTGTATCCAGGACTACTAAATAAATGTGAAACTCCCTAAACACTGTGTTTCTAATTTGCCAACGTTTCTAATCTTCAACGTAACATAATCAATGAATACACTGGTGACTCCAGAGAGTTTCGACGATACGCAGCCACGACAGACTACAATATGGACTCTCACTGGACCGCTACTTCTGCTGCTGCGGGCTGCGGACCGCTGCCAACATCCTCACCACAGCTAGGATTTTCACGGTGATCATCTCTGCATTTTCATCAACTACAGCTTGCTGCACCGCGAGCGTTACTTACTCATCTGACAGTTTCATCAGCAACTACATCATGTGGGATCTACAGCCTGTCCTGCCGACTCTGCGTCGCTGCCAGGGCACTGCTTGTTCTACAGGGACTCCCACGACAGCTGCTCTTTCGTCAGATTCATCTACACGTTCACTGCATTCTGATACTCTATCGATTCAAGCCCTTTGCGCAGTACAAGACATACAGCTTTCCAGCTCTTTGTCGCCTCCAGGATAATTCAGCTCTAGCAATGATTTCCTTGTTGTCCCAACTACGTGCCTACATTACCTCCTTTGTCCTGGTGCCCGAGCCCATCCGCCCCGGATCTAAATGCTCCACCAGCGACCCAAGGATGCAACAACCATAAACATTCTTCTTTCCTGCTACACTGAGCTTGTCCACACACTGCCTGCATCTTTTGGTACCGGACTACATGTTCCAGAGCGACCCAGGGAACAGTAGCCTCGTAATTTTTTTTGTATTGTTTTCTCTCAGTCCCTGGCAGCGGGAGTCCTATAGCGAGTAATCTTTATACTTGCTCCATTATCTCATTATCTTAATGGTGTAACTAATTAGCGCTAACTACACAAGCTATAATCCTATCCCTAATTACAGGCAACAGTTCTCGCATCCTCCTATCCTAGTAGAGAAAGGTGAGGGGTAGTCACCATATATAAGGAAGCGATATGAGAATAGACAACAACGTCCATCTGGTCACCACTTGGTCCGGGAGACATCTCCCGTCACGCAGGGTGCAGTCGCGCCTCCACAGATCTCCAGTATCAGCTCTTGATATTGGTAATGGCTCAAAAGGGCCACCACTTACGGGCTATTCATGCCCGTGCCACCTTTTGGGTGGCTTAATCTTCATCAATCAATCGAATAGACAACAGTACAATTTCCAGTCAAGAATGTAGCACACGGCATAGGCAGTTCTAATCGTCTCCAAGACGTTACAGCTTCGACACAGAGCAGACAGCAGACTAGGACAGCATCCAGCTACAACGCTCTCTAACATAGAGCTCCATGACTCCGGCCACACTCAGCTCTCTGCTCTGCTCCAAGCTCCGTCTGAACGTCTACGACACTGCTATATCCAGGACTACTAAATAAATATGAAACTCACTAAACACTGTGTTTCCAGTCTACCCAACAACGTAACATAATGGTACGTTACATAGCTAAATCTAAAACAACAACAACATTGTCTCCTCACTTGAGATTGAACCATGTAGGTTCGAAACGTTGTGTACATTATAATAAGTATAATACATTCTATAGTTAAGTTTTATTCTTTCAGTCAGACTTGAACAAAGATGCCCATTTAGAGAAATCCTCTTCCAATTAAACTAATATGCAAGACCACAAGTCAGAGGGATAGAAGCCCTAAATAAGAAAATAATAAACATGGACTATGCTGTCATATTCAATTAAAAACGTTTAACAACAAAGATATATGTGTATACTCTCTCACCAATCACCAATAAAGTTAACTCCTTAATCACTGGAGTAACACAATTAATAGCCTATAACAAGGGGTATCCGGGGGTGGGGGAGTTGATCTACCTTAGATGGACTTTAGACTTGACGCTCCCGTCTCAGTTGACTGTTGTGGTTGGCAGGATGGTCAGCAGGGCATCCTCTTGATCCTGGTTCATCTTGGTTGAAACACAGTGGTAGCCCAGGATGAGAGGAGGTCCCAGACAGTCTTCGCAGGGTTTGGTTCCCAGAGCCCACATTCAACCAGGTTCCCTCACAACCGGCAGTGCGTCGACCAGGACTGCCTGTTTGTCCCAGGTCGTCTCAGATCCCAGTGACGGCTCCAAGGTCACTCAGTTGGCCTTCCCAGCTCGTCCTCCCTGTCCACTAATGCTTCCTGAAGTCCCACTTGTCGCGGTATGAGTACTCTTGATGCTGCTCCCTGGGCGGCTGCTCGACGTCTTCACTACCTTCCACCTTGATGTTTGCCAGCTGGCGTCCACCTCCACGGGCTGGACGCCAGCCAATCATATTTTGATTTGATTGTTGCCGCCGGAGGCAGCTAGTTTATTGTGCACCCCATACCCATCCTGTGAGCGGTAGCCCAAAAAGCAGTACAGAGGGCACAAAAGGTCTTTATCAGACCTCATCTTAGATTATTACATAAATAATTTCATCTATCCTTCACACCTTATAGTTACAATGCCAGCTAGTTACAGAGAAAGTGCTATTTCAAAAGCTATGCATTTACAGTAAGTCATTATACATTAATGATAGGTCTTATCGCTAATACATAATAGTTTGACCAATGGAGATAGTCATAGGGGAGCTTCTGTTTATTATTAGCCTTCACAATACACTACTTGTTTCTTAATCTCATATGTCGTTTATCTACTGGAAGCGAAATATGGATACAGTGCAAGGATTTCAGGTAATTTATCCATGGTAATAAGATAGGTTGCCATATCATACAGAGTGAGCTCAGATCCATCTCTAAATGGCTCAATTTTACTACAATCCAAGATATAGTGTTCGAGTGTGTGTCCCTGTCTTTGTCCACACACTTTACACTTTACTTCATCTAGATCCCTATACAAGCCGAACTGCCAGAGATACTTGTAGTCAAGTCTTATACGAGCTGTGACAACATCTGTTAGTCTACTGACTTTGTTACTTGCCCCATACACATGTTTTACTTCACACATTTCATTGTGATGAACAATGGACCTGCTAGTTCCAGTTTGCACTGTTCTACTTTCCTCAAAATCATCCACGAGTTCTCGTCTAATGACACTTTTAAGGGACCTATTTGATAACTCAAGATTCCGTTCAATACTGTCTTTATTTACTGCAGCCTTAGCAAGGGCGTCAACTTTGTCATGTTCCTGCATGCCAATGTGAGAAGGAATCCACAACATTTTTATATTTACCCTCTTGCTAAGTATTCTTATATATCTACGTCCAGCTTCCAAGACAAGCACGTTATTACTTGATTGCAAACTGTTTATTGCTCGTAGTGAGGAAAGGGAGTCGAAAATAATTATGCTGTCTACTTCAGTGTTGTCAATAATTTCGAGTGCTACCAGTATCGCTACCAACTCGGCTTGCATTGTAGACGCCCAGTTACTAATTCGGATATTCCTTTGAATTGTGCTGCCATCGGGCTGATGAGCAATAACAGCACTTCCTGCCCTCCCTGTAGCTGTATTGAGTGATCCGTCAGTGTATATGGTCTGTGCTATGTTGTTTTCAGCTTGTATATTGTGAATGTGTTCTATGGTGCTTAATTTAGCAGCAAGCTGAGCATGAGGGTTGTTTGTGATTAGTTTCTTGGTGGGGTATGCAGGGGTCAGGATGTCAAAAGGTACTATCTGCCAGGGTGGAAGGAAGTGCTGTACTCTTTCATCTGTATATAAATCGTACAGTCCCATCATTTTAATATGAGTGGCAGTTCTTTGAATCCATTTAAACTCGCTAGTTCCATTTCATATGTTCTAACAGTTCAACTGACACAATGTTGTTTTTGTTATCACGCAGAAGCTTTAGTCCCATCATAAGATTAATTTCAAATATTCTGTCTCGAATGCTAAGTATATTTAATTCTTTCCGCATGTTGAGAACTTTAGTAGTTATAGGTTATCTTGAGGTTATCTTGAGATGATTTCGGGGCTTTAGTGTCCCCGCGGCCCGGTTCTCGACCAGGCCTCGACCCCCAGGAAGCAGCCCGTGACAGCTGACTGACACCCAGGTACCTATTTTACTACTAGGTAACAGGGGCATAGGGTGAAAGAAACTCTGCCCATTGTTTTTCGCCGGCGCCTGGGATCGAACCCGGGACCACAGGATCACAAGTCCAGCATGCTGTCCGCTCGCCCGACCGGCTCCCCAGGACAGCCAAGTATAATACCGAGTGCTTACTTTTGCATTTTGTCCAGTTTATCAATACTTTTGCCATTCTGCAGGACCAAAGCTGGTGCATGATAGTCTATCAGAGACCTTATATATGCTAAATACATCATTCTTGCTATTCTAATATTAACACCATATTTAGGGCTGTACCCCACTACAGTTCTGAGAGCCTTGAGTCTGTCTCTACACTGTTGATGTAACTTATTGACTGCAGTTGAGGTACAAGGGACAGACACCAAGGTATTTGAAAGAAGAGACATAGTCTATTGGTATGTTATCTATCTTCAGTTTTCGTGGTCCACTTTTGCGGTTGCCAATTTGTCTGTTAAATACCTTAGTTTTAGCAGCGTTGATTACAAGACCAAGGCTCTCACAAGCTGTATGTATACAATTTAAGACTGTTTGCATTTCACGGTGGGTTTTAGTGTGAACAAGGATGTCATTTGCATAGCTGATAGTGATGTTTGCCGGACTAGTTGGGATTGATTTTAGTAAGGCATTAATTATAACATTAAACAAGGTAGGACTGAGTACTCCTCCTTGTGGGGTGCCTAGTTGCATTAATTTAGTTTCACTCTTGAAGCCTTGGAACAGTGCAGAGGACTTCCGGTTGGTAAGATAGCCCCGTAACCACTGTAATAATTACCAATCATAATTCCCACTTTCCCGGGAGGTTATAGGTTATCTTGAGATGATTTCGGGGCTTAGCGTCCCCGCGGCCCGGTCCTCGACCAGGTCTACTTTTTGTTACACACCCCCAGAAAGCAGCAGCCTGTAGAAGCTGTCTAACTCCCAGGTACCTATTTACTGCTAGGTGAACAGGAATATCAGGGGGGTGAAAGAAACTCTGCCCACTTGTTTCCGCCTCCACAGGGGATCAAATCCGGAACCTCAGGACTACGAAACCGAAGCACTGTCCACTCAGCTGTCAGGCCCCTGACACTGGGAGACCCAGTGTGTCTTCGCTTCCGGTTTGTTAGTGGTGGGCAACGCTCCCACCTGCCTGGGTCACCCACCTGCCTGGGAGTATCACCCACCTGCCTGGGTCACCCACCTGCCTGGGAGTATCACCCACCTGCCTGGGAGTATCACCCACCTGCCTGGGAGTATCACCCACCTGCCTGGGAGTACGGGTATCACCCACCTGCCTGGGAGTATCACCCACCTGCCTGGGAGTATCACCCACCTGCCTGGGAGTGTCACCCACCTGCCTGGGAGTATCACCCACCTGCCTGGGAGTATCACCCACCTGCCTGGGAGTGTCACCCACCTGCCTGGGAGTATCACCCACCTGCCTGGGAGTATCACCCACCTGCCTGGGTCACCCACCTGCCTGGGTCACCCACCTGCCTGGGTCACCCACCTGCCTGGGTCACCCACCTGCCTGGGAGTATCACCCACCTGCCTGGGAGTGTCACCCACCTGCCTGGGAGTATCACCCACCTGCCTGGGAGCGTCACCCACCTGCCTGGGAGTATCACCCACCTGCCTGGGAGTGTCACCCACCTGCCTGGGAGTATCACCCACCTGCCTGGGAGTATCACCCACCTGCCTGGGAATGTCACCCACCTGCCTGGGAGTACCACCCACCTGCCTGGGTCACCCACCTGCCTGGGAGTGTCACCCACCTGCCTGGGTCACCCACCTGCCTGGGAGTGTCACCCACCTGCCTGGGTCACCCACCTGCCTGGGAGTGTCACCCACCTGCCTGGGAGTATCACCCACCTGTCTGGGAGTATCACCCACCTGCCTGGGAGTGCCACCCACCTGCCTGGGAGTGTCACCCACCTGCCTGGGAGTATCACCCACCTGCCTGGGAGTGTCACCCACCTGCCTGGGAGTGTCACCCACCTGCCTGGGAGTATCACCCACCTGCCTGGGTCACCCACCTGCCTGGGAGTATCACCCACCTGCCTGGGAGTGTCACCCACTTGCCTGGGAGTATCACCCACCTGCCTGGGAGTATCACCCACCTGCCTGGGAGTGTCACCCACCTGCCTGGGAGTGTCACCCACCTGCCTGGGAGTATCACCCACCTGCCTGGGAGTGTCACCCACCTGCCTGGGTCACCCACCTGCCTGGGAGTGTCACCCACCTGCCTGGGTCACCCACCTGCCTGGGAGTGTCACCCACCTGCCTGGGAGTATCACCCACCTGTCTGGGAGTATCACCCACCTGCCTGGGAGTGTCACCCACCTGCCTGGGAGTGTCACCCACCTGCCTGGGAGTGTCACCCACCTGCCTGGGAGTGTCACCCACCTGCCTGGGAGTGTCACCCACCTGCCTGGGTCACCCACCTGCCTGGGAGTGTCACCCACCTGCCTGGGAGTGTCACCCACCTGCCTGGGTCACCCACCTGCCTGGGTCACCCACCTGCCTGGGAGTATCACCCACCTGCCTGGGAGTGTCACCCACCTGCCTGGGAGTGTCACCCACCTGCCTGGGAGTGTCACCCACCTGCCTGGGTCACCCACCTGCCTGGGAGTATCACCCACCTGACTGGGAGTGTCACCCACCTGCCAGGGAGTGTCACCCACCTGCCTGGGTCACCCACCTGCCTGGGAGTATCACCCACCTGCCTGGGAGTGTCACCCACCTGCCTGGGTCACCCACCTGCCTGGGAGTATCACCCACCTGCCTGGGAGTATCACCCACCTGCCTGGGAGTGTCACCCACCTGCCTGGGAGTGTCACCCACCTGCCGGGGAGTGTCACCCACCTGCCTGGGAGTATCACCCACCTGCCTGGGAGTATCACCCACCTGCCTGGGAGTATCACCCACCTGCCTGGGAGTGTCACCCACCTGCCTGGGAGTGTCACCCACCTGCCTGGGAGTATCACCCACCTGCCTAGGAGTATCACCCACCTGCCTGGGAGTGTCACCCACCTGCCTGGGTGTGTCACCCACCTGCCTGGGTCACCCACCTGCCTGGGAGTATCACCCACCTGCCTGGGAGTGTCACCCACCTGCCTGGGAGTGTCACCCACCTGCCTGGGTCACCCACCTGCCTGGGAGTATCACCCACCTGCCTGGGAGTATCACCCACCTGCCTGGGAGTATCACCCACCTGCCTGGGAGTGTCACCCACCTGCCTGGGTCACCCACCTGCCTGGGAGTATCACCCACCTGCCTGGGAGTGTCACCCACCTGCCTGGGAGTATCACCCACCTGCCTGGGAGTGTCACCCACCTGCCTGGGAGTATCACCCACCTGCCTGGGAGTATCACCCACCTGCCTGGGAGTATCACCCACCTGCCTGGGAGTGTCACCCACCTGCCTGGGAGTGTCACCCACCTGCCTGGGAGTGTCACCCACCTGCCTGGGAGTATAACCCACCTGCCTGGGAGTGTCACCCACCTGCCTGGGAGTGTCACCCACCTGCCTGGGTCACCCACCTGCCTGGGAGTGTCACCCACCTGCCTGGGTCACCCACCTGCCTGGGAGTATCACCCACCTGCCTGGGAGTGTCACCCACCGGCCTGGGTCACCCACCTGCCTGGGAGTATCACCCACCTGCCTGGGAGTGTCACCCACCTGCCTGGGTCACCCACCTGCCTGGGTCACCCACCTGCCTGGGAGTGTCACCCACCTGCCTGGGTCACCCACCTGCCTGGGAGTGTCACCCACGTGTCTGGGTCACCCACCTGCCTGTGTCACCCACCTGCCTGGGAGTGTCACCCACCTGCCTGGGAGTATCACCCACCTGCCTGGGAGTGTCACCCACCTGCCTGGGAGTGTCACCCACCTGCCTGGGAGTGTCACCCACCTGCCTGGGAGTGTCACCCACCTGCCTGGGAGTGTCACCCACCTGCCTGGGAGTATCACCCACCTGCCTGGGAGTGTCACCCACCTGCCTGGGAGTATCACCCACCTGCCTGGGAGTATCACCCACCTGCCTGGGTCACCCACCTGCCTGGGAGTATCACCCACCTGCCTGGGAGTATCACCCACCTGCCTGGGAGTATCACCCACCTGCCTGGGAGTGTCACCCACCTGCCTGGGAGTGTCACCCACCTGCCTGGGAGTGTCACCCACCTGCCTGGGAGTGTCACCCACCTGCCTGGGAGTCTCACCCACCTGCCTGGGAGTGTCACCCACCTGCCTGGGAGTGTCACCCACCTGCCTGGGTCACCCACCTGCCTGGGAGTGTCACCCACCTGCCTGGGAGCGTCACCCACCTGCCTGGGTCACCCACCTGCCTGGGAGTGTCACCCACCTGCCTGGGAGTGTCACCCACCTGCCTGGGTCACCCACCTGCCTGGGTCACCCACCTGCCTGGGAGTGTCACCCACCTGCCTGGGAGTGTCACCCACCTGCCTGGGTCACCCACCTGCCTGGGAGTGTCACCCACCTGCCTGGGAGCGTCACCCACCTGCCTGGGAGTGTCACCCACCTGCCTGGGAGTGTCACCCACCTGCCTGGGAGTATCACCCACCTGCCTGGGAGTGTCACCCACCTGCCTGGGAGTATCACCCACCTGCCTGGGTCACCCACCTGCCAAGTGTATCTGGCCAGTACATATAACACAGGCCAGCTAGTGTATCTGGCCAGTACACATAACACAGGCCAGCTAGAGTATCTGGCCAGTACACATAACACAGGCCAGCTAGAGTATCCGGCCAGTACACATAACACAGGCCAGCTAGAGTATCTGGCCAGTACACATAACACAGGCCAGCTAGAGTATCCGGCCAGTACACATAACACAGGCCAGCTAGAGTATCCGGCCAGTACATATAACACAGGCCAGCTAGTGTATCTGGCCAGTACACATAACACAGGCCAGCTAGAGTATCTGGCCAGTACACATAACACAGGCCAGCTAGAGTATCCGGCCAGTACACATAACACAGGCCAGCTAGAGTATCCGGCCAGTACATATAACACAGGCCAGCTAGTGTATCTGGCCAGTACACATAACACAGGCCAGCTAGAGTATCCGGCCAGTACATATAACACAGGCCAGCTAGTGTATCTGGCCAGTACACATAACACAGGCCAGCTAGAGTATCCGGCCAGTACACATAACACAGGCCAGCTAGAGTATCCGGCCAGTACATATAACACAGGCCAGCTAGTGTATCTGGCCAGTACACATAACACAGGCCAGCTAGAGTATCTGGCCAGTACATATAACACAGGCCAGCTAGTGTATCTGGCCAGTACACATAACACAGGCCAGCTAGAGTATCCGGCCAGTACACATAACACAGGCCAGCTAGAGTATCCGGCCAGTACACATAACACAGGCCAGCTAGAGTATCCGGCCAGTACACATAACACAGGCCAGCTAGAGTACCTGGCCAGTACACATAACACAGGCCAGCTAGAGTATCCGGCCAGTACACATAACACAGGCCAGCTAGAGTATCCGGCCAGTACACATAACACAGGCCAGCTAGAGTATCCGGCCAGTACACATAACACAGGCCAGCTAGAGTATCCGGCCAGTACACATAACACAGGCCAGCTAGAGTATCTGGCCAGTACACATAACACAGGCCAGCTAGAGTATCCGGCCAGTACACATAACACAGGCCAGCTAGAGTATCTGGCCAGTACACATAACACAGGCCAGCTAGAGTATCTGGCCAGTACACATAACACAGGCCAGCTAGAGTATCCGGCCAGTACACATAACACAGGCCAGCTAGAGTATCTGGCCAGTACACATAACACAGGCCAGCTAGAGTATCTGGCCAGTACACATAACACAGGCCAGCTAGAGTATCCGGCCAGTACACATAACACAGGCCAGCTAGTGTACCTGGCCAGTACACATAACACAGGCCAGCTAGAGTATCCGGCCAGTACACATAACACAGGCCAGCTAGAGTATCCGGCCAGTACACATAACACAGGCCAGCTAGAGTATCTGGCCAGTACACATAACACAAGCCAGCTAGAGTATCCGGCCAGTACACATAACACAGGCCAGCTAGAGTATCCGGCCAGTACACATAACACAGGCCAGCTAGAGTATCCGGCCAGTACACATAACACAGGCCAGCTAGAGTATCCGGCCAGTACACATAACACAGGCCAGCTAGAGTATCCTGGCCAGTACACATAACACAGGCCAGCTAGAGTATCCGGCCAGTACACATAACACAGGCCAGCTAGAGTATCCGGCCAGTACACATAACACAGGCCAGCTAGAGTATCGGCCAGTACACATAACACAGGCCAGCTAGAGTATCCGGCCAGTACACATAACACAGGCCAGCTAGAGTATCCGGCCAGTACACATAACACAGGCCAGCTAGAGTATCCGGCCAGTACACATAACACAGGCCAGCTAGAGTATCCGGCCAGTACACATAACACAGGCCAGCTAGAGTATCCGGCCAGTACACATAACACAGGCCAGCTAGAGTATCCTGGCCAGTACACATAACACAGGCCAGCTAGAGTATCCGGCCAGTACACATAACACAGGCCAGCTAGAGTATCTGGCCAGTACACATAACACAGGCCAGCTAGAGTATCTGGCCAGTACACATAACACAGGCCAGCTAGAGTATCCGGCCAGTACACATAACACAGGCCAGCTAGAGTATCCGGCCAGTACACATAACACAGGCCAGCTAGAGTATCGGCCAGTACACATAACACAGGCCAGCTAGAGTATCCGGCCAGTACACATAACACAGGCCAGCTAGAGTATCCGGCCAGTACACATAACACAAGCCAGCTAGAGTATCTGGCCAGTACACATAACACAGGCCAGCTAGAGTATCCGGCCAGTACACATAACACAGGCCAGCTAGAGTATCCGGCCAGTACACATAACACAAGCCAGCTAGAGTATCTGGCCAGTACACATAACACAGGCCAGCTAGAGTATCCGGCCAGTACACATAACACAGGCCAGCTAGAGTATCCGGCCAGTACACATAACACAAGCCAGCTAGAGTATCTGGCCAGTACACATAACACAGGCCAGCTAGAGTATCCGGCCAGTACACATAACACAGGCCAGCTAGAGTATCCGGCCAGTACACATAACACAAGCCAGCTAGAGTATCTGGCCAGTACACATAACACAGGCCAGCTAGAGTATCTGGCCAGTACACATAACACAGGCCAGCTAGAGTATCCGGCCAGTACACATAACACAGGCCAGCTAGAGTATCTGGCCAGTACACATAACACAGGCCAGCTAGAGTATCCGGCCAGTACACATAACACAGGCCAGCTAGAGTATCCGGCCAGTACACATAACACAGGCCAGCTAGAGTATCCTGGCCAGTACACATAACACAGGCCAGCTAGAGTATCCGGCCAGTACACATAACACAGGCCAGCTAGAGTATCCTGGCCAGTACACATAACACAGGCCAGCTAGAGTATCCGGCCAGTACACATAACACAGGCCAGCTAGAGTATCTGGCCAGTACACATAACACAGGCCAGCTAGAGTATCCGGCCAGTACACATAACACAGGCCAGCTAGAGTATCTGGCCAGTACACATAACACAGGCCAGGCTAGAGTATCGGCCAGTACACATAACACACGCAGCTCAGAGTATCTGGCACGTACACACATAACACAGGGCCAGGCTAGAGTAATCCGGCCAGTACAACATAACACAAGCCAGCTAGAGTATCTGGCCAGTACACATAACACAGGCCAGCTAGAGTATCTCGGCCAGTACACATAACACAGGCCAGCTAGAGTATCTGGCCAGTACACATAAACAGGGCCAGCTAGAGTATCTGGCCAGTACATATAACACAAGCCAGCTAGAGTATCCGGCCAGTACACATAACACAGGCCAGCTAGGTATCCTGGCCGAGTACACATAACACAGGCCAGCTAGAGTATCCGGCCAGTACACATAACACAGGCCAGCTAGAGTATCCGGCCAGTACACATAACACAGGCCAAGCTAGAGTATCCGGCCAGTACCAATAACACAGGCCCAGCTAGAGTATCCGGCTCAGTACAACATAACACACAGGCTCGAGCTAGATGTAATCCGGCCAAGTACACATAACACAGGCCAGGCATGAAGTATCGGCCAGTACCACATAACACAGGCCATGCTAGAGTATCTGGCCAGTACACATAACACAGGCCAGCTAGAGTATCCGGCCAGTACACATAACACAAGGCCAGCTAGAGTATCGGCCAGTACACATAACACAGGCCAGCTAGAGTATCTGGCCAGTACACATAACACAGGCCAGCTAGAGTATCTGGCCAGTACAAATAACACAGGCCAGCTAGAGTATCCGGCCAGTACACATAACAACAGGCCAGCTAGAGTATCTGGCCAGTACACATAACACAGGCCAGCTAGAGTATCCGGCCGAGTACACATACACAGGCAGCTAGAGTATCCGGCCAGTACACATAACACAGGCCAGCTAGAGGTATCGGCCAGTACACATAACACAGGCCAGCATAGAGTAATCCGGCCAGTTACACATAATAACACAGGCCAGCTAGTGTATCTGGCCAGTACACATAACACAGGCCAGCTAGATGTATCCGGCCAGTACACATAACACAGGCCAGCTAGAGTATCCGGCCAGTACACATAACACAGGCCAGCTAGTGTATCTGGCCAGTACACATAACACAGGCCAGCTAGAGTATCTGGCCAGTACACATAACACAGGCCAGCTAGAGTATCCGGCCAGTACACATAACACAGGCCAGCTAGAGTATCCGGCCAGTACACATAACACAGGCCAGCTAGAGTATCCGGCCAGTACACATAACACAGGCCAGCTAGAGTATCCGGCCAGTACACATAACACAGGCCAGCTAGAGTATCCGGCCAGTACACATAACACAGGCCAGCTAGAGTATCCGGCCAGTACACATAACACAGGCCAGCTAGAGTATCCTGGCCAGTACACATAACACAGGCCAGCTAGAGTATCCGGCCAGTACACATAACACAGGCCAGCTAGAGTATCCGGCCAGTAACACATAACACAGGCCAGCTAGAGTATCCGGCCAGTACACATAACACAGGCCAGCTAGAGTATCCGGCCAGTACACATAACACAGGCCAGCTAGAGTATCCGGCCAGTACACATAACACAGGCCAGCTAGGAGTATCCGGCCAGTACACATAACACAGGCCAGCTAGAGTATCCGGCCAGTACACATAACACAGGACAGCTAGAGTATCTGGCCAGTACACATAACACAGGCCAGCTAGAGTATCCTGGCCAGTACACATAACACAGGCCAAGCCTAGAGTATCCGGCCAGTACACATAACACAGGCCAGCTAGAGTATACCGGCCAGTACACATAACACAGGCCAGCTAGAGTATCTGGCCAGTACACATAACACAGGCCAGCTAGAGTATCCGGCCAGTACACATAACACAGGCCAGCTAGAGTATCCGGCCAGTACACATAACACAAGCCAGCTAGAGTATCTGGCCAGTACACATAACACAGGCCAGCTAGAGTATCCGGCCAGTACACATAACACAGGCCAGCTAGAGTATCCGGCCAGTACACAAACACAAGCCAGCTAGAGTATCTGGCCAGTACACATAACACAGGCCAGCTTAGAGTATCCGGCCAGTAAACAACATAACACAGGCCAGTCTAGAGTATCCGGCCAGTACCTAACACAAGGCCAAGACTAGAGTATCTGGCACAGTACACATAAACACAGGGCCAGCTAGAGTATCCAGGCCAGTACACATAACACAGAGCCACTTAGAGTATCAGGCCGAGTACACATAACACAAGGCCAGCTAGAGTGTATCTGGCCAGTGACATCATAACACAGGCCAGCTAGAGTATCCGGCGCAGTAACACAAAAAAAATAACACACAGAGGCCCAGCTAGAGTAAATCCGCGCCAGGTACACAGTAACACAAGGCCAGCTAGAGTATCTGGCCATGTACAACATAACACAGGGCCGTTGCTAGAGTAATCGGCGCATGTACAGCATAACACAGGCCGAGCTAGAGTATCCTGCCAGATACACATAACACAAGGCCAGCTAGAGTATCGGGCCAGTACACATAACACAGGCCAGCTAGAGTATCCGGCCAGTACACATAACACAGGCCAGCTAGAGTATCTGGCCAGTACACATAACACAGGCCAGCTAGAGTATCCGGCCAGTACACATAACACAAGCCAGCTAGAGTATCTGGCCAGTACACATAACACAGGCCAGCTAGAGTATCCGGCCAGTACACATAACACAGGCCAGCTAGAGTATCTGGCCAGTACACATAACACAGGCCAGCTAGAGTATCCGGCCAGTACACATAACACAGGCCAGCTAGAGTATCCGGCCAGTACACATAAACAGGCCAGCAGAGTATCTAGGCATCACATAACACAGGCCGCTATCCGGCCAGTACACATAACACAGGCCAGCTAGAGTATCCGGCCAGTACACATAACACAGGCCAGCTAGAGTATCTGGCCAGTACACATAACACAGGCCAGCTAGAGTATCCGGCCAGTACACATAACACAGGCCAGCTAGAGTATCCAAACATAAACACCAGCTAAGTATCTGGCCAGTACACATAACACAGGCCAGCTAGAGTATCTGGCCAGTACACATAACACAGGCCAGCTAGAGTATCCGGCCAGTACACATAACACAGGCCAGCTAGAGTATCTGGCCAGTACACATAACACAGGCCAGCTAGAGTATCCTGGCCAGTACAACATAACACAGGCCAGCTAGAGTATCCGGCCAGTACACATAACACAGGCCAGCTAGAGTATCCGGCCAGTACACATAACACAAGGCCAGCTAGAAGTATCCGGCCAGTACACCATAACACAGGCCAGCTAGAGTATCCGGCCAGTACACATAACACAGCCAGCTAGAGTATCTGGCCAGTACACATAACACAGGCCAGCTAGAGTATCTGGCCAGTACACATAACACAGGCCAGCTAGAGTATCCGGCCAGTACACATAACACAGGCCAGCTAGAGTATCCGGCCAGTACACATAACACAGGCCAGCGTAGTATCTGGCCAGTACACATAACACAGGCCAGCTAGAGTATCCGGCCAGTACACATAACACAGGCCTAGCTAGAGTATCCTGGCCAGTACACATAACACAGCGCAGCTAGAGTATCCGGCCAGTACACATAACACAGGCCAGCTAGAGTATCCTGGCCAGTACCATAAACACAGGCCAGCTAAGTTATCCGGCCAGTACACATAACACAGGCCAGCTAGAGTATCTGGCCAGTACACATAACACAGGCCAGCTAGAGTATCTGGCCAGTACACATAAACACAGGCCAGCCTAGAGTATCCGGCCAGTACACATAACACAGGCCAGCTAGATGTATCCTGGCCAGTACACATAACACAGGCCAGCTAGAGTATCTCGGCCAGTACACATAACACAGGCCAGCTAGAGTATCCTGGCCAGTACACATAACACAGGCCAGCTAGAGTATCCGGCCAGTACACATAACACAGGCCAGCTAGAGTATCCGGCCAGTACACATAACACAGGCCAGCTAGAGTATCCGGCCAGTACACATAACACAGGCCAGCTAGAGTATCCGGCCAGTACACATAACACAGGGCCAGCTAGAGTATCCGGCCAGTACACATGAACACAGGCCAGCTAGAGTATCTGGCCAGTACACATAACACAGGCCAGCTAGAGTATCCGGCCAGTACACATAACACAGGCCAGCTAGAGTATCTGGCCAGTACACATAACACAGGCCAGCTAGAGTATCTGGCCAGTACACATAACACAGGCCAGCTAGAGTATCCGGCCAGTACACATAACACAGGCCAGCTAGAGTATCCGGCCAGTACACATAACACAGGCCAGCTAGAGTATCCGGCCAGTACACATAACACAGGCCAGCTAGAGTATCCGGCCAGTACACATAACACAGGCCAGCTAGAGTATCCGGCCAGTACACATAACACAGGCCAGCTAGAGTATCCGGCCAGTACACATAACACAGGCCAGCTAGAGTATCTGGCCAGTACACATAACACAGGCCAGCTAGAGTATCCGGCCAGTACACATAACACAGGCCAGCTAGAGTATCCTGGCCAGTACACATAACACAGGCCAGCTAGTAGTAATCGGCCAGTACACATAACACAGGCCAGCTAGAGTATCCGGCCAGTACACATAACACAGGCCAGCTAGAGTATCCGGCCAGTACACATAACACAGGCAGCTAGAGTATCCGGCCAGTACACATAACACAGGCCAGCTAGAGTATCTGGCCAGTACACATAACACAGGCCAGCTAGAGTATCGGCCAGTACACATAACACAGGCCAGCTAGAGTATCCGGCCAGTACACATAACACAGGCCAGCTAGAGTATCCTGGCCAGTACACATAACACAGGCCAGCTAGAGTATCTGGCCAGTACACATAACACAGGCCAGCTAGAGTATCCGGCCAGTACACATAACACAGGCCAGCTAGAGTATCCGGCCTAGTACACATAACACAGGCCAGCTAGAGTATCCGGCCAGTACACATAACACAGGCCAGCTAGAGTATCTGGCCAGTAACACAGTAACACAGGCCAGCTAGTGTATCTGGCCAGTACACATAACACAGGCCAGCTAGAGTATCCTGGCCAGTACACATAACACAGGCCAGCTAGTAGTATCCGGCCAGTACACATAACACAGGCCAGCTAGAGTATCCGGCCAGTACACATAACACAGGCCAGCTAGAGTATCCGGCCAGTACACATAACACAGGCCAGCTAGAGTATCCGGCCAGTACACATAACACAGGCCAGCTAGAGTATCCGGCCAGTACACATAACACAGGCCAGCTAGAGTATCCGGGCCAGTACACATAACACAGGCCAGCTAGAGTATCTCGGCCAGTACACATAACACAGGCCAGCTAGAGTATCCGGCCAGTACACATAACACAGGCCAGCTAGAGTATCTGGCCAGTACACATAACACAGGCCAGCTAGAGTATCCGGCCAGTACACATAACACAGGCCAGCTAGAGTATCCGGCCAGTACACATAACACAGGCCAGCTAGAGTATCCGGCCAGTACACATAACACAGGCCAGCTAGAGTATCCGGCCAGTACACATAACACAGGCCAGCTAGAGTATCCGGCCAGTACACATAACACAGGCCAGCTAGAGTATCTCGGCCAGTACACATAACACAGGCCAGCTAGAGTATCCGGCCAGTACACATAACACAGGCCAGCTAGAGTATCCTGGCCAGTACACATAACACAGGCCAGCTAGAGTATCTGGCCAGTACACATAACACAGGCCAGCTAGAGTATCCGGCCAGTACACATAACACAGGCCAGCTAGAGTATCCGGCCAGTACACATAACACAGGCCAGCTAGAGTATCCGGCCAGTACACATAACACAGGCCAGCTAGAGTATCCGGCCAGTACACATAACACAGGCCAGCTAGAGTATCCGGCCAGTACACATAACACAGGCCAGCTAGAGTATCCGGCCAGTACACATAACACAGGCCAGCTAGAGTATCCGGCCAGTACACATAACACAAGGCCAGCTAGAGTATCCGGCCAGTACACATAACACAGGCCAGCTAGAGTATCCTGGCCAGTACACATAACACAGGCCAGCTAGAGTATCCGGCCAGTACACATAACACAGGCCAGCTAGAGTATCCGGCCAGTACACATAACACAGGCCAGCTAGAGTATCGGCCAGTACACATAACACAGGCCAGCTAGAGTATCCGGCCAGTACACATAACACAGGCCAGCTAGAGTATCCGGCCAGTACACATAACACAGGCCAGCTAGAGTATCCGGCCAGTACACATAACACAGGCCAGCTAGAGTATCCGGCCAGTACACATAACACAGGCCAGCTAGAGTATCCGGCCAGTACACATAACACAGGCCAGCTAGAGTATCCGGCCAGTACACATAACACAGGCCAGCTAGAGTATCCTGGCCAGTACACATAACACAGGCCAGCTAGAGTATCCGGCCAGTACACATAACACAGGCCAGCTAGAGTATCCTGGCCAGTACACATAACACAGGCCAGCTAGAGTATCCGGCCAGTACACATAACACAGGCCAGCTAGAGTATCTGGCCAGTACACATAACACAGGCCAGCTAGAGTATCCGGCCAGTACACATAACACAGGCCAGCTAGAGTATCCGGCCAGTACACATAACACAGGCCAGCTAGAGTATCCGGCCAGTACACATAACACAGGCCAGCTAGAGTATCCGGCCAGTACACATAACACAGGCCAGCTAGAGTATCCGGCCAGTACACATAACACAGGCCAGCTAGAGTATCTGGCCAGTACACATAACACAGGCCAGCTAGAGTATCCGGCCAGTACACATAACACAGGCCAGCTAGAGTATCCGGCCAGTACACATAACACAGGCCAGCTAGAGTATCCGGCCAGTACACATAACACAGGCCAGCTAGAGTATCCGGCCAGTACACATAACACAGGCCAGCTAGAGTATCCGGCCAGTACACATAACACAGGCCAGCTAGAGTATCCGGCCAGTACACATAACACAGGCCAGCTAGAGTATCCGGCCAGTACACATAACACAGGCCAGCTAGAGTATCAGGCCAGTACACATAACACAGGCCAGCTAGAGTATCCGGCCAGTACACATAACACAGGCCAGCTAGAGTATCTGGCCAGTACACATAACACAGGCCAGCTAGAGTATCCGGCCAGTACACATAACACAGGCCAGCTAGAGTATCCGGCCAGTACACATAACACAGGCCAGCTAGAGTATCTGGCCAGTACACATAACACAGGCCAGCTAGAGTATCTGGCCAGTACACATAACACAGGCCAGCTAGAGTATCCGGCCAGTACACATAACACAGGCCAGCTAGAGTATCTGGCCAGTACACATAACACAGGCCAGCTAGAGTATCTGGCCAGTACACATAACACAGGCCAGCTAGAGTATCCGGCCAGTACACATAACACAGGCCAGCTAGAGTATCTGGCCAGTACACATAACACAGGCCAGCTAGAGTATCCGGCCAGTACACATAACACAGGCCAGCTAGAGTATCTGGCCAGTACACATAACACAGGCCAGCTAGAGTATCTGGCCAGTACACATAACACAGCCAGCTAGAGTATCCGGCCAGTACACATAACACAGGCCAGCTAGAGTATCTGGCCAGTACACATAACACAGGCCAGCTAGAGTATCCTGGCCAGTACACATAACACAGGCCAGCCTAGAGTATCCGGCCAGTACACATACACAGGCCAGCTAGAGTATACTGGCCCAGTACACCATAACACAGGCCAGCTAGAGTATCTGGCGCAGTACAACATAACACAGGCCAGCTAGAGGTATCCGGCCAGTACACATAAACACAGGCCAGCTAGAGTAATCGTGGCCAGTACAACATAACACAGGCCAGCTAGAAGTATCTGGCCCAGTAACACATAACACAAGTCCAGCTAGAGTATCCGGCCCAGTTACACATAGACACAGGCCAGGCTAGATGTATCTGGCCAGTACACCATACACAGGCCAGCTAGATGTATCCGGCCAGTACAACATAACACACGGCCAGCTAGAGTATCCGGCAGTACACATAACACAGGCCAGCTAGAGTATCTGGCCAGTACACATAAACACGGCCAGCTAGAGTATCCCGGCCAGTACACATAACACAGGCCCAGCTAGTGTAATCCGGGCCAGTACACATAGACACAGGCAGCTAGATGTATCCGGCCCAGTACATACACAGGCCAGCCGGCCAGTACAACACAGGCCAGCTAGAGTATCCGGCCAGTACACATAACACAGGCCAGCTAGAGTATCTGGCCAGTACACATAACACAGGCCAGCTAGAGTATCCGGCCAGTACACATAACACAGGCCAGCTAGTGTATCCGGCCAGTACACATAACACAGGCCAGCTAGAGTATCCGGCCAGTACACATAACACAGGCCAGCTAGAGTATCTGGCCAGTACACATAACACAGGCCAGCTAGAGTATCCGGCCAGTACACATAACACAGGCCAGCTAGAGTATCCGGCCAGTACATATAACACAGGCCAGCTAGTGTATCTGGCCAGTACACATAACACAGGCCAGCTAGAGTATCCGGCCAGTACACATAACACAGGCCAGCTAGAGTATCTGGCCAGTACACATAACACAGGCCAGCTAGAGTATCCGGCCAGTACACATAACACAGGCCAGCTAGAGTATCTGGCCAGTACACATAACACAGGCCAGCTAGAGTATCTGGCCAGTACACATAACACAGGCCAGCTAGAGTATCCGGCCAGTACACATAACACAGGCCAGCTAGAGTATCCGGCCAGTACACATAACACAGGCCAGCTAGAGTATCCGGCCAGTACACATAACACAGGCCAGCTAGAGTATCCGGCCAGTACACATAACACAGGCCAGCTAGAGTATCTGGCCAGTACACATAACACAGGCCAGCTAGAGTATCCGGCCAGTACACATAACACAGGCCAGCTAGAGTATCCGGCCAGTACACATAACACAGGCCAGCTAGAGTATCCGGCCAGTACACATAACACAGGCCAGCTAGAGTATCCGGCCAGTACACATAACACAGGCCAGCTAGAGTATCTGGCCAGTACACATAACACAGGCCAGCTAGAGTATCCGGCCAGTACACATAACACAGGCCAGCTAGAGTATCCGGCCAGTACACATAACACAGGCCAGCTAGAGTATCCGGCCAGTACACATAACACAGGCCAGCTAGAGTATCCGGCCAGTACACATAACACAGGCCAGCTATGCACTAGGAGACCAAGCATGTACCCCCACAGCAACTGATCCTGACTTAATGTTAACTGTTCTCATTAATGACACTATGTAAAATGACACCTCGAACACTATGTACGGCCGACGTAAATCTGTATATTTATGTCTGTAAGTTAGATTAGCATTTTAAAAGCACAATACAATCACCTTCTGTGGTTGTTCAATAAACCGCTGTACTATATGTTTAACACATCTCTAACCCTGTCCATGGGGGCCAGAAGAAAATGTATATATGCTGGTTAGCATTGTAAATGTGTGGCCACGTCTGTGGGAGGAAAATAAATGTCAAATGCATTCCATCTGTTAACTACCCTGACACTGAAAAAGTTTTATCTAACGTCCCTGTGACTCATTTGGCCACTCAGTATCCACCTGTGTCCCCTTGTTTGCGTTCCACACGTGCTAAACAGTTTATCTTAATGTACCCTGTCAATTCCTCTCAGATTTTTATAAGTAGTAATCATGTCTCCCCTAACTCTTCTGTCTTCCAGTGTCGTAAGGTTTAGTTCCAGTAATCTTTCCTCGTAGCTCATATCCCTCAGCTCCGGGACCAGTCTAGTGGCATACACTGAACCTTTTATTAACTTCCTTTTGTGTTTGACTTGATGATGACTGGAGGGTGGCGTCGCGTGTGAAGACAAGTGTTAACATCCCGCCAGGACCAGTGTCAGCCACACGTCACTGCTACAAGTATTTGCGCCTGACACTCCAATAATCCCCAAACCACTTAGGTGTATTATATGCCCGAATTTGCCCGATATATATGTATATTTTGCCCGATATATGTATTATATGCCCGAATACTATATTTTCCCGGGACGCTGTGCATACCAGTGGCTTCAGGCAAGGTATATAGTACTACTCTATCTAGAACTCCAACATTCTGCATTTTGTATGTTTGTACTTTTCCCTAAATAAAATTATCATTATGATTCTCATCATATAAAATAAGAGGATGAGTGTTGGACACACTCGTACTGACACACCTGTTGATTGACGGTTGAGAGGCGGGACCAAAGAGCCAGAGCTCAACCCCCGCAAGCACAATTAGGTGAGTACACCTTAATAGGGGACTGAAGGGGAGCAAAACCAGACAATTAAGAGCAATACGTCACAAGAGAAGAATGAGAACGGTAAGTCCAGGATCAAATTCAAAATGTTTCAAAATTCAAATTCAAATGTTTATTCAGGTAAAGTACATACATACAAGGTGAGATACAAACATTGATGGATTTATAGATAGAGCTAGTACATACAATGCCTAAAGCCACTATTACGCAAAGCGTTTCGGGCAGGAAAAACACTAAGACTAAAACTTAATACTAATTGAGATTAAAATATAAAATGTGTTGAGACAATATAAAACAACTCACATGGACGCGTACCATTAATACACAAGGTGATGACACTTTGAAAGTATTACTTTATTTATCAGTTTAAAAAAGGTAATTCCTAATTATGTTCCCTAAGAGAGGCAAAGATAATAGAGTGATAAGGTGGTGGGTACAAGATAACACTACTGACTACCCTGGAGAGTACCAGGTGACCTTGAGGTACTTGGTGTTGGACCCCCAGAGCCTTCATCACACACCCCACACACTCTCTACTCTCTCACTGTACGTGGTCTTATATACCGGTGAGCGGGGGACCCCCAGAGCCTTCATCACACACCCCACACACTCTCTACTCTCTCACTGTACGTGGTCTTATATACCGGTGAGCGGGGCGTGTGAGTTACTCGGCACCTTCTGAGGTGGCTGAGGTAATCCTGGTGGATCACCACGGTGGCAGCGTCGTATCCACCAACCTCGTCACCTCCTTACCCTTGACCTGAGCTGACCTGGCCCTTGGTTACCACCTGACTAGGGTGTGTGTTTCTAATGGTGTTCCGTCAACTAGCCAGCCACGCGCCAAACTGTTGCTGTTATGTTGTTCTGTTGTGTACTGCTCTCTTCTTACAAGGCAGTGATGCGGTGGAGGCAAACTTAACACACAGTTTCAAGTGTAGATATGACAGAGCCCAGTAGGCTCAGTAATCTGTACATAAGTTGATTGACAGTTGAGAGGCGGGACCAAAGAACCAAAGCTCAACCCCCGCAAGCACAAATAGGTGAGTACACACGCGCGCGCGCGTGCGTGTACTCACACACACACACACACACACACATTGACGGTTGAGAGGCGGGACCAAAGAGCCAGAGCTCAACCCCCACAAGCACAATTAGGTGAGTACACACACACACACACACACACACACACAAACTTCTTAACCCAGCATGTCAGAGAACCCACAAGGATGAGAGGAAATGACGAACCAGCGAGACTCGACCTGGTTTTCACCCTGAACGACTCTGACATAAGAGAAATCAGTTTTGAGGACCCAGTAGGAATGAGCGACCACAGTGTATTGGTGTTTGAGTTCCTGATTGAAGAAGGGTTATTGAACTCGAGGAAGGATACCGAAAGCAAAAGGTTAACATACCGAAAGGGAAATTATGAGGAGATAAGAAAATGCCTAGTAGATATAGCATGGGAAACAGAGCTCAGGGAAAAGACGGCCCAAGATATGATGGAATACATCACGCAAAAATGCAAGGACGCAGCAAACAAGTTTGTCCCAGTCCAAAAGGAAAACAGTGAAATGAAGATGAGAAACTCATGGTTTAATCAGAGATGTAGGCTAGCTAAGCAGCAAAGTAAAAGGGCATGGAGAAACTATAGGAATAACAGGACACTGGAGAGCAGAGAAAGATACCAGAATGCCAGAAATGAATATGTCAGGATGAGAAGAGAGGCAGAAAGACAAAACGAAATGACATCGCAAGCAAGGCAAAGACTCAGCCTAAATTCCTGCATAGACACATCAGGAGAAAAACAACAGTAAAGGAACAGGTTATGAAATTAAGGATAGGGGCAGAAGGATTCACTACAAACGACAAGGAAGTGTGTGAGGAACTGAATAAGAAATTCCAAGAGGTCTTCACCTTAGAGCAAGGAGAAATCCCAGAGATAACAGAGGGAATAGCTAACCAGGAACCACTGGAAGAGTTTGAGATTACCAGCGGGGAAGTAAGGAAGTGTTTACTAGAATTGGATGTGATAAAGGCTGCAGGCCCAGATGGAATCTCCCCTTGGATACTAAAGGAAGGAGCAGAAGAACTGTGCCTCCCGCTCTCCATGGTGTATAACAAATCACTGGCAACAGGGGAACTGCCAGAAATTTGGAAAGCAGCTAACGTAGTCCCGATATACAAGAAAGGGGATAGACAGGAGGCACTGAATTACAGACCAGTGTCCCTAACCTGCATACCATGCAAGATGATGGAGAAGATTGTGCGAAGAAAGCTAGTGACGCACCTGGAGCGAAAGAACTTTGTAACACAGCACCAACATGGATTCAGGTATGGCAGGTCCTGCCTCACAGGGTTACTTGAATTCTACGACCAGGCAACAAAAATAAGGCAAGAAAGAGAAGGGTGGGCAGACTGCATATTTTTGGATTGTCAGAAAGCCTTTGATACAGTGCCACACAAGAGGCTAGTGAAAAAACTGGAGATGCAGGCTGGAGTGAAAGGGAAGGTACTCCGTTGGATACAAGAGTACCTAAGTAACAGGAGACAACGACTCAGTGTGAGGGGTGAGGTCTCAGATTGGCGAGACGTTACGAGTGGAGTACCGCAGGGGTCAGTACTTGGACCTATACTGTTTCTGATATATGTAAATGATCTTCCAGAGGGTATAGAATCGTTTCTCTCAATGTTTGCCGATGATGCAAAAATTATGAGGATTGAAACTGAGGACGATAGTAGGAGGCTACAAGATGACCTAGACAGACTGAGTGAATGGTCCAACAAATGGCTGTTGAAGTTCAACCCGAGTAAATGCAAAGTAATGAAACTAGGTGGTGGAAATAGGAGGCCAAACACAGGATACAGAACAGGAGATGAAGTACTTAATGAAACGAACAGAGAGAAAGATCTAGGAGTTGATATCACACCAAACCTGTCTCCTGAAGCCCACATAAAAAGAATAACGTCTGCGGCATATGCGAGGCTGGCTAACATCAAAACAGCGTTCAGGAACCTGTGTAAGGAATCATTCAGAATCTTGTACACCACATATGTAAGACCAATCCTGGAGTATGCGGCCCCAGCATGGAGCCCGTACCTTGTCAAGCACAAGACGAAGCTGGAAAAAGTCCAAAGGTATGCTACTAGACTAGTCCCAGAACTAAGAGGCATGAGTTACGAGGAAAGGCTGCGGGAAATGCACCTTACGACACTGGAAGACAGAAGAGTGAGGGGAGACATGATCACAACCTACAAAATCCTTAGAGGAATCGACCGGGTAAACAAGGATAAACTATTCAACACTGGTGGGACGCGAACAAGGGGACACAGGTGGAAACTGAGTACCCACATGAGCCACAGAGACGTTAGAAGGAACTTTTTCAGTGTCAGAGTAGTTAACGGATGGAATGCACTAGGCAGTGATGTGGTGGAGGCTGACTCCATACACAGTTTTAAATGTAGATATGATAGAGCCCAGTAGGCTCAGGAATCTGTACACCAGTTGATTGACAGTTGAGAGGCGGGACCAAAGAGCCAAAGCTCAACCTCCGCAAGCACAAATAGGTGAGTACACACACACACACAGAATTATATGAACATGTTTGCTGATGATGCTAAGATAATAGGAAGGATATGAAATTTAGATGATTGTCATGCCCTTCAAGAAGACCTGGACAAAATAAGTAGATGGAGCACCACTTAGCAAATGGAATTTAATGTTAATAAATGCCATGTTATGGAATGTGGAATAGGAGAACATAGACCCCACACAACCTATATATTATGTGAGAAATCTTTAAAGAATTCTGATAAAGAAAGAGATCTAGGGGTGGTTCTAGATAGAAAACTATCACCTGAGGACCACATAAAGAATATTGTGCGAGGAGCCTATGCCACGCTTTCTAACTTCAGAATTGCATTTAAATATATGGATGGCGATATACTAAAGAAATTGTTCACGACTTTTGTTAGGCCAAAGCTAGAATATGCAGCGGTTGTGTGGTGCCCATATCTTAAGAAGCACATCAACAAACTGGAAAAGGTGCAAAGACATGCTACTAAGTGGCTCCCAGAACTGAAGGGCAAGAGCTACGAGGAGAGGTTTGAAGCATTAAACATGCCAAAACTAGAAGACAGAAGAAAAAGAGGTGATATGATCACTACGTACAAAATAGTAACAGGAATTGATAAAATCGACAGGGAAGATTTCCTGAGACCTGGCACTTCAAGAACAAGAGGTCATAGATTTAAACTAACTAAACAAAGATGCCGAAGATATATAAGAAAATTCACTTTCGCAAACAGAGTGGTAGACGGTTGGAACCAGTTAAGTGAGAAGGTGGTGGAGGCCAAGACCGTCAGTAGCTTCAAAGCGTTATATGACAATAAGAGTGCTGGGAAGACGGGACACCACGAGCGTAGCTCTCATCCTGTAACTACACTTAGGTAATTACACACACATTATGTCAGTACGACAGCTTCTGTACATAAGTTACCAAGACTTCCACAAGAGCTCACAGCCTCACGTATGTTGCATTATATAATGAATATAACATTATTATTTTAATCAAGAGGACGAAACGCTTTGCATATTAGTGGCTTTACATAATTTACATTGTTCATCTACGAATTCTTCACTGTATGATGCAGCAAGTGTATGTACTGTTATATAAATACAAAATTATTATTATAGTTATTATAAATTCCGCAAGATAACGTTTCCCATTTAGAGGACGGCACGTGCCTGGCGGCGCTGCCAGACGCAAGATTTGTTTACCTCCCTGACCTTCACGTGAGCACCCGAGGCGTCTTCTCCAGCCTGGTCCTCTAGCCTGCTCCTCTAGCCTGGTCCTCCAGCCTGGTCCTCTAGCCTGGTCCTCTAGCCCAGTCCTCTAGCCTGGTCCTCTAGCCTGGTCCTCTAGCCTGGTCCTCTAGCCTAGTCCTCTAGCCTAGTCCTCTAGCCTAGTCCTTTAGCCTAGTTCTCTAGCCTGCTCCTATAGCCTGGTCTTCTAGTCTGGTCCTCTTGCTTGGTCCTCCTGCATGCTCCTCTAGCCTAGTCCTCTAGCCTAGTCCTCTAGCCAGGTCCTCCTGCATGCTCCTCCAGCCTGGTCCTCTAGCCTAGTCCTCTAACCTAGTCCTCTAGCCAGGTCCTCTAGTCTGCTCCTCCAGCCTGCTCCTCCAGCCTGCTCCTCCTTCCTCAACAAATATATGCCAATGAATTATATTAAGAATCTCGGATGTAAATGTGGGAAGGAGCGTACAAGACCATCACACTGAACACTTTAGAACCTCTTTCATTAGTTGTCGAACGCGAATAGAGCTTGCAAGATGTCTCAATACATCAATATCTTGCAAGTTTACGAATTGTAAACCCCGTGTGAAGTACCAAGGTTACATACAAACTAGTTGTAACCGAAACTTGTTTCGCTACGCGTGCTAGTGGCTTCACAAGAATGTTAATTCAAGTTACTTTTTATATTCTCTGTTAACCCCCAGTGTAACTTCTTATATATAAATAAATAAATAAAAGTTGTATTGTGAGAGAGGTAGGCGAAGTGCGTGTTAGAGAAGGAGGTACCGTAACCTAGGCTATGTAGCTCTGGTAACTTACCTTGTGTATGTTGAGATGAGGTGAGAGTAGGTGGAGGCGGGTATGAGAGCTGTGGCTGTGATCCTGGCACTGTGGAACACCAACTGTCTAGTGGAGGGTGGAACATGAGACTCCTGCGTTGCTCCCGCCATATCTACCCGCGCCTCCCAACCTTCCCTTACGATAACTTCAATCATTGTCTTCCTCTCTCTCCCTATACCTTACATCTAACACACATATATGTGATCATTTTGAGAGGTACTTAAATTTCTATGTTGTTTTGGGTCAATTCCTGGATGAAGAATGTCTAATATACGACTTGGTTATAGATAAACATAATATCTCTCACCAAGCAGCTTTCTGTAAACGGTATCATGGGGTCGTGACGTCACCAGCTCACGCGCTCCCATTGGCTGGCTGCCACACCGTGCCCTCACGCGCAGCCAATCATGAGCTAAATATGAGGGGCTCGGCCGTACTCTTACTCAGGCCCGCAGTAAACCTTCTTTTCTACTTTATAGATAATCTTACCTTACTTCATTGTCTAGTAGTTACAGGAGCCACAACAGTCAGCCCATATCTGTAGTAAAGCCGATCTAAAGTTACCCCGGGCAGTGAGCAGGTGTTGGCGGCAGGTAGTGAAGTTTACGCTCAGATTCGTAGTTGCCCAACATGTATCCGACCCGCTATGTTAGTTAGTGGCTCGGTATGAATATAAAAATACTATCTTATGTAATCTCGCCAAACCATTGTATCTTCTTGTGAATAAATTATTACTTTTATTATTATTATTATTATTATTATTATTATTATTATTATTATTATTATTATTATTATTATTATTATTATTATTATTATTATTATTATTATGAGGAATCCGACAGATACTACAGGAAGTACGCTCCTCGTGCGTCCCAATGTCCCTCTGTCCCTTCTCGTGCGTCCCACTGTCACTCCTCGTGCGTCCCAATGTCCCTCTGTCACTCCTCGTGCGTCCCAATGTCCCTCTGTCCCTTCTCGTGCGTCCCAATGTCACTCCGTGCGTCCCAATGTCCCTCTGTCACTCCTCGTGCGTCCCAATGTCCCTCTGTCCCTTCTCGTGCGTCCCAATGTCACTCCGTGCGTCCCAATGTCCCACTGTCACTCCTCGTGCGTCCCAATGTCCCTCTGTCACACCTCGTGCGTCTCAATGGTCCTCTGTCCCTTCTCGTGCGTCCCAATGTCACTCCGTGCGTCCCAATGTCCCACTGTCACTCCTCGTGCGTCCCAATGTCCCTCTGTCACTCCTCGTGCATCCCAATGTCCCTCTGTCACTCCTCGTGCGTCCCAATGTCCCTCTGTCACTCCTCGTGTGTCCCAATGTCCCACTGTCACTCCTCGTGCGTCCCAATGTCCCTCTGTCACTCCTCGTGCGTCCCAATGTCCCTCTGTCACTCCTCGTGCGTCCCAATGTCCCTCTGTCCCTTCTCGTGCGTCCCAATGTCCCTCTGTCACTCCTCGTGCGTCCCAATGTCCCTCTGTCCCTTCTCGTGCGTCCCAATGTCACTCCGTGCGTCCCAATGTCCCTCTGTCACTCCTCGTGCGTCCCAATGTCCCTCTGTCCCTTCTCGTGCCTCCCAATGTCACTCCGTGCGTCCCAATGTCCCTCTGTCACTCCTCGTGCGTCCCAATGTCCCTCTGTCCCTTCTCGTGTGTCCCAATGTCACTCCGTGCGTCCCAATGTCTCACTGTCACTCCTCGTGCGTCCCAATGTCCCTCTGTCACTCCTCGTGCGTCCCAATGTCCCTCTGTCCCTTCTCGTGCGTCCCAATGTCACTCCGTGCATCCCAATGTCCCACTGTCACTCCTCGTGCGTCCCAATGTCCCTCTGTCACTCCTCGTGCGTCCCAATGCCCCTCTGTCACTCCTCGTGCGTCCCAATGTCCCTCTGTCACTCCTCGTGCGTCCCAATGTCCCTTCTCGTGCGTCCCAATGTCACTCCGTGCGTCCCAATGTCCCTATGTCACTCCTCGTGCGTCCCAATGTCCCTCTGTCCCTTCTCGTGCGTCCCAATGTCACTCCGTGCGTCCCAATGTCCCTCTGTCACTCCTCGTGCGTCCCAATGTCCCTCTGTCACTCCTCGTGCGTCCCAATGTCCTTCTGTCACTCCTCGTGCGTCCCAATGTCCCTCTGTCACTCCTCGTGCGTCCCAATGTCCCTCTGTCACTCCTCGTGCGTCCCAATGTCACTCCGTGTGTCCCAATGTCCCTCTGTCACTCCTCGTGCGTCCCAATGTCCCTCTGTCACTCCTCGTGCGTCCCAATGTCCCACTGTCACTCCTCGTGCGTCCCAATGTCCCTCTGTCACTCCTCGTGCGTCCCAATGTCCCTCTGTCACTCCTCGTGCGTCCCAATGTCCCTCTGTCCCTTCTCGTGCGTCCCAATGTCACTCCGTGCGTCCCAATGTCCCTCTGTCACTCCTCGAGCGTCCCAATGTCCCTCTGTCACTCCTCGTGCGTCCCAATGTCCCTCTGTCACTCCTCGTGCGTCCCAATGTCCCTCTGTCACTCCTCGTGCGTCCCAATGTCCCTTCTCGTGCGTCCCAATGTCACTCCGTGCGTCCCAATGTCCCTCTGTCACTCCTCGTGCGTCCCAATGTCCCTCTGTCCCTTCTCGTGCGTCTCAATGTCACTCCGTGCGTCTCAATGTCCCTCTGTCACTCCTCGTGCGTCCCAATGTCCCTCTGTCACTCCTCGTGCGTCCCAATGTCCCTCTGTCACTCCTCGTGCGTCCCAATGTCCCTCTGTCACTCCTCGTGCGTCCCAATGTCCCTCTGTCACTCCTCGTGCGTCCCAATGTCCCTCTGTCACTCCTCGTGCGTCCCAATGTCCCTCTGTCACTCCTCGTGCGTCCCAATGTCCCTCTGTCACTCCTCGTGCGTCCCAATGTCACTCCGTGTGTCCCAATGTCCCTCTGTCACTCCTCGTGCGTCCCAATGTCCCTCTGTCACTCCTCGTGCGTCCCAATGTCCCACTGTCACTCCTCGTGCGTCCCAATGTCCCTCTGTCACTCCTCGTGCGTCCCAATGTCCCTCTGTCACTCCTCGTGCGTCCCAATGTCCCTCTGTCCCTTCTCGTGCGTCCCAATGTCACTCCGTGCGTCCCAATGTCCCTCTGTCACTCCTCGTGCGTCCCAATGTCCCTCTGTCACTCCTCGTGCGTCCCAATGTCCCTCTGTCACTCCTCGTGCGTCCCAATGTCCCTCTGTCACTCCTCGTGTGTCCCAATGTCCCACTGTCACTCCTCGTGCGTCCCAATGTCCCTATGTCACTCCTCGTGCGTCCCAATGTCCCTCTGTCACTCCTCGTGCGTCCCAATGTCCCTCTGTCCCTTCTCGTGCGTCCCAATGTCACTCCGTGCGTCCCAATGTCCCTCTGTCACTCCTCGTGCGTCCCAATGTCCCTCTGTCCCTTCTCGTGCGTCCCAATGTCACTCCGTGCGTCCCAATGTCCCACTGTCACTCCTCGTGCGTCCCAATGTCTCTCTGTCCCTTCTCGTGCCTCCCAATGTCACTCCGTGCGTCCCAATGTCCCTCTGTCACTCCTCGTGCGTCCCAATGTCCCTCTGTCCCTTCTCGTGTGTCCCAATGTCACTCCGTGCGTCCCAATGTCCCACTGTCACTCCTCGTGCGTCCCAATGTCCCTCTGTCACTCCTCGTGCGTCCCAATGTCCCTCTGTCCCTTCTCGTGCGTCCCAATGTCACTCCGTGCATCCCAATGTCCCACTGTCACTCCTCGTGCGTCCCAATGTCCCTCTGTCACTCCTCGTGCGTCCCAATGTCCCTCTGTCACTCCTCGTGCGTCCCAATGTCCCTCTGTCACTCCTCGTGCGTCCCAATGTCCCTTCTCGTGCGTCCCAATGTCACTCCGTGCGTCCCAATGTCCCTCTGTCACTCCTCGTGCGTCCCAATGTCCCTCTGTCCCTTCTCGTGCGTCCCAATGTCACTCCGTGCGTCCCAATGTCCCTCTGTCACTCCTCGTGCGTCCCAATGTCCCTCTGTCACTCCTCGTGCGTCCCAATGTCCCTCTGTCACTCCTCGTGCGTCCCAATGTCCCTCTGTCACTCCTCGTGCGTCCCAATGTCCCTCTGTCACTCCTCGTGCGTCCCAATGTCCCTCTGTCACTCCTCGTGCGTCCCAATGTCCCTCTGTCACTCCTCGTGCGTCCCAATGTCACTCCGTGTGTTCCAATGTCCCTCTGTCACTCCTCGTGCGTCCCAATGTCCCTCTGTCACTCCTCGTGCGTCCCAATGTCCCACTGTCACTCCTCGTGCGTCCCAATGTCCCTCTGTCACTCCTCGTGCGTCCCAATGTCACTCCGTGTGTCCCAATGTCCCTCTGTCACTCCTCGTGCGTCCCAATGTCCCTCTGTCACTCCTCGTGCGTCCCAATGTCCCACTGTCACTCCTCGTGCGTCCCAATGTCCCTCTGTCACTCCTCGTGCGTCCCAATGTCCCTCTGTCACTCCTCGTGCGTCCCAATGTCCCTCTGTCCCTTCTCGTGCGTCCCAATGTCACTCCGTGCGTCCCAATGTCCCTCTGTCACTCCTCGTGCGTCCCAATGTCCCTCTGTCACTCCTCGTGCGTCCCAATGTCCCTCTGTCACTCCTCGTGCGTCCCAATGTCCCTCTGTCACTCCTCGTGTGTCCCAATGTCCCACTGTCACTCCTCGTGCGTCCCAATGTCCCTATGTCACTCCTCGTGCGTCCCAATGTCCCTCTGTCACTCCTCGTGCGTCCCAATGTCCCTCTGTCCCTTCTCGTGCGTCCCAATGTCACTCCGTGCGTCCCAATGTCCCTCTGTCACTCCTCGTGCGTCCCAATGTCCCTCTGTCCCTTCTCGTGCGTCCCAATGTCACTCCGTGCGTCCCAATGTCCCACTGTCACTCCTCGTGCGTCCCAATGTCTCTCTGTCCCTTCTCGTGCCTCCCAATGTCACTCCGTGCGTCCCAATGTCCCTCTGTCACTCCTCGTGCGTCCCAATGTCCCTCTGTCCCTTCTCGTGTGTCCCAATGTCACTCCGTGCGTCCCAATGTCCCACTGTCACTCCTCGTGCGTCCCAATGTCCCTCTGTCACTCCTCGTGCGTCCCAATGTCCCTCTGTCCCTTCTCGTGCGTCCCAATGTCACTCCGTGCATCCCAATGTCCCACTGTCACTCCTCGTGCGTCCCAATGTCCCTCTGTCACTCCTCGTGCGTCCCAATGTCCCTCTGTCACTCCTCGTGCGTCCCAATGTCCCTCTGTCACTCCTCGTGCGTCCCAATGTCCCTTCTCGTGCGTCCCAATGTCACTCCGTGCGTCCCAATGTCCCTCTGTCACTCCTCGTGCGTCCCAATGTCCCTCTGTCCCTTCTCGTGCGTCCCAATGTCACTCCGTGCGTCCCAATGTCCCTCTGTCACTCCTCGTGCGTCCCAATGTCCCTCTGTCACTCCTCGTGCGTCCCAATGTCCCTCTGTCACTCCTCGTGCGTCCCAATGTCCCTCTGTCACTCCTCGTGCGTCCCAATGTCCCTCTGTCACTCCTCGTGCGTCCCAATGTCCCTCTGTCACTCCTCGTGCGTCCCAATGTCACTCCGTGTGTCCCAATGTCCCTCTGTCACTCCTCGTGCGTCCCAATGTCCCTCTGTCACTCCTCGTGCGTCCCAATGTCCCTTCTCGTGCGTCCCAATGTCACTCCGTGCGTCCCAATGTCCCTCTGTCACTCCTCGTGCGTCCCAATGTCCCTCTGTCCCTTCTCGTGCGTCCCAATGTCACTCCGTGCGTCCCAATGTCCCTCTGTCACTCCTCGTGCGTCCCAATGTCCCTCTGTCACTCCTCGTGCGTCCCAATGTCCCTCTGTCACTCCTCGTGCGTCCCAATGTCCCTCTGTCACTCCTCGTGCGTCCCAATGTCCCTCTGTCACTCCTCGTGCGTCCCAATGTCCCTCTGTCACTCCTCGTGCGTCCCAATGTCCCTCTGTCACTCCTCGTGCGTCCCAATGTCACTCCGTGTGTCCTAATGTCCCTCTGTCACTCCTCGTGCGTCCCAATGTCCCTCTGTCACTCCTCGTGCGTCCCAATGTCCCACTGTCACTCCTCGTGCGTCCCAATGTCCCTCTGTCACTCCTCGTGCGTCCCAATGTCCCTCTGTCACTCCTCGTGCGTCCCAATGTCCCTCTGTCCCTTCTCGTGCGTCCCAATGTCACTCCGTGCGTCCCAATGTCCCTCTGTCACTCCTCGTGCGTCCCAATGTCCCTCTGTCACTCCTCGTGCGTCCCAATGTCCCTCTGTCACTCCTCGTGCGTCCCAATGTCCCTCTGTCACTCCTCGTGTGTCCCAATGTCCCTCTGTCACTCCTCGTGCGTCCCAATGTCCCTCTGTCACTCCTCGTGCGTCCCAATGTCCCTCTGTCACTCCTCGTGCGTCCCAATGTCCCTCTGTCACTCCTCGTGCGTCCCAATGTCCCTCTGTCACTCCTCGTGCGTCCCAATGTCCCTCTGTCACTCCTCGTGCGTCCCAATGTCCCTCTGTCCCTTCTCGTGCGTCCCAATGTCACTCCGTGCGTCCCAATGTCCCTCTGTCACTCCTCGTGCGTCCCAATGTCCCTCTGTCACTCCTCGTGCGTCCCAATGTCCCTCTGTCACTCCTCGTGCGTCCCAATGTCCCTCTGTCACTCCTCGTGCGTCCCAATGTCACTCCGTGTGTCCCAATGTCCCTCTGTCACTCCTCGTGCGTCCCAATGTCACTCCGTGTGTCCCAATGTCCCTCTGTCACTCCTCGTGCGTCCCAATGTCCCTCTGTCACTCCTCGTGCGTCCCAATGTCCCTCTGTCACTCCTCGTGCGTCCCAATGTCCCTCTGTCCCTTCTAGTGCGTCCCAATGTCACTCCGTGCGTCCCAATGTCCCTCTGTCACTCCTCGTGCGTCCCAATGTCCCTCTGTCACTCCTCGTGCGTCCCAATGTCCCTCTGTCACTCCTCGTGCGTCCCAATGTCTCTCTGTCACTCCTCGTGCGTCCCAATGTCCCACTGTCACTCCTCGTGCGTCCCAATGTCACTAATTGTGCGTCCCAATGTCCCTCTGTCACTCCTCGTGCGTCCCAATGTCACTCCGTGCGTCCCAATGTCCCTCTGTCCCTTCTCGTGCGTCCCAATGTCACTCCGTGCGTCCCAATGTCCCTCTGTCCCTTCTCGTGCGTCCCAATGTCACTCCGTGCGTCCCAATGTCCCTCTGTCACTCCTCGTGCGTCCCAATGTCCCTCTGTCACTCCTCGTGCGTCCCAATGTCCCTCTGTCACTCCTCGTGCGTCCCAATGTCCCTCTGTCACTCCTCGTGCGTCCCAATGTCCCTCTGTCACTCCTCGTGCGTCCCAATGTCCCTCTGTCACTCCTCGTGCGTCCCAATGTCCCTCTGTCACTCCTCGTGCGTCTCAATGTCCCTCTGTCACTCCTCGTGCGTCCCAATGTCCCTCTGTCACTCCTCGTGCGTCCCAATGTCCCTTCTCGTGCGTCCCAATGTCCCTCCGTGCGTCCCAATGTCCCTCTGTCACTCCTCGTGCGTCCCAATGTCCCTCTGTCCCTTCTCGTGCGTCCCAATGTCACTCCGTGCGTCCCAATGTCCCTCTGTCACTCCTCGTGCGTCCCAATGTCCCTCTGTCACTCCTCGTGCGTCCCAATGTCCCTCTGTCACTCCTCGTGCGTCCCAATGTCCCTCTGTCACTCCTCGTGCGTCCCAATGTCACTCCGTGTGTCCCAATGTCCCTCTGTCACTCCTCGTGCGTCCCAATGTCACTCCGTGTGTCCCAATGTCCCTCTGTCACTCCTCGTGCGTCCCAATGTCCCTCTGTCACTCCTCGTGCGTCCCAATGTCCCTCTGTCACTCCTCGTGCGTCCCAATGTCCCTCTGTCCCTTCTCGTGCGTCCCAATGTCACTCCGTGCGTCCCAATGTCCCTCTGTCACTCCTCGTGCGTCCCAATGTCCCTCTGTCACTCCTCGTGCGTCCCAATGTCCCTCTGTCACTCCTCGTGCGTCCCAATGTCTCTCTGTCACTCCTCGTGCGTCCCAATGTCCCACTGTCACTCCTCGTGCGTCCCAATGTCACTAATTGTGCGTCCCAATGTCCCTCTGTCACTCCTCGTGCGTCCCAATGTCCCTCTGTCCCTTCTCGTGCGTCCCAATGTCACTCCGTGCGTCCCAATGTCCCTCTGTCCCTTCTCGTGCGTCCCAATGTCACTCCGTGCGTCCCAATGTCCCTCTGTCCCTTCTCGTGCGTCCCAATGTCACTCCGTGCGTCCCAATTTCCCTCTGTCACTCCTCGTGCGTCCCAATGTCCCTCTGTCCCTTCTCGTGCGTCCCAATGTCACTCCGTGCGTCCCAATGTCCCTCTGTCACTCCTCGTGCGTCCCAATGTCCCTCTGTCCCTTCTCGTGCGTCCCAATGTCACTCCGTGCGTCCCAATGTCCCTCTGTCACTCCTCGTGCGTCCCAATGTCCCTCTGTCCCTTCTCGTGCGTCCCAATGTCACTCCTCGTGCGTCCCACTGTCCCTCTGTCGCTCCTCGGCGTCCCACTGTCCGTCTGTCACTCCTCGTGCGTCCCAATGTCCCACTGTCCCTTCTCGTGCGTCCCAATGTCACTCCGTGCGTCCCAATGTCCCTCTGTCACTCCTCGTGCGTCCCAATGTCCCTCTGTCACTCCTCGTGCGTCCCAATGTCCCTCTGTCACTCCTCGTGCGTCCCAATGTCCCTCTGTCACTCCTCGTGCGTCCCAATGTCCCTCTGTCACTCCTCGTGCGTCCCAATGTCCCTCTGTCACTCCTCGTGCGTCCCATTGTCACTCCGTGCGTCCCAATGTCACTCCTCGTGCGTCCCACTGTCCTTCTGTCACTCCTCGTGCGTCCCAATGTCACTCCGTGCGTCCCAATGTCCCACTGTCACTCCTCATGCGTCCCAATGTCCCTCTGTCACTCCTCGTGCGTCCCAATGTCACTCCGTGCGTCCCAATGTCCCACTGTCACTCCTCGTGCGTCCCAATGTCCCTCTGTCACTCCTCGTGCGTCCCAATGTCCCTCTGTCCCTTCTCGTGCGTCCCAATGTCACTCCGTGCGTCCCAATGTCCCTC
Source organism: Procambarus clarkii (assembly GCF_040958095.1). Classification (NCBI taxonomy): domain Eukaryota; kingdom Metazoa; phylum Arthropoda; class Malacostraca; order Decapoda; family Cambaridae; genus Procambarus; species Procambarus clarkii. Next base: position 10,259,191 of record NC_091185.1, read on the forward strand.
TGTCACTCCTCGTGCGTCCCAATGTCCCTCTGTCACTCCTCGTGCGTCCCAATGTCCCTCTGTCACTCCTCGTGCGTCCCAATGTCCCTCTGTCCCTTCTCGTGCGTCCCAATGTCACTCCGTGCGTCCCAATGTCCCTCTGTCACTCCTCGTGCGTCCCACTGTCCCTCTGTCCCTTCTCGTGCGTCCCAATGTCACTCCGTGCGTCCCAATGTCCCTCTGTCACTCCTCGTGCGTCCCAATGTCCCTCTGTCCCTTCTCGTGCGTCCCAATGTCACTCCGTGCGTCCCAATGTCCCTCTGTCACTCCTCGTGCGTCTCAATGTCCCTCTGTCCCTTCTCGTACGTCCCAATGTCACTCCGTGCGTCCCAATGTCCCTCTGTCACTCCTCGTGCGTCCCACTGTCTCTCTGTCGCTCCTCGTGCGTCCCACTGTCCCTCTGTCGCTCCTCGTGCGTCCCACTGTCCCTTCTCGTGCGTCCCACTGTCCCTCTGTCACTCCTCGTGCGTCCCAATGTCCCTCTGTCACTCCTCGTGCGTCCCACTGTCCCTCTGTCACTCCTCGGCGTCCCACTGTCCCTCTGTCGCTCCTCGGCGTCCCACTGTCCCTCTGTCGGTCCTCGTGCGTCCCACTGTCCCTCTGTCCCTTCTCGTGCGTCCCACTGTCCCTCTGTCACTCCTCGTGCGTCCCAATGTCCCTCTGTCACTCCTCGGCGTCCCACTGTCCCTCTGTCGCTCCTCGGCGTCCCACTGTCCCTCTGTCACTCCTCGGCGTCCCACTGTCCCTCTGTCACTCCTCGTGCGTCCCACTATCCCTCTGTCACTCCTCGGCGTCCCACTGTCCCTCTGTCGCTCCTCGGCGTCCCACTGTCCCTCTGTCACTCCTCGGCGTCCCACTGTCCCTCTGTCACTCCTCGGCGTCCCACTGTCCCTCTGTCACTCCTCGTGCGTCCCACTGTCCCTCTGTCGCTCCTCGGCGTCCCACTGTCCCTCTGTCACTCCTCGTGCGTCCCACTGTCCCTCTGTCGCTCCTCGTGCGTCCCAATGTCCCTCTGTCACTCCTCGTGCGTCCCACTGTCCCTCTGTCGCTCCTCGTGCGTCCCAATGTCCCTCTGTCACTCCTCGTGCGTCCCACTGTCCCTCTGTCGCTCCTCGTGCGTCCCACTGTCCCTCTGTCGCTCCTCGTGCGTCCCACTGTCCCTCTGTCGCTCCTCGTGCGTCCCACTGTCCCTCTGTCGCTCCTCGTGCGTCCCACTGTCCCTCTGTCGCTCCTCGTGCGTCCCACTGTCCCTCTGTCGCTCCTCGTGCGTCCCAATGTCCCTCTGTCACTCCTCGTGCGTCCCACTGTCCCTCTGTCTCTCCTCGTGCGTCCCACTGTCCCTCTGTCGCTCCTCTTGCGTCCCACTGTTCCTCTGTCGCTCCTCGTGCGTCCCACTGTCACTCTCTCGCTTCGTCCCACTGTCGCTGTGGACGCAGTATCATGTCATATGAAGAGAGATTAACAAAGCTTAAATTGCACTCACTGGCAAGGCGAAGAGTCAGAGGTGACGTGATGAAGGATTACAAGTGGATGAATGGACATAACAAAATGGATAGTAACATGGTAATAAAAGTACCAACACAAGACAGAACACGAAACAATGGGTATAAATTGGATACCAATTTAACCAACCTGTTTTTCCTCTTGTAACGTACGATTATGTTACGTTTATTTGGTTGATCATATACAAAGACTATAGTGGTTTTGATATTTATTTAGTAGTCTTTTTTACAGCAGTCATTGTTGACAGTGTCGTAGACGTATGGGATGAGTATGGGGTGCACAATACACTACCTGTCTACTACACTACCACTACTCTCCTGTCTAATAACGATGGTCAGCTTTCAGCCTCTGATTCTGCTACTGAGTTCAATAGGTTCTTCTCTTCCATTGGTTCATCCCTTGTAAATGATATTCCATCTTCCAGTACAGACATTAAGGACTATCTTTCAGGTAACTATCCACAGTCTCTGTACCTAAAGCCTATTAATTCCACTGACGTAAATGAGATAATCCTTTCCCTTAAAACCAAGTCTGGTGCCCTTGAGGAGATACCAACTTTAATTTACAAAAAAAGCCTCCAGATCTTTAGCCCCTGCTATTGCTTTGCTCTTCAACAAGTCACTTGAACTCCAAACCTTCCCAGATATTCTAAAAAAGCGAGAGTAACGCCTGTCCACAAATGTGGTAATCTCACAGATGTTAACAACTACAGACCTATATCTATCCTGCCAAACTTGTCAAAAAATTTTGAAAAACTAATCTATAAGCAGCTTTACTCATATCTAGCCAAACTCAGTATACTTAGCCCTTGCCAATATGGCTTCAGACCCAAAAAAAGCACTAACGATGCACTTATTAGTATGCTTAACTCGATTCATACAGCTCTTGATAAAAATGAGTTCCCTGTTGGGTTATTTGTGGACCTGCGTAAAGCTTTCGATACTGTCAACCACCAAAACCTTCTTCTTAAATTACATCATTATGGAGTCAGAGGACACTCCCTACAATACCTCAAATCCTACCTTACTGACAGGCTCCAATATGTTTCTGTGAATAATACAATTTCTCCCACCCTACCCATCAACATTGGTGTTCCCCAGGGCAGCATACTTGGCCCTCTCCTCTTTCTCATCTACATTAATGACCTTCCAAATGCCTCCCAACACCTCAAACCAATTCTATTTGCTGACGACACAACCTTCATTTACTCCAGTCCTGATCCCCTTGCTCTAAATGCCACAGTAAATACTGAGCTTAATAAAGTCCATCTGTGGCTAACTGCCAACAAACTCACCCTTAACATTGACAAAACTTTCTATATTCTGTTTGGCAATAAATCCTCTAATCAAATAAATCTCAAAATAAACAATACCCAAATTTGTAACAAATTAGATGGCAAATTCCTTGGCATTCTCATTGACCACAAGCTGAATTTCCAGGGACAAATTCTAAATATATCAAAAAAAGTTTCAAAAACTGTGGGCATTCTTTCTAAGATCAGATATTATGTACCACGCCCTGCCCTGGTGACTCTCTATTACTCCCTTATCTATCCATATCTCAACTATGGTATTTGTGCTTGGGGCTCTACTACCCAAAATCACTTACGTCCTCTAATTACTCAACACAAAGCTGCTATTAGGACAATATCCAATTCTGGCCCCAGACATCACTCGGTACCCCTACTTAAATCTCTGAATATGTTAGACATTAAGTCACTGCACATCTTCTCATGTGTATTATACATATATAAAACGCTAAACTATAATGCCAATCCTGATCTCAAAAGCTTCATAGAAGGTTGTATCAGAACCCATGAGCATCACACCAGAAATAAATACAGTTTTGATATTCCTAGAGTACGACTTAATCAAACTAGAAATGCTCTACAAATCAAGGGGCCCAGAATGTGGAATGACCTTCCCAACCATGTTAAAGACTGTACCTCTCTCAACCAGTTTAAGTTAAAAGCGAAGCTATACCTAATAAATTCCCTGTAACCTACCTTACCCTTCTATTGTCAACCAATGTCTGTTTTTTTCTTTAAAGAGCGCTGTTTGTCGACATAATTGTATTTGTGCTGCTTTTTCATCTATGTTTTCATTTCTTGTTTTCATTCTACTCATTATGCTCAATTAGTATTAAGCTTGTCATTTAAGTTTATCATGCCCGAAACGCTTTGCGTAATAGTGGCTTTAGGCATTGTATGTACTAGCTCTACCTATAAGTTAAACAATCCTTGTAAATATTTATTGTATGTATGTACCTTACCTAAATAAAATTGTATTGTATTGTATTGTATTGTTGTATACCACTCACAGGATGAGTATGGGGTGCACAATAGACTACCACTCACAAAATGGGTATGGGGTGCACAATACACTACCACTCACAGGATGAGTATGGGGTACACAATAAACTTCCACTCACAGGATGAGTATGGGGTGCACAATAAACTACCGCTCATAGGATGAGTATTGGGTGCACAATAAACTACCACTCACAGGATGAGTATGGGATGCACAATAAACTATCACTCACAGGATGAGTATGGGGTGCACAATAAACTACCACTCACAGGATGAGTATGGGGTGCACAATAAACTACCACTCACAGGATGAGTATTGGGTGCACAATAAACTACCACTCACAGGATGAGTATGGGGTGCACAATAAACTACCACTCACAGGATGAGTATGGGGTGCACAATAAACTACCACTCACAGGATGAGTATGGGGTGCACAATAAACTACCGCCCATAGGATGAGTATTGGGTGCACAATAAACTACCGCTCACAGGATGAGTATTGGGTGCACAATAAACTACCACTCACAGGATGAGTATGGGGTGCACAATAACTACCACTCACAGGATGAGTATGGGGTGCACAATAAACTACCGCTCATAAGATGAGTATTGGGTGCACAATAAACTACCACTCACAGGATGAGTATGGGGTGCACAATAAACTACCACTCACAGGATGAGTATGGGGTACACAATAAACTACCGCTCATAAGATGAGTATTGGGTGCACAATAAACTACCGCTCACAGGATGAGTATTGGGTGCACAATAAACTACCACTCACAGGATGAGTATGGGGTGCACAATAAACTACTACTGCCACAATCAAATAAGATTTTGAGTAAAAAACCAATTCTCCTATCCAATGACGATGGTGTGCTTTCGGCCTCAGACACTGCTATTGAATTCAAAAGGTTCTTCACCTCCATTGGAACATCCCTTGCTCATGATATTCCATCCTCACTCACCAATATTAAAGACTACCTCACAGGTAACTATCCAGGGTCTTTGTACCTAACTCCCGCTACTTCCTCTAATGTTAATGAGGTAATACTTTCCCTTAAAACTAAGTCAAGTGCCCTTGATGAGATACCATCTCTAACTTACAAAAAAGCTTCCAGATTTCTAGCTCCTGCCATTGCATTGCTCTTCAACAAATCACTTGAACTCCAAACCTTTCCGGATATTCTAAAAAAAAGCGAGAGTAATGAGTATATAATGAATAATAATCCCACGGATGGTTATCTTGAGATGATTTCGGGGCTTTAGTGTCCCCGCGGCCCGGTCCTCGACCAGGCCTCCACCCCCAGGAAGCAGCCCGTGACAGCTGACTAACACCCAGGTACCTATTTTACTGCTAGGTAACAAGGGGCATAGGGTGAAAGAAACTCTGCCCATGGTTTCTCGCCGGCGCCTGAGATTGAACCCAGGACCACAGGATCACAAGTCCAGTGTGCTGTCCGCTCGGCCGACTGGCTCCGGATGAGTATGGGATTACTCCATTGTACCCCTGTAAGCCCCTTGTAAGCTACCTCATTTTTTTATTTTGTTGTTCATTTTGTGTAAGGTACATTTTGTTCCTTACAAACATTTTATTTTGTTTTGTTGTTCATTTTGTGTAATTTAGGTAAGGTACATACATACAATAAATTTTTGCAAAGAATGGTTGACTTATAGGTAGAGCTAGTACATACAATGCCTAATGCCACTATTACGCAAAGCGTTTCGGGCATGATAAACTTAAATGACAAGCTTAATACTAATTGAGCATAATGAGTAGAATGAAAACAAGAAATGAAAACATAGATGAAAAAGCAGCACAAATACAATTATGTCGACAAACAGCGCTCTTTAAAAAAAACAGACATTGGTTGACAATAGAAGGGTAAGGTAGGTTACAGGGAATTGATTAGGTATAGCTTCGTTTTTAACTTAAACTGGTTGAGAGAGGCACAGTCTTTAACATGGTTGGGAAGGTCATTCCACATTCTGGGTCCCTTGATTTGTAGAGCATTTCTAGTTTGATTAAGTCGTACTCTAGGAATATCAAAACTGTATTTATTTCTGGTGTGGTGCTCATGGGTTCTGTTACATCCTTCTATGAAGCTTTTGAGATCAGGATTGGCATTATAGTTTAGCGTTTTATATATGTATAATACACATGAGAGAATGTGCAGTGACTTAATGTCTAACATATTCAGAGATTTGAGTAGGGGTACCGAGTGATGTCTGGGGCCAGAGTTGGATATTGTCCTAATAGCAGCTTTGTGTTGAGTAATTAGAGGACGTAAGTGATTTTGGGTAGTAGAGCCCCAAGCACAAATACCATAGTTGAGATATGGATAGATAAGGGAGTAATAGAGAGTCACCAGGACAGGGCGTGGTACATAATATCTGATCTTAGAAAGAATGCCCACAGTTTTTGAAACTTTTTTTGATATATTTAGAATTTGTCCCTGGAAATTCAGCTTGTGGTCAATGAGAATGCCAAGGAATTTGCCATCTAATTTGTTACAAATTTGGGTATTGTTTATTTTGAGATTTATTTGATTAGAGGATTTATTGCCAAACAGAATATAGAAAGTTTTGTCAATATTAAGGGTGAGTTTGTTGGCAGTTAGCCAAAGATGGACTTTATTTAGCTCAGTATTTACTGTGGCATTTAGAGCAAGGGGATCAGGACTGGAGTAAATGAAGGTTGTGTCGTCAGCAAATAGAATTGGTTTGAGGTGTTGGGAGGCATTTGGAAGGTCATTAATGTAGATGAGAAAGAGGAGAGGAAGGTAACCAGTCTGAAGAAGCTGCAGGTGAGGAAAACCGACTATATTCGATGAAAGAAAAGGTATGTTCAGTGAAGTCACAAGTGGTGAATTTTGTAATTAATGGGAAGTTAGTTCCCTTGGAACTGGACACTGGTGCTGCAGTGTCAACATTGTCTAGAGATTGGGCAGATACCTTGCAATTGAATGTAAAACCAGGTAAAAAATCTTTAAGTGCTTATGATAATGTACCGATTAAGGTCTATGGCAAGGTGTCGGCAAAAGTAGGTTATAATGGAAAAGAAATTGTCCAGGATTTTTATGTAGTGGATTCACATAATCCTAGCCTATGTGGTAAGGATCTCATGGAAAAAATGGGAATTTTCTTGGCGGGCCTAGATGAATTGTCGATAGTTAAAACAATTAAAAGTGCCGAACAAATGTTAGACAAATATTCAGTGGAGGCAGATAAGCCAATTAATAGCATGGTGGCAAAAATTCACCTGAAAAGTGGGGCTTCACCTAAATTTTTCAAGGCAAGAACAGTGCCGTTTCATTACAAGCAATTGGTAGAATCAGCCCTGGAAAAGCATGTGGCAGAAGGCATCTTAGAGCCAATTACACATAGTGAGTGGGCAGCCCCAATTGTACCAGTGTTGAAGGCAGATCGGAAATCCTTGAGAATCTGTGCAGACTTCAAGGAACTGAACAACCGCATACACTGTGAGAAGTACCCTTTACCTAAGATAGATGAGTTGTTGTCACTGGTCTGCAAGGGGCAATTTTTTCTAAGATTGACCTGAAAGATGCTTACTTGCAAATTCCTGTAGAGGAGAAGAGCCGGAAATTGTTAGTGATTAATACCCACAAGGGGTTATTTAAGTATAAAAGACTTCCTTTTGGACTCTCCTCGTCTCCAGCAATTTTTCAGAGATTCATGTCCCAGTTGTTAGTTAACATTGAAGGTGTGCCTAGTTTTTTAGATGACATTATTGTATGTGGAGAGAATGAGGAAGTGCATGATGCTAGATTAGAACAAGTTTTGAATCTTTTGCAAAAGCACAATGTGAAGATTAATAAGGGAAAAACAGCGTTGAAGACCAAGGCCATTGAATATCTGGGGTACCATATTTCAGGTAAGGACTTTACTCCTTCTCACAAAAATGTAGTTGCTATAATAGATGCCCCAGCCCCAACATCAGTTGGGGAAGTACAGTCTTTTGTTGGGATAGTTACATATTTTTGTAAGTTCGTGAAGAACTTTTCAACAAAATTAGCACCCTTATATGAATTGTTGAAAAATGGGGGCTAGATTTAAGTGGGCAGCAAGAGAGGAAAATGCATTCAGGAATATTAAGCAGGAATTGATCAATTCTCCAGTGCTCACTAATTTTACAGGTAGACTCCCATTAAAACTGGAGGTAGATGCTTCCCCAGTAGGAGTGGGGTGTGTATTATTACAGGAAGTAGATGGTCAGGATAAAGTAGTATATTTTGCTAGCAAGAAATTATCTCCTGCAGAACAGAATTATTCTCAGTTAGATAAAGAAGCCTTAGCTTTAGTATATGCTGTAAAAAAACTGAGGTATTTTCTGCTGGGGAGGAAATTTCTTGCTAGAACAGACCATAAACCCCTGCTAGGATTGTTTGGCAGAGGTAAGCAGATTCCAGTTAATGCCAATGCTAGAATTCAAAGATGGGCATTACTACTCTCGCAGTTTGAGTATGATTTAGAGTTTAAACCAGGCAAGGATAATGTAGTAGCTGATGCATTAAGTAGATTACCTGTGACAGAAAAATTAAATTCCAGTATTCCAGTGGAGTATGTTAACCTGGTGGAATCTATGTCTTTTGAGGATATTTCATTCCAGACTATTAGGAAGGCTACTGGTAGAGATCCTAAATTAAGTCTGTTGTTGAAAAATGTCAAATATGGTTGGAATGATAATTTGTTATTGTCAGAGTATGCTGCAGTGAAGGCTGACCTTAGTATTCACCAGGATGTACTCTTGTATAGGAATAGAGTGGTGGTGCCTGGGGAACTGAGATGTAAGATTTTGGAACAGCTGCATGTAGGCCATAATGGCATAAATGCTATGAAAACAGAAGCTAGAAGTTGGGTTTGGTGGCCAAAAATAGACCAGGATATTGCTGAGGTAACAAAAAATTGTCATATTTGCTTTAAGAATTATCAGAAACCCCAGGCCCCAGTACTTTCTTGGCCATGCACTGGAAAACCCTGGTCTAGACTTCATGTAGATTATGCAGGACCTATGGATAATAAATATTACCTAGTGGTGGTGGATTCATACACCAAATTTCTGGATGTTCATGTGTGTAATTCCACCACATTATCTGTAACTTGTGAATTACTAAGGAAAACATTTTGTAATTTTGGATTACCAGACATGGTTGTCTCTAACAATACTCCTTATTTTGTTTCTGTGGAAATGGAGGATTTTTTCGGAAAAATGGTATTAAACACGTAACACCTGCCCCCTATAATCCTTCTTCAAATGATCTAGCAGAGAGAGAGCAGTGAGATCAGATTCAGATTCAGATTCAGATTCAGATGTTTATTCAGGTAAGGTATATACATACAAGTGATGTTACATTAATGGATTGATATATAGATAGAGCTAGTACATACAATGCCTAAAGCCACTATTACGCAATGCGTTTCGGGCAAGAAAAACATTAATATCTAGAACTTAATACTAATTGAGCATAAAGAATAAAAGATGTTGAGAACAAATACAAATAAAGATAAAAAAAAGGGGGAACATGACTGAAAAAGCAGCACAAGTACAATAGGTTGACAAACAGTGTTGATTACAAAAAAGAAAAAAAAAAAAGAAAATAACAGACATGGGTTGACAATAGAGGAGTGAGGTAGATTACAGGGAATTTATTAGGTAGTGTTTAGTTTTTATCTTAAACTGGTTGAGAGAGGTACAGTCTTTAACATGGTTGGGAAGGTCATTCCACATTCTGGGCCCCTTGATTTGCAGAGCATTTCTAGTTTGATTAAGACGTACTCTAGGAATATCAAAACTGTATTTATTTCTGGTGTGGTGCTCATGGGTTCTGTTACAACCTTCTATGAAGCTTTTAAGATCAGGATTGGCATTATAGTTTAGCGTTTTATATATGTATAATACACATGAGAGAATGTGCAGTGACTTAATATCTAACATATTAAGAGATTTGAGTAGGGGTACCGAGTGATGTCTGGGGCCAGAGTTGGATACTGTTCTAATAGCGGCTTTGTGTTGGGTAATTAGAGGACGTAAGTGATTTTGGGTAGTAGAACCCCAAGCACAAATACCATAGTTGAGATAAGGATAGATAAGGGAGTAATAGAGAGTCACCAGAGCAGGGCGTGGTACATAATATCTGATCTTAGAAAGAATGCCCACAGTTTTTGAAACTTTTTTTGATATATTTAGAATGTGTCCCTGGAAATTCAGCTTGTTGTCAATGAGAATGCCAAGGAATTTGCCATCTAATTTGTTACAAATTTGGGTATTGTTTATTTTGAGATTTATAAGACTAGAGGATTTATTGCCAAACAGAATATAGAAGGTTTTGTCAATGTTAAGGGTGAGTTTGTTGGCAGTTAGCCAATGATGGACTTTATTTAGCTCAGTATTTACTGTGGCATTTAGAGCAAGAGGGTCAGGACTGGAGTAAATGAAGGTTGTGTCGTCAGCAAATAGAATTGGTTTGAGGTGTTGGGAGGCATTTGGAAGGTCATTAATGTAGATGAGAAAGAGGAGAGGGCCAAGTATGCTGCCCTGAGGAACACCAATGTTGATGGGTAGGGTGGGAGAAATTGTATTATTCACAGAAACATATTGGAGCCTGTCAGTAAGGTAGGACTCGAGGTATTGTAGGGAGTGCCCTCTGACTCCATAATGATGTAATTTAAGAAGAAGGTTATGGTGGTTGACAGTATCAAAAGCTTTACGCAGGTCCACAAATAACCCAACAGGGAGCTCCTTTTTATCAAGGGCTGTATGAATCGAGTTAAGCATACTAATGAGTGCATCGTTAGTGCTTTTTTTGGGTCTGAAGCCATATTGGCAAGGGCTAAGTATATTGAGTTTGGCTAGATACGAGTAAAGCTGCTTGTATATAAGTTTTTCAAAAATTTTTGACAAGTTTGGCAGGATTGATATAGGTCTGTAGTTGTTAACATCTGTGAGATCACCACATTTGTGGACAGGCGTTACTCTCGCTTTTTTTAGAATATCTGGAAAGGTTTGGAGTTCAAGTGACTTGTTGAAGAGCAAAGCAATAGCAGAGGCTAAAGATCTGGAGGCTTTTTTGTATATTAAAGTTGGTATCTCCTCAAGGGCACTAGACTTGGTTTTAAGGGAAAGGATTATCTCATTGACGTCAGTGGAATTAATAGGCTTTAGGTACAGAGACTGTGGATAGTTACCTGTAAGATAGTCCTTAATGTCAGTACTGGAAGATGGTATATCATTTGCAAGGGATGAACCAATGGAAGAGAAGAACCTATTGAACTCAATAGCAGAATCAGAGGCTGAAAGCTGACCATCGTTATTAGACAGGAGAGTCGGTTTGTTATTTAAAGATTTCTTTGATCCCAATATTTGTGAAATTGTGCTCCAAGTTTGTTTAATGTTGCTCTTTATTTGAGTAAATTTATCTTCGTAGTAATTAGTTTTGGCTCGTCTAATTATCTTAGTTAGCAATAATGAGTAATTCTTTGAGAATTCTTTGGAGACAATTCCTAACCTATACTTCTTCTCAAGGTCGTGTTTTTTGTTAATGGATTTCAGTATTCCCTTTGTAAGCCAAGGATTGTTAAGCCTTTTGCTTGTGACTTGTTTTGTAAGCCTAGGACAGTGGGTGTTATAAAGGCTAAGAGTTGTTTGTAGAAAAGATTGCACTGCTAGGTTGATGTCCCCTATGTTACCTAACTCGGACTCCCAGTTGACATTATCAGCAGCAGTTATAAAATTGTTTATAGCAGTTTCATTGTGCAGCCTAAAGCTTAACTCCCTTGTTTCTAGAGGTGGTTTGCTAATGTTAGTTAAGAGAAATGTGGGGTAGTGGTCTGTAGTGCTATCGGTGATTATACCTGAAGTAAGCGGAGAGGTTATGTTGGTCCAGATGTGATCTAGAGTCGTGGCAGTGCTATCAGTGATTCTAGTAGGTCTAGTGATTAAGGGTATGAGGAGGCAGGAATTCATACAGTTGAGGAAGCTAACAGCAGTAGGGTGTTCTGGCTCGCAGAGGTCAATATTAAAGTCCCCTGCGATAATTAGGTGGTTTTTGTTCAGTCTGTTATCAAGTATTAGATTTCTAAGGTTTGAGTTGAATACAGACACATCAGTGTTGGGAATTCTATAGACTGCACCCACAGACAGGACAGACTCAGCACCCTTGACTCTGAAGCTGGCGAAGATATACTCCCCATAGCAGTCTCTAGTTCTAATTTCTTTTAAGCATGTTAGTTCTTGGTGGTAGTAAAGAGCAGTGCCACCACCTCTCTGAAGTTGACGACAGTTGTGAATTGCTGAGTAGTTAGGCATGTTAAAGAGTTGAGTAGTATCCTCTTTCAACCATGTTTCAGTAAGTATAATAAAAGAGAATTTGTTGCCAATAGTTTCAATCAAGGCACTAACATCATCGAAGTGTTTACCTAGGGATCTAACGTTCAAATTGATTACAGAGATATTGTGATTATGAGTTAATACATTGTTTACATCATGTGCTGCAAAATATCTGCAATTTAGATCATTAAAGTGATTATTGTCATAGATAGTGGATAAGAGGTTAAGTTCAGGGTCTATACTTGACTGCATAAAAAAAGCTGATTGTAGAATCAGAAATAAGTAGAAAAAAGCTATAAAATAGGGAAAAAATATATACACAATACTGTACAAAACAAACACAAAAGGGGCTTACAGGGGTACAAAGGAGTAAGGGAGTATGGCTAGGCTAGGCAACCTAGGCAATTAATGAGATTAAAGAAAAAACATGTAAACATGGACTATACAAAACACAAGATATGGAAATACAAAACAAAAAATATAAGCAAGACTAAGCAATACAAAAAAAAGAACAAAAAAACAAATTGAGCAAAAATGAGGTAGATTGCTTACGAGTACTCACAGGTACACTGTAAGTAACAATTTGCAATTTGAGATGCAGGCAAAGCCAGGGGTACAATGGAGTAAGGGAGCATGGCAAGGCTAGGCAACCTAGGTAAAAAATGAAATCAAAGAAAAGTTGAATAATAAACATAGGCAAATTTGAGCTAATGATTAATAACTATAGATAGTTCAGTAATGACTGTATAATTAAAAAGACCTGAAGAACTACTTTAATAACTCAATTAAATATTTTCGGTAAATGACTAGGTAAGAGTAAGTTAAAAATTAAGTCAGAAAATGAACCAAGGAGACTTAGGATACCTAGCCCCACTAGTTGACAGGGGGTTAATTAAGTTAATTCATTGGGAGTGATAAGGTGAGACAAACCACATTGGGAGAGGAAAGTGTTGAGGTTTTCTTCTCTAGTAATAGTAAACATTTTGCCCTCTGCGGTTTTTCTCACCTTTATCAGACCATCTCTAACGAAGCACTGATGAATAGCATCTGGGTTTTGTTGCCGGATTTGACGCAGGCGGTAGAGGATTTGCTGTCTGTTCCTGGTCAAGCACTCGTTGATGTATAATCCCTTCCGTAGGGATGCAGCTGTCCGGACTAGATTGGATTTCGTGAACTGGGAAGACAGCTTCAGGCGAATTTTCCGTTGATTTAGACCTGATGGATTCTTTTTGCCTACTCTGTAGGCAGCAATAACGTCAGTTTTGTTTAGATTGAGCTGCAATTTGTTTTTTAAGAGATCCTGAGCTATTTCGAAACAATTTTCACCTTCATGTTCCACAGGTATATCTTGGGACGACACGATAACAGAGTCAAGCAGCTTTTGCTGGTCTTGTTCCTCCTGGGAGACGGAACGTTGAGCTGAAAATGTACTGATACATGCAGTCATTTTGCTGAGAGCTTCCTCCTGCTTTTTTAAGGCTTCATCAGTTTTACGAAGGTTGTTTTCCTCATGGAGATCATTCAAATCATGCTGTAGTTGGTCTTGGCTAGCCTTGTAGTTTCTAATATCCTCGCGGAGGAGGGTTATTTCTTGTTGTTGTTGTTGGAGATTAGCGCGGTTCGCTAGATTCTCGTTGAGAAGACTCAAGATGATAGAATTTTGTGACTCGAGGACTAGGCACAACTTTTTGAACCACCTTGAAAGATCCTTGAAAGAATGGTTAAAGCGGTTTACGGAAGGTACTGTTAATACAAGGCTTTGTAGATTTTTATATAATCAAAGGAAAACTGTTCATTCTACTACTGGTAAATCTCCTTCTGAATTACTGTTTAATAGACACTTTAAAGTGCACATGGAAACAGTAAAGACAGATCCCAATAAAGAGAAATCGGTAACTAGCTTGGCCAGTCAGTTGGCTCAGGGAGAAGAATTGTTGTTTAATGAGGGGGATGCATTATATGCAAGGAATTTTGGAAGTGGAAAGCCCTGGGTGGAAGGGTAAATTATGGAGGTCCTGGGCCGCAGGAACTTCACTGTGCAAGTGCAGAGTTTTGGGAACATTAATTGGAAAAGGCATGCCGATCAGCTCATGCCAAGGTTCACAGGGAATTTTGAAGACCCTTGAGGTGGGGGTGGGGCAACTAGTGATATCCATCCTTATAATGAAGAGATAGCAGCACCTGCAGGAGACCGGGAGGCAGAGCAAGGGGCAGTAGAGGGTAATGGGGATACAGTTAACCCAATGGACTCTACAAGGAGTAATTCAGAAGAATGTTTCCCAGAAGTAACAGGTCAGTACTCCCAGTTGAGAAAATCAGGAAGAGTCATACGACCGCCTGATAGACTTAACCTGTAGGGATATAGTTTATTTAAAAGGGGAGGAATGTTGGGATTGAGTACTACAGATGTTGGAGGTAGCATGTTTGGAGCAGATGCTCTTTTGTTTATGATCTTGTTAATAATATTTCATGTACCTGATAATTGTTTTGTTGTTGTTACTGGCGGAGCATAAAACCATGTGGACGAAGATTGTTTGTCTGACCAAAACCATAACACCTTGCAAATGATATTCCATCTTCCAGTACTGACATTAAGGACTATCTTACAGGTAACTATCCACAGTCTCTGTACCTAAAGCCTATTAATTCCACTGACGTCAATGAGATAATCCTTTCCCTTAAAACCAAGTTTAGTGCCCTTGAGGAGATACCAACTTTAATTTACAAAAAGCCTCCAGATCTTTAGCCCCTGCTATTGCATTGCTCTTCAACAAGTCACTTGAACTCCAAACATTTCCAGATATTCTAAAAAAGCGAGAGTAACGCCTGTCTACAAATGTGGTGATCTCACAAATGTTAACAACTACAGACCTATATCAATCCTGCCAAACTTGTCAACAATTTTTGAAAAACTAATCTATAAGCAGCTTTACTCTTATCTAGCTAAACACAATATACTTAGCTCTTGCCAATATGGCTTCAGACCCAAAAAAAGCACTAACGATGCACTTATTAGTATGCTTAACTCGATTCATACAGCTCTTGATAAAAATGAGTTCCCTCTTGGCTTATTTGTGGACCTGCGTAAGGCTTTTGACACTGTCATCCACCAAAACCTTCTTCTTAAATTACATCATTATGGAGTCAGAAGACACTCCCTGCAATACTTCAAATCCTACCTTACTGACAGGCTCCAATATGTTTCTGTGAATAATTCAATTTCTCCCACCCTACCCATCAACATTGGTGTTCCTCAGGGCAGCATACTTCGCCCTCTCCTCTTTCTCATCTACATTAACAACCTTCCAAATGCCTCCCAACACCTCAAACCAATTCTATTTGCTGACAACACAACCTTCATTTACTCCAATCCTGACCCCCTTGCTCTAAATGCCACAGTAAATACTGAACTAAATAAAGTCCATCTTTGGCTAACTGCCAACAAACTCACCCTTAACATTGACAAAACTTTCTATATTCTGCTTGGCAATAAATCCTCTAATCAAATAAATCTCAAAATAAACAATACCCAAATTTGTAACAAATTAGATGGAAAATTCCTTGGCGTTCTCATCGACCCAAAGCTGAATTTCCAGGGACACATTCTAAACATATCAAAAAAAGTTTCAAAAACTGTGGGCATTCTTTCTAAGATCAGATATTATGTACCTCGCCCTCGATATTATGGTATTTGTGCTTGGGGTTCTACTACCCAAAATCATTTACGTCCTCTAATTACTCAACACAAAGCTGCTATTAGGACAATATCCAACTCTGGCCCCAGACATCACTCGGTACCCCTACTCAAATCTCAGAATATGTTAGACATTAAGTCACTGTACATTCTCTCATGTGTATTATACATATATAAAACGCTAAACTATAATGCCAATCCTGACCTCAAAAGCTTCATAGAAGGTTGTAACAGAACCCATGAGCACCACACCAGAAATAAATACAGTTTTGATATTCCTAGAGTACGACTTAATCAAACTAGAAATGCTCTACAAATCAAGGGACCCAGATTGTGGAATGACCTTCCCAACCATGTTAAAGACTGTACCTCTCTCCACCAGTTTAAGATAAAAACGAAGCTATACCAAATAAATTCCCTGTAACCTACCTTACCCCTCTATTGTCAACCAATGTCTGTTTTTTTAAAGAGCGCTGTTTGTCGACCGAATTGTATTTGTGCTGCTTTTTCAGCTATGTTTTCATTCCATGTTTTCATTTTACTCTTTATGCTCAATTAGTATTAAGCTTTAGTCATTTAAGTTTTTCATGCCCGAAACGCTTTGCGTAATAGTGGCTTTAGGCATTGTATGTACTAGCCCTAACTATAAATCCATCACTCTTTGTAAAATCTCTTGTATGTATGTACCTTACCTAAATAAACATTTGATTTGATTTGATGGATGGCGATATACTAAAGAAATTGTTTACGACTTTTGTTAGGCCAAAGCTAGAATATGCAGCGGTTGTGTGGTGCCCATATCTTAAGAAGCACATCAACAAACTGGAAAAGGTGCAAAGACATGCTACAAAGTGGCTCCCAGAACTGAAGGGCAAGAGCTACGAGGAAAGGTTAGAGGCATTAAATATGCCAAAACTAGAAGACAGAAGAAAAAGAGGTGATATGATCACTACATACAAAATAGTAACAGGAATTGATAAAATCGATAGGGAAGATTTCCTGAGACCTGGAACTTTAAGAACAAGAGGTCATAGATTTAAACTAGCTAAACACAGATGCCGAAGAAATATAAGAAAATTCACTTTCGCAAACAGAGTGGTAGACGGTTGGAACAAGTTAAGTGAGAAGGTGGTGGAGGCCAAGACCGTCAGTAGCTTCAAAGCGTTACATGACAAAGAGTGCTGGGAAGACGGGACACCACGAGCGTAGCTCTCATCCTGTAACTACACTTAGGTAATTACACACACACACATATACGTACATATACATATATACATACATATATGCGCACACACATGCATTCACATACATGTGTCTCTTACTCTGACAGGGTGAGATAGCTCATAGAGAAATTAGTGTGCAATTAAGCACTTAATCACTGAAGGTGATTAAGGTGCTTTTACAAGTTCAGGTTATATAGTTACGTCACATACATACATTGTATAATTGATACATTACATGGTTAATCTTGGGTACAAGTCCAATATATCATCAAGTGTTCCAGTATTCATTCAGTAATTACACAGTTCAGCATACCTTAGCCCAGGAGGGCGAAAGTCAGTCAGTATGGGACATTCTACAATATAATGTTCAAGAGAGTGCATGTTTTCTCTTTCACAAAGTTGACACATTGTGTACTCGACATTTGGGTTTTGAGAAAGCTGCCAGATACGTCTGATACGTCTATATCCCAGACGTATTCTGGCCACTATAACATCACATTGCCAGGTTCATGTTCTATTAGTCCCATATGTGAATGTCTCCTCACGATATCTATCATAATAGAGTTAATGCTACAACTTTCAGGTCTTTTTGAAAGACCTACCTTACTGACAGGCTCCAGTATGTTTCTGTGAATAATTCCATTTCTCCCACCCTACCCATAAACATTGGTGTTCCTCAGGGCAGCATACTTGGCCCTCTCCTCTTTCTCATCTACATTAATGACCTTCCAAATGCCTCCCAACACCTCAAACCAATCTTATTTGCTGATGACACAACTTTCATTTTCTCCAGTCCTGACCCGCTTGCTCTAAATGTCACTGTGAATACTGAACTAAATAAAGTCCATCTTTGGCTAACTGCTAACAAACTCACCCTTAAAATTGACAAAACTTTCTATATTTTGTTTGGCAATAAATCCTCAAATTAAATTAATTTAAGAATAAACAATATACAGATCAGTAGTAAAGTTGATGGTTAATTCCTTGGTATTCTCATCGATAACAAGCTGAATTTCCAGGGACACATTCTAAATATAGCAAAAAAAGTTTCTAAAACTGTGGGCATTCTTTCTAAGATCAGATATTATGTACCACGCCCTGCCCTGGTGACTCTCTATTACTCTCTCATCTATCCATACCTCAACTATGGTATTTGTGCTTGGGGTTCTACTACCCAAAATCATTTACGTCCCCTAATTACCCAACACAAAGCTGCTATTAGAACAATATCTAACTCTGGCCCCAGACATCACTCGGTACCCCTACTCAAATCTCTGAATATGTTAGACATTAAGGCACTGCACATCCTCTCTTGTGTACTCTATATATTTAAAACTCTGAATTGTAATGCCAATCCTGACCTTAAAAGCTTCCTAGAAGGTTGTAACAGAGCCCATGAGCACCACACCAGAAATAAATACAGTTTTGATATTCCTAGAGTACGACTTAATCAAACTAGAAATGCTCTACAAATCAAGGGACCCAGAATGTGGAATGACCTTCCCAACCATGTTAAAGACTGTACCTCTCTCAACCAGTTTAAGATAAAAACTAAGTACTACCTTATTAACTCCCTGTAACCTACCTCACCCCTAAATGTCAACCCATGTCTTGCTATTGTTTTAAACAATGCTGTTTGTTGACCAACTTGTATATTGGCTATTTTCTACCATGTTCCCCCTTTTTTATCTTTTATATTTTTTCTTTCAACGCAATTTATACTTTATTTATTTATTTATATATTTATTTATAGACAAGAAGTTACATTGAGGGTTAACAGAGTATATAGAAAATAAGTTGAATTAATAAATAATAAATAAATAAATAAATGTTTATTTAGGTAAGGTACATACATACAAGAGATTTTACAAAGATTGATAGATTAATAGATAGAGCTAGTACATACAATGCCTAAAGCCACTATTACGCAAAGCGTTTCGGGCATGAAAAACATTAATGACTAAATCTTAATACTAATTGAGCATAAAGAATAAAATGTGTTGAAAACAAATAAAAATAGAGATAAAAAGGGGGGGAACATGGCTGAAAAAGCAGCACAAATACAATTAGGTAGACAAACAGCGTTGTTTAAAAAAAACAGACATTGGTTGACAATAGAAGGGTAAGGTAGGTTACAGGGAATTTATTAGGTATAGCTTCGCTTTTAACTTAAACTGGTTGAGAGAGGTACAGTCTTTAACATGGTTGGGAAGGTCATTCCACATTCTGGGCCCCTTGATTTGTAGAGCATTTCTAGTTTGATTAAGTCGTACTCTAGGAATATCAAAACTGTATTTATTTCTGGTGTGGTGCTCATGGGTTCTGATACAACCTTCTATGAAGCTTTTAAGATCAGGATTGGCATTACAGTTCAGCGTTTTATATATGTATAATACACATGAGAGAATGTGCAGAGACTTAATATCTAACATATTCAGGGATTTGAGTAGGGGTACCGAGTGATGTCTGGGGCCAGAGTTGGATATTGTCCTAATAGCAGCTTTGTGTTGTGTTGTGTTAACATTCTTGTAAAGCCACTAGCACGCATAGTATTTCGGGCAAGTCCTTAAACTAACTGAAAAAATTGATAAATTAACAGTAAAATTTATAAAAAATGTTAGCAGGTATTTTACAGCTTTTTTTTTTACAGGTACAGATAATTTTAAGAAGTAAAATCTTCAGTAATAATAAAAATTACAGTAAAATCAAAAAAATTTTTTTTACAGGTAACTTGAAGAAATTTTGACACAAAAGCAGATCAGAATGATACACAATAATAACAATACACAATAAAGAAACAAGGATTACTAGGTACATGAGGATAGCATTTCAGGGTTATACATTGGTTCACTGAAGCACAATATGAGGATCATTTCGAGGAAAAGTTTCAAGGAATGATACAGTAGAAAATGCACTCAATACAACAACCATGATATCAGATGATATCTAAGATTACAATGGAAAAGTAATATGGCTTAGGTACAAATATTGGGGGACTGAGTAGCACTAGATACAGTGTGAAGATAAAGCCCATGGTAGAAAACTATGAAGATGAAATTAGGTGCTTTTTGGTTTTATTTTTGAATAAGACAAAAGTTGGGCAGCTTTTCAAATCATTAGGGAGTGAGTTCCATAGACTAGGTCCTTTTATTTGCATAGAGTGTTTACATAAATTAAGTTTGACTCTGGGGATATCAAAGAGATATTTATTTCTGGTGTGGTGATAATGGGTCCTATTACATCTGTCCAGGGAGAGTTTCAGAACAGGATTTGCACTTAGAAAAAGGGTTTTATAAACGTAATTTACACAAGAGAATGTATGGAGTGAATTTATGTTAGGCATGTTTAGGGATTTGAACAGGGGAGCTGTGTGTTGTCTGAAGGCAGAGTTAGTTATTGTCCTGATAGCAGACTTTTGCTGGGTGATGATGGGCTTGAGGTAGTTGGCAGAGGTTGAACCCCAAGCACAGATACCATAAGTAAGATAGGGATAGATTAGTGCATAATATAGTGAGAGGAGAGCAGAGTAGAGTACATAATATCTGATCTTAGAGAGTATACCAACTGTTTTAGAAACCTTTTTAGTTATGTGTTGTATGTGGGTGCTGAAGTTGAGTCTCTTGTCTAGGTATAGGCCAAGGAACTTTCCATTATTTTTATTGCTAATGTTTACATTATCTATCTGAAGCTGAATTGCATTTGTTGATTTGTTTCCAAATAAGATATAGTAGGTCTTTTCTATGTTTAGTGTGAGTTTGTTGGTTGACATCCACAAGTGGACTTTTTTTAATTCATTGTTTACAACATTATTTAACATGAGTGGGTTGGGGTCAGAGTAGATGAGAGTAATATCATCACAACCAATATAGGTTTAAGCATGTTGGAGACATTAGGCAGATCATTGATATATATAAGGGGGCATTAGAATCCGATTTCCCCAAAAATGAATTAAATGAAAACTGGTTCGATTTCAATCAAACTTTTTTGACGAGTTATAAATAAAAAGAGTTTCATCTGGCCCAAGTCTCAGCATCGTAGCATATATAGGAAGGGAGAAAAAAATATTGAAGTAGGTGTCAAAATTATTCCAAAATGGTCAAAAACGATTATCAAACACAAGTGTCAACTGAAATCATATCTATGACTCTCAGCTATCATGATAACATATATTTAAAAAAAATAGTTTTATTAGAAAAAAATTTAAGTTAAAAAAAAAGTATTTTTTTTTCAAAAAATGTTTTTTTTTTTTTTTTTTATCGGGCGATTTGCATGAAACTTATACACCTGACTGCACGTAAGTCTATCTGTAAGGGTGCCAATTTTGGAGAAAACTGGTTGATGTCAACCTCAGCCACAGATGGCAACACCTTAGACTTTATTATTTTCGTATTTATTTCCAAGTAACATAAACGTTCAAATAACTTTTTCATTTTTTATTCAATTTACATGAAACTTACACCTTATATGTAAAGTTTATGTCTCTAAAATCGGTTATTATCTTTTTTTCCTACGTTTATTTATTGATTTTATAATAGCAATGAACATGACATATTTGCATAATTTTTTTGAGGTGGGGAACTTTGAAAATTTGTATTAGGAAAACTAAAGATGTTTTGGAAAATATCTAACTACCGATCTTTTATTATTTGCTAATGTGTCAGAAAAGTGTCATAGAATGATTATATCTGAAAGGTGTGTTTTTTTATTTAGACTTGAAAATGTGTAAAATTCGTTGAAAAAAAAACAAAAAACAAAAAATCTCCCTTTCTATTCAGTTGTTCTGACAATGGGCGATGGCTTGTACTTTGAGTGGGGAGTCCGTATAAACAACTGGGCCTCTACCCTTCAGACCGAACTATTTGCCTTGATCCTTGCACTGAAATGTGTACAAGTCTCCAAACTTGATACATTAATTGTAAGTGACTCCTTATCATCCTTAAATGCTCTCAACTCCTGAAGATATAACAGTAACATGCTCGTGTCCGAAGCTAGACACAAATACAACAAAATTATTAAGGATGGTAACAGAGTCCATTTCATGTGGTCTCCATCTCATGTTGGCCACCGAATGCATGATAGAGCTGATAAGTTAGCCAAAGAATCTGCCTTTAAAGGAGCCGTTGAGTGTAACCTTGGATTGTCAATGAGCAATCTGAGAGCAGCAGTACACCGAGAACTTCAACAAGATCTTGTAGATCTGAGGCAAAGTGAAATTGACACCAGTAATTCCATCTATCATCATACTATCATGCAAGAGGAGCCACACATCTATGGATCATCCAATAAAATCAGCAGACTTCTAGATGTTACTACTGCTCAGCTTAGACTCGGTTACAAGTATCTCTGGGAATTCTCATTATCTGCTGATGTAGACCTGACCAAATGTAAACTGTGTCAACAAAATTATTCGCACACCCTCCGTCACTATGTGATGGAGTGCAAAAAGATACGGGAATTTAGAGACAATTCTATAACCAATGTTCCAGCGATGTATAAATATTTCACTCAAAATGATCTGCTACCAGAAATTTTAGCCAAATATCCCCAGTTTGCTAACTGTAGGTAGTAACTGAGTGATTGTAACCTATCCACCGCTGCCCACTGGATGGTGGGCGGTGTGCAGGACAAACATATCAATTTTGACACTAGTTCTCCACATATGTCAGTTGCTTAATTTAGAACCTGTACTTGAGGTCGATCTCGAACCCATTGTTGATGTGACGACTTATATTGAATTTTGTAACTAGCTCATCAAGATTGTAACTTGCTTAGCTAAATGAATTGTGGGGTTCAGTCCCTGAGCCCATTATTATGTGCCTCTGTAACCCTTTCCACTACCGCCCACAAGATATGGGTATGGGGTGCATAACAAATGAACTAAACTAACTTTCTATTTACGCTGCAGTACTGAAACTTGAAACAATTGCAGCCCTTTTCATATACAACTAGTCAAAAAATATTGGTTGACATTGAACAACTTTGAATTTACAATCTAATGGCCCCATAAGAAACAGGAGGGGTCCTAGGATGCTGCCCCTGTGGCACCCCTACGGTTAATGGTAGAGTAGGAGAGGTTATGTCTTTGATGGCTACTGTTACGGTGCCCTCTCCTATTTCTTTCGTTTGCCGGCTTAAAGAGTCATATCAGCTCTCCCTACTGATTCTCTGAGGTTCAGGGAGTCTAATGATATATGTGGCGACCAGACCGGCTGCCAGTTAAGGGAGAGTTACATTATAAGTTGTAAGTAAGGGGAAATTGGCGCCCTTATATAAAATGAAAGAGTATCCCCTACTGCAGATATGACGTTTTGGAAGGGACACTAGCCGATCGCGGATTGGCCGACTTAGGTCGCGGGCGACCAATCAGGGCCCGCCGTGACGTCACCGAGTGCCCTGGGCGGCGCCAACGTCAGAGTTGACCTGACCGTGAAGGCGAGAGGACGCACCTCGGTCAACTCTCAAGGATTTGAGGCTCTACAAGCCTTTCTTAGTGGATTAGAGCTGGCTATCACAGCCCATCTCACGTATTGGAGACCCCGCGCTTCTGGGAAGCAAAAAGGAACCAAGTTTATTGAGCAAAAGAGTGCCAAACTTGGAAAATATTCGGCGACGCTGGACGTTGGGGGCCTGAATAGGTGTGGCGGGCAAGCCTAGCTGTGACCGGGTCACATCCACTGAGGGTTTTGGAAGGACAACACCGTTCCTAGGACAAGGAACAACGCCTTGTGGAAGGGGCGAGTGTGGGAAAATAGTGATTAGCTCAGCGCCCATCGATGAACCAGGATTGGGGTAGCTGAATCTCAGAGATTGGAACGGCGACGACGCGAAGGCTCCACGACACCTGAGGACCTGTGGAACGTTCCTGGATCGTCAAGGATCGACTCAGGAAGCGTGGGAACCTCACACCATCGAGGGACAGGCGTCGTGAGCCAGGAATGTAAGGTAGATCATTTTCCCTCCCATTACCCCTTGTGTGAGTAAGCTAGTTAGGCCACAATATTTACTTATGTATGTGGCAACAGGACATTAATACTTTAGTAGTAGAATAGGCTGCAAGGCAGCTTGTGTCCAGGACTGTCAGAGGGGACAGTGTGTATTGTTATGATCTCAGCCTGCAGGAGAAACGCGTCTCCCTTCTTGAGAGTTATTCAGCAAGCCTGACCTGATTAGAAGGTCTAGCATATATTGAGGTGATAACCCATATGAAAAATAGTATGGTGGATTCAATGAGCAGTTTAAGATTATGGGCAGTAAGTAAGGAAATAGATAAATGACTGGCTAGGAGATGTGGACATTTTGCTGGAGGCGTGAGGCTCGCTTCCAGAGGACCTTGACCTCACTTGAGTGCCAGACATCGCAGGGGGAAGCCGCGCTCCGTTTGAGCTCCCGTCAGAAGGGAACCCCTAGTGATATATCTCTAAGAGAAGAGAAGTGTGCAGACGTGCCAGCTGTGGAATCGAGCTGGGGACGTGTGGTCTCAAGTCGTGGACGATAATTAGTGAATATTAAGCCGCCCGGAGGCATTATTGTGGGCCGTGGGAGCGCCCTGACCAGACGCCGTCAGAGGAAAAGCGCCCTCGATCAGTTAATCTGTGGTAAGCACGATATACGCCAGTTCATAGTGATCGCTTGTAGTTTGGTCGTGTGCCCAGCGACAGTAGCAATGTTTATTTATAAGTTAGACATGTTTTAATAAGGCAGAAGGCCTGAAATAAGAGAGTGGAGAGGGAGGAACACGGAGCGACGTCCGCCCCCTCTGAGCGCTGGCGGACGACTGAGGGAGCCTGGCTCCGGATGGAGGAAGACCCTCCAGCGAGTGAGGACCGCCGCCAGGCGAGGTGGAGTATGGACCCGCCCAAAACGGGGGAGTCCACTCTCACTGTATATAGAGGACAGATAGAGGTTTGAGGCAAGCATATTGTGTGGTTATTTTTGTTTATGTGTTAAAGGGGAACATTTTATTGGAACGTCGATGGGTTGCAGGTTTGTCTTTGGGGAAGAAGTTGCTGAGAACTTCGAAGCCAGCAGATGAAGTAGCTGATGAGATTCCAAGGTAGTGGAGCAGAGGACCTCGAGCTGTGAGGAGAAGCAGCAGTGAAGAGGAGTGTCACGTGCTTCTGTAGAGGTGGTGAAGCACCATAGTTACTCGAGGAAACTTCATGGTGTAGCAGCCAAGAGAGCTGTGGAGGAATCTAGCAGAAGGGTGAAGCACCGTAGGTACTCAAGGAAACTTCATGATAGCAGCCTGGAGGAGCTGCAGAGGATCCTGGTAGTGAAGCCCGGAAGAACCTAAGGATATTAGGGTTGTGAACTTCCAGAGGTGGAAGGGGAAGTTCTGGTGGATTACTTGTAGGGAGTTGATAGTGTTTGGTTGTCAGTAGCGTGCAAGACGCAGTGAGAGGTGAGTGACTGTTTGCATTCTTATGTCAAGGAGTGATTTATTCTGAAGTTTAGAGTTGCAGTCGTAGGCTTGATTACCTACAGATGTATGTGCTCGAGGACTGACAGTGATCGATTAATCATTGTTGTGTATCAATGAACATTTATACTGGTATATGTTATTGCATCCAAATGCTGATTTTCTATATATACATTATCTTGCTGATAGTGCAACAGTGTATGTAGGCTTGACCAACTTGAGGAGGTTAATAGAGTTCTGATGGTGTTGGAGTGCAACCTGATTGTGATATTATAGAGTATAGGATTCACTATTATTATATGTGTGTATGTATCGTGTATGTGCTTTGTCCAGTAAATGTGTCACAATTTGCTGGTGTTTGCCCTTGTCCTAGTGAGGCTTCCCAGGAGGTAGTAAAGAAGGAGAGAGAAAGAACCAAGAACCACTGCTGTGGACAGGGTAGGAGGTAATACTAGTAAGTCATAGGGGGATTGAGGAGATCATATCTCATAAGGAGAGAGTGGGGAGTCACAGCGGCTCGAGTGGGTGTGTGCACGTGACAACGAGGCTAAGTGTTGGAGCCGCATCCCCTGAACGTGTGACGTTGAGCCCCTCTCCAAGAGCCAGAAGCGCCAAGGGTGATCTCCTAGTATAATCACTCTGCCGAGTTGTGGGTTGGGTTGTCCATAGAGAAGGATCAACGACGACAACACCAACCAACCCACGAGTATAATAAATTGGGGGCCTGTCCGGGAGAGTGAACTGACACACCCACACCCTGTCCAAGAGTGGATTTGTACACCCTTGCTGAAATAGATAAACTGTGTGACCGCAGGTGTATATTCTCTCTCTTGGGAAGACTCACAGGACAAAGATGGATAAGGTGCAAGCATTTGTGGAGTCAGGCAAGCCTGAGGACTTAGAAGGTTGCACGAGGGATCAATTGAAACAAATAGCAGAAAAATGTGGCATTAGGTTGAAAGCATCTAAAGTAGCTGGGATGAAGGATGAGATCCTGAGGCAGTTAAGAGCCAAAAATGAAGCGGCAGAACAAGGAGCCCAGAAAGGAGCTGAAAGTGGAAAGGAGGATGATGGACAGGATGAAGTGAGATCCCAGGGATCGAGTAGGAGCAGTAAGAGTAGCCGCAGTAGCAGGAGTAGCCGAAATAGGAGCTTGGAGAGATTCCAGTTAGAGCTCCAGATGCAGCGTGAGGAGAGACAGTTCCAGCTGGAAAAGATGAAATTAGAACTCCAGATGAAAAATGAAGCCGAGAAAGAAAAAGAGAGAACCAGACTGGAAATAGAAAAAGAAAAAGCCCAGGTCGAAAAAGAAAAAGAGAGAACAAAACAAATGCAGATAGAAGCGAATAGAACCTTGGCTGAGCAAAGGATCGAACATGGGTTGCCAGAGAGCACCACCCAGGTATCACACCCACCAGATGTTAGGGTTAGGGAGAAGGACATTCCCTTGTTTGTTCCCGAAGAGGCAGAGAGCTTTTTCGAGCACTTTGAAAAAGTAGCCAGCATCAAGGAGTGGCCACAGGAGGAATGGGCCCAGCTGGTCCAGTTAAGATTGACCGGTGCTGCCAGGGAAGCATACACCCAATTGTCACTGGAAGAGTGCCAGGATTATGCCACGGTAAAGAGCAGCATATTGCGCTCGTTTCAGTTAACCCCAGAAGCTTATAGGAAGCGCTTCAGAGAGATGATCAAAGTTGGAGCATGTACATTTGCTGAGACAGCAAGAGATCTGGAAAGACGATTCCAGAAGTGGATTGAGGCTGCTGGAGTTGGATCTTATGCTGACCTGAAGCAACTGATGGTCATGGAGAAGTTCTTGGAGATGATGCATCCCGAAACAAAGTTCAAGATCCAAGAAGCAGGGATAAAGGAGGTGAAAGATGCCGCAGATAGGGCGGATATGATTACTGAAGCGTACAAGAGCTTAAGGGAGAACAGAGTGAGAAGCGAGGCGAGACGCAGCAATAGCAGACCCAGTGGAGTCTGGGGAGGAAGAAGTTTTGGGGGGCAGACAAGCAGACCAGCTAGTTTTAAGCCCCAGGAAGGAAAGTTGCCGAGTCCGCCTGCTGGAGGTAAGCAGGAAAATAAAAGTGTGCAGAGGAGACAAGAGTCCAATGAAGCTCCACAGAGTATGAGTAGTACATCTGGCCCGAGGAACTCCAATACGAGTGGGCAGAGTCAGAGCTACTCGGGGGCGTATAGGAGAGATTTCTCCCAAATGAGATGCTACAAGTGCAACAGATCAGGTCACATGATGCGAGATTGTCGGCAGGGCAAGAGAGTCGTGACCCTGACGACATGTGATCCCCGGAAGAAGTTCGTTGAGGTACAACAAGACAAACCACAGAAGGTAGATTTGATGAACGAGCGGTATAGGCCGTTCATTAGTAAAGGTTGGGTCGGCATAGAAGGTCAACCCGAGGTGGAGGTTAGTATCCTCAGGGATACTGGAGCCAATCAGAGCTTGATTCTGAGAGGCCTAATAAGAAATGATCGACTGTTAGCTGGCAGTAGGAGGATAAAGGTTCATGGGTTGTTGTCTAAGAGTGACATGCCCGTGTGTGCTGTCCAGTTGAAGTCAGATTATTTGTCGGCGGAGGTGATGTTGGGAGTGTGCCCCAACATACCTGTTCCAGGAGTCCAAGTGATCCTGGGGAACGACTTGTGTGGGTCCAAGGTGCTGCCAGAGCTGATAGTAAAAGCTGTGCCGGAGGTGAACCAGAAGGACCGCGGTACAAGTGGAACGCCGGACAAGATAGATCTAGCCAGCATCCTTGAAGATGAGGCAGAGGACAGTCAAGTCATCGTATACCCGGCCTGTGTAGTGACAGAGTCGGACGTAGACGCCGAGGAAGACATTGGAGATGATATGGCAGTGTCGACTCCACCAAGGGAGGAGGTCAACATGGACATGTCTGGGCTGTTCGACGAAGATCGAGCTCAGAAGAATGAGGATTCGAGGAGACAGGAAGTGAAAATGACCCTACCTGAAAAGTTCAGCGTGAACCGAGCGGACCTGATTAGGGCTCAGAAAGAGGAATTTATAGATCTAATCAGGGAGGCAAAAGGGGGAAATTCATGTCCGGAGTCCCCCGTGTATTACTACTTGGACGATGATGTACTAATGAGGAAATGGCGACCGGACAAAGCCGGCGCAGATAAGGTATGGTTGGAGAAGCACCAAGTGTTAGTGCCGAAGGAGTTTAGGGCGGCCGTGTTAGAACTAGCCCACTCCGTAGATATGGCAGGGCACTTGGGGGTGAAGAAGACCTTAAATAAGGTGCAGGAGCACTTCTACTGGCCGAACGTATGGAAGGAGGTAAAGAAATATTGTAGGACATGTTTGGCGTGCCAACGTGCAGGTAAGCCGGCTCCGGCTATACCAAAGGCACCCTTAAAGCCCATACCGGCATTTGGCGAGCCTTTTGAGAGAGTCTTGATAGACTGTGTAGGTCCGTTGCCGAGGACCAGAAAAGGCCACGAGTACTTACTGACCATAATGTGCACGGCCACCCGTTTCCCTGAAGCAATCCCCCTGAGAAGAGTGACGTCGAGAGCCGTTCTGGATAGACTACAGAACTACATTGCGTGGGTAGGAATGCCCAAGGTTATCCAGACGGACCAGGGGAGTGTCTTCCAGTCGAAGTTGTTTAGGGAAACTGTGAAAGGATGGAGAGTAGAGCAAGTGCGCTCGTCACCGTATCACCCTCAGTCGCAGGGAGCATTGGAGCGTTTCCATGGAACGCTAAAGAGCTTGTTGAGGATATACTGCGCTGAGGAAGGGAGTAGTTGGGACGAGGCATTACCATCCGTGTTGTTCGCCATCAGGGATGCGGTAGTAGAATCACTCGGATTCACCCCATTTCAACTGGTGTACGGACACTCCGTGAGGAGCCCAGTGGGCGCGCTGAAGGAGCAGCTCACCGTGGATAGGCCTAAGGTGGATGTGGGAAAATATGTGAAGACTTTTAGAGAGCGACTCTCTAGGGCCAGAGATTTGGCCAAGGAAAATTTGAGGACATCCCAGGCAGAGATGGTAAGGTACCACGACAGGAAGGCGAAGGGCAGGAAATTTCAAGAAGGAGATCAGGTGTTAGTCTTGCTACCGGTAAAAGGAAGTATATACGAGTCGAGATTTTGTGGACCATATACCATCCAGAAGGCATTAGGGGATGTGAATTATGTAATCCACATGCCAGATCGTCCGAGGAAGTCACAGGTTTGCCACGTGAACATGATAAAGAGGTACTATGACAGAGATAAGCCTCTAGGCGATGAAGAACCGATGGAAACCCCATTGCAGGCGACGGTGCTGTGTGGAGGAGACGGCAAAGGAATAGAAGAGGAGAACTGTAAGTTAGAGAGGGCCGATGGCGCGAAGATATCAAATACAGAAAGCCTGGCCAAGATAGGTGAGCGTCTGGGTCATTTGGAGGATGACCAACGCCAGGAGCTAGTGGAGATCCTACGGAGGAATAAGTCGTTATTCACGGACGTGCCTAGAAGACACCGCGGAACGGTGCACGAAGTGAATGTAGGGAGTGCTGAGCCCATCAAGCAGCACCCTTACAGAGTTAACCCGGAGAAAGCAGCGGCAATGAGAGCAGAAGTGAAGTATCTGCTAGATAACGACTTGGCAGAGGTTAGCGACAGTGATTGGAGTTCGCCGTGCCTCCTCGTGAAGAAGAGTGACGGCACGTACCGGTTCTGTACCGATTATAGGAAAGTGAATGCACTCACGGTCGCTGACTCGTTTCCGATACCGCGCATTGACGATTGCATAGATCGGATTGGGAGTGCACGGTATGTCTCGAAGATAGACCTGTTGAAGGGATACTACCAGATTCCCCTGTCTGAGGAGGCCAAGAGGATCTCAGCGTTCGTGACTCCCGACGGCTTGTACCAATATAAAGTGGTGCCGTTCGGAATGAAGAATAGTGGTAGTTGTTTTCAACGAGTAATGAATCAGGTATTACAAGGCGCGACCGGATGTGCAGTGTACATCGATGATATTGTGGTGTTCGCTGATTCCTGGAAGGATCACGTGGATCGACTTTTAGATTTGTTCGATCGTTTGGAGAAGGCCAACATGACGATCAACTTGGCAAAAAGCGAGTTCGGGAGAGCCCGCCTGGAGTACCTTGGATATATAGTAGGGCAAGGCGAGGTTGCTCCGGTAAGAACAAAGGTGGAGGCCATTGACAACTTCCCGGTGCCCAGGAGTAAGAAAGAATTGTTGAGATACCTCGGTATGATTGGATATTACCGGAAGTTCTGTGAAAATTTCTCCACCATAGCCGCTCCTATGACGAGTTTGCTATCAAAGAGCAAGAAGTGGGAGTGGAATGGAACAGCACAAGAAGCGTTTGAGAAGACCAAAAGACTGTTGACTGGGGCACCTGTACTAGTGTCGCCAGATTTTGAAGCGCCGTTTACGTTATTTGTAGATGCCAGTGATATAGGGGCCGGAGCTGTACTGACGCAGCAGAATGATGGAATTTACCGCCCCGTGTCCTTCTTCTCGAAGAAGTTCGTTAAGCACCAGAGGTCGTACAGTACAGTCGAGAAAGAGACTTTGGCCCTGGTGATGGCATTGAAACATTTTGAAGTGTATGTGAGTGGGGGAGGACACCCAGTAACGGTGTATACAGACCATAATCCCCTAGTTTTCCTGAAGAAAATGAAGCATGCAAACCAGAGATTAACCAGATGGTTTTTATCGCTCCAAGAGTATGACCTGGTGATAACGCACATAAGAGGGCGAGACAATGTAGTGGCTGATGCGTTATCTCGAGCCTAGCCACTGGAATAACTCTCAAAAATAAGGGGAGAGGAGTGTTATGATCTCAGCCTGCAGGAGAAACGCGTCTCCCTTCTTGAGAGTTATTCAGCAAGCCTGACCTGATTAGAAGGTCTAGCATATATTGAGGTGATAACCCATATGAAAAATAGTATGGTGGATTCAATGAGCAGTTTAAGATTATGGGCAGTAAGTAAGGAAATAGATAAATGACTGGCTAGGAGATGTGGACATTTTGCTGGAGGCGTGAGGCTCGCTTCCAGAGGACCTTGACCTCACTTGAGTGCCAGACATCGCAGGGGGAAGCCGCGCTCCGTTTGAGCTCCCGTCAGAAGGGAACCCCTAGTGATATATCTCTAAGAGAAGAGAAGTGTGCAGACGTGCCAGCTGTGGAATCGAGCTGGGGACGTGTGGTCTCAAGTCGTGGACGATAATTAGTGAATATTAAGCCGCCCGGAGGCATTATTGTGGGCCGTGGGAGCGCCCTGACCAGACGCCGTCAGAGGAAAAGCGCCCTCGATCAGTTAATCTGTGGTAAGCACGATATACGCCAGTTCATAGTGATCGCTTGTAGTTTGGTCGTGTGCCCAGCGACAGTAGCAATGTTTATTTATAAGTTAGACATGTTTTAATAAGGCAGAAGGCCTGAAATAAGAGAGTGGAGAGGGAGGAACACGGAGCGACGTCCGCCCCCTCTGAGCGCTGGCGGACGACTGAGGGAGCCTGGCTCCGGATGGAGGAAGACCCTCCAGCGAGTGAGGACCGCCGCCAGGCGAGGTGGAGTATGGACCCGCCCAAAACGGGGGAGTCCACTCTCACTGTATATAGAGGACAGATAGAGGTTTGAGGCAAGCATATTGTGTGGTTATTTTTGTTTATGTGTTAAAGGGGAACATTTTATTGGAACGTCGATGGGTTGCAGGTTTGTCTTTGGGGAAGAAGTTGCTGAGAACTTCGAAGCCAGCAGATGAAGTAGCTGATGAGATTCCAAGGTAGTGGAGCAGAGGACCTCGAGCTGTGAGGAGAAGCAGCAGTGAAGAGGAGTGTCACGTGCTTCTGTAGAGGTGGTGAAGCACCATAGTTACTCGAGGAAACTTCATGGTGTAGCAGCCAAGAGAGCTGTGGAGGAATCTAGCAGAAGGGTGAAGCACCGTAGGTACTCAAGGAAACTTCATGATAGCAGCCTGGAGGAGCTGCAGAGGATCCTGGTAGTGAAGCCCGGAAGAACCTAAGGATATTAGGGTTGTGAACTTCCAGAGGTGGAAGGGGAAGTTCTGGTGGATTACTTGTAGGGAGTTGATAGTGTTTGGTTGTCAGTAGCGTGCAAGACGCAGTGAGAGGTGAGTGACTGTTTGCATTCTTATGTCAAGGAGTGATTTATTCTGAAGTTTAGAGTTGCAGTCGTAGGCTTGATTACCTACAGATGTATGTGCTCGAGGACTGACAGTGATCGATTAATCATTGTTGTGTATCAATGAACATTTATACTGGTATATGTTATTGCATCCAAATGCTGATTTTCTATATATACATTATCTTGCTGATAGTGCAACAGTGTATGTAGGCTTGACCAACTTGAGGAGGTTAATAGAGTTCTGATGGTGTTGGAGTGCAACCTGATTGTGATATTATAGAGTATAGAATTCACTATTATTATATGTGTGTATGTATCGTGTATGTGCTTTGTCCAGTAAATGTGTCACAATTTGCTGGTGTTTGCCCTTGTCCTAGTGAGGCTTCCCAGGAGGTAGTAAAGAAGGAGAGAGAAAGAACCAAGAACCACTGCTGTGGACAGGGTAGGAGGTAATACTAGTAAGTCATAGGGGGATTGAGGAGATCATATCTCATAAGGAGAGAGTGGGGAGTCACAGCGGCTCGAGTGGGTGTGTGCACGTGACAACGAGGCTAAGTGTTGGAGCCGCATCCCCTGAACGTGTGACGTTGAGCCCCTCTCCAAGAGCCAGAAGCGCCAAGGGTGATCTCCTAGTATAATCACTCTGCCGAGTTGTGGGTTGGGTTGTCCATAGAGAAGGATCAACGACGACAACACCAACCAACCCACGAGTATAATAGTATGGATGGCAGGACAGTGAAGAAGAGGCGCCGACGTGGTGAAGAGGCCCTCCTGTGAGAGAGTGTGGGACTCCTGTCTTTCTGCCCAGTTGAAGGAGTGTTGGAGGTCGTGGAAGAAGAGGCTGACGATCTCCAGACTTATTATCCTTATTTTCATATTCATGTATTACTTGTGATTGTATGCGTGTTCATGTAATTTGCGTCAGTAAGTTCACACATTTTATCATTGTGTTTAAGTGTGCCTCCATTTATAATATTTCTCTACGAGCATACACGGAGGTTATCATAGTACCACCTAGGGAACACTACGTTCTCTATAGAAGTTCTTAGTGCCTGGAGAGTGGTTAAGACAGCACGTACTTATATAAAAGTGTACCCTTAGCCATCCGATCAGTATCAGTGCCTGAATGGTGGCAACTAGTAACGTGATGGCTAGAGAGAGGTAAAGCCACACAGACCTTCTTGGGAGAGTACCCTGGGCCGACAGTCTAGTAGCTATGGAAGTACTATGGGAGTAGCAATCTTCTGGCTACAAACAATATATAATACACCCACTGAATTGCATTGCTGGGGTGCAGATATAATAACCCAGCTGGCGACCTTGTTAAGAGGAAGATAGAGAAGACAGGCGGGAAAGGAGTTCCTGCAACCTTTTTGTCTGGCAGGCAAGACTCAGGGAGGTTATTGTTATAAGGTAAGCCTGAGTCTTCCTTCACTCCTCCACGGGTCTAGGCCGGAACTGTTAACAGTAGTTTCCCCGTGTTTGACTGAAGGGCTTCCAGGGTGAATCAGTGGCACCCCTTTTGTGGTGGAAGCGGAGGAACCTGCGGAGGTGGGCATTGTTGGTCCTCTCCCATGTGACCAAGGAGACTCCGGTGAATCCCGGGAGTCGGAGGGGCTGAGTATTCGGCCTTTTGAGCCCCTAGCAGCTGAGTGCTAGCAGAGCCCCGGCCCACCCCCCGTGACACTACATATTGATGTCTGTCACGAAGATAGGCTCGGATATAGTTCAGAGCAAAGCCTCGGACTCCATAATGGTGGAGTTTAAGTAAGAGGTAGTTATGGTTAACAGTATCAAAGGCCTTTCTCAGGTCGATGAAGAGTCCAATCGGAAACTCACTTTTGTCAAGGGCTGAGTAGATTAAGTCAAGCAGACTAACAATAGCATCGTTGGTACTCTTTTGGGAGCGGAAGTCAAACTGACAGGGATTTAGTATATTGAACTTTACAAGATAGGAGTAGAGCTGTTTGTAAATATTTTGTTCAAATATTTTTGATAATATAGGTAGATTCGATATTGGTCTGTAATTATTTATGTCTGCCGTGTTACCTCCTTTATGAACTGGCGTTACTCTTGCTTTTTTAAGGATATCAGGGAAGGTATGACACTCTAGAGATTTATTGAACAGCAGAGCTATGGGTGGTGTAAGGGCATAGGAGGCGCTCTTGTATACCATGGATGGCATTTCACTAATGTTCCCAGCTTTGGTTTTTAGCGAGTGAATGATGGACACAACATCTGTAGGGCTGACCGGAGAGAGGAGAAGAGAGTTTGGATAGCTGCGTGAAAGATATGTGGTAACATGTGTCTGAGTCTCTGGGATTTTTCGGGCAAGGTTAGCACCAATCTATGAAAAGAAACTATGAAATTCAGTTGCTGTTTCAAGATCTGTGGCAGGTGTATAACCATCCTTGGAGATTTTTATCTTATTATGTGAATGTTGTTTAGCTCCTAGGATGGTAGAGATGGCTCTCCATGCATGTGTTTTTCATGTTGCCTTTCGCTTCTTTGAATCTATTCTCGTAATAGGAACACTTTGCTCTTCTTATTATACTGGTAAGCACTGATGAGTACCTCTTAACTACTTCTTTTGCAACTAGGCCAATCTTAAGTTTTTTTCATATTCTTGTTTCTTGTCGATTGCTTTAAGTATGCCATTAGTGAGCCAGGGATTATTTAACCTTTTGCCAGTTACTTGCTTGGTGAGGAGAGGACAATAAGTATTGTAAAGGCTTAGAATTTTGGAAAGAAAGAGGCTAGTTAACGAATTATTATCCTGTATATTGATAAATTCAGATTCCCAGTTTATATTGTGGAGAGCATTTGAGAGGTTGCCTATTGCTGCTTCACTGTGTAACCTAAAGGTAATTTTCTTGTTACCTGGTGGTGTTATGGCCATGTTCGCTACAAGGAAGGTAGGATAGTGGTCAGTTGTTCTGTCAGTGATTATACCTGATGTAAGAGGAGCTGTTATTCAGATTCAGATTCAGATGTTTATTCAGGTAAGGTATATACATACAAGTGATGTTACATTAATGGATTGGTATATAGATAGAGCTAGTACATACAATGCCTAAAGCCACTATTACGCAATGCGTTTCGGGCAAGAAAACATTAATATCTAGAACTTAATACTAATTGAGCATAAAGAATAAAAGATGTTGAGAACAAATACAAATAAAGATAAAAAAAAGGGGGAAACATGACTGAAAAAGCAGCACAAATACAATAGGTTGACAAACAGTGTTGATTAAAAAAAAAAAAAAAAAAAAGAAAATAACAGACATGGGTTGACAATAGAGGAGTGAGGTAGATTACAGGGAATTTATTAGGTAGTGTTTAGTTTTTATCTTAAACTGGTTGAGAGAGGTACAGTCTTTAACATGGTTGGGAAGGTCATTCCACATTCTGGGCCCCTTGATTTGCAGAGCACTTCTAGTTTGATTAAGACGTACTCTAGGAATATCAAAACTGTATTTATTTCTGGTGTGGTGCTCATGGGTTCTGTTACAACCTACTATGAAGCTTTTAAGATCAGGATTGGCATTATAGTTTAGCGTTTTATATATGTATAATACACATGAGAGAATGTGCAGTGACTTAATATCTAACATATTAAGAGATTTGAGTAGGGGTACCGAGTGATGTCTGGGGCCAGAGTTGGATATTGTTCTAATAGCGGCTTTGTGTTGGGTAATTAGAGGACGTAAGTGATTTTGGGTAGTAGAACCCCAAGCACAAATACCATAGTTGAGATAAGGATAGATAAGGGAGTAATAGAGAGTCACCAGGGCAGGGCGTGGTACATAATATCTGATCTTAGAAAGAATGCCCACAGTTTTTGAAACTTTTTTAGATATATTTAGAATGTGTCCCTGGAAATTCAGCTTGTTGTCAATGAGAATGCCAAGGAATTTGCCATCTAATTTGTTACAAATTTGGGTATTGTTTATTTTGAGATTTATAAGACTAGAGGATTTATTGCCAAACAGAATATAGAAGGTTTTGTCAATGTTAAGGGTGAGTTTGTTGGCAGTTAGCCAAAGATGGACTTTATTTAGCTCAGTATTTACTGTGGCATTTAGAGCAAGAGGGTCAGGACTGGAGTAAATGAAGGTTGTGTCGTCAGCAAATAGAATTGGTTTGAGGTGTTGGGAGGCATTTGGAAGGTCATTAATGTAGATGAGAAAGAGGAGAGGGCCAAGTATGCTGCCCTGAGGAACACCAATGTTGATGGGTAGGGTGGGAGAAATTGTATTATTCACAGAAACATATTGGAGCCTGTCAGTAAGGTAGGACTCGAGGTATTGTAGGGAGTGTCCTCTGACTCCATAATGATGTAATTTAAGAAGAAGGTTATGGTGGTTGACAGTATCAAAAGCTTTACGCAGGTCCACAAATAACCCAACAGGGAACTCCTTTTTATCAAGAGCTGTATGAATCGAGTTAAGCATACTAATAAGTGCATCGTTAGTGCTTTTTTTGGGTCTGAAGCCATATTGGCAAGGGCTAAGTATATTGAGTTTGGCTAGATATGAGTAAAGCTGCTTGTATATAAGTTTTTCAAAAATTTTTGACAAGTTTGGCAGGATTGATATAGGTCTGTAGTTGTTAACATCTGTGGGGTCACCACATTTGTGGACAGGCGTTACTCTCGCTTTTTTTAGAATATCTGGAAAGGTTTGGAGTTCAAGTGACTTGTTGAAGAGCAAAGCAATAGCAGGGGCTAAAGATCTGGAGGCTTTTTTGTAAATTAAAGTTGGTATCTCCTCAAGGGCACCAGACTTGGTTTTAAGGGAAAGGATTATCTCATTGACGTCAGTGGAGTTAATAGGCTTTAGGTACAGAGACTGTGGATAGTTACCTGTAAGATAGTCCTTAATGTCAGTACTGGAAGATGGAATATCATTTGCAAGGGATGAACCAATGGAAGAGAAGAACCTATTAAACTCAATAGCAGAATCAGAGGCTGAAAGCTGACCATCGTTATTAGACAGGAGAGTCGGTTTGTTATTTAAAGATTTCTTTGATCCCAATATTTGTGAAATTGTGCTCCAAGTTTGTTTAATGTTGCTCTTTATTTGAGTAAATTTATCTTCGTAGTAATTAGTTTTGGCTCGTCTAATTATCTTAGATAGCAATAATGAGTAATTCTTTGAGAATTCTTTGGAGACAATTCCTAACCTATACTTCTTCTCAAGGTCGTGTTTTTTGTTAATGGATTTCAGTATTCCCTTTGTAAGCCAAGGATTGTTAAGCCTTTTGCTTGTGACTTGTTTTGTAAGCCTAGGACAGTGGGTGTTATAAAGGCTAAGAGTTGTTTGTAGAAAAGATTGCACTGCTAGGTTGATGTCCCCTATGTTACCTAACTCGGACTCCCAGTTGACATTATCAGCAGCAGTTATAAAATTGTTTATAGCAGTTTCATTGTGCAGCCTAAAGCTTAACTCCCTTGTTTCTAGAGGTGGTTTGCTAATGTTAGTTAAAAGAAATGTGGGGTAGTGGTCTGTAGTGCTATCGGTGATTATACCTGAAGTAAGCGGAGAGGTTATGTTGGTCCAGATGTGATCTAGAGTCGTGGCAGTGCTATCAGTGATTCTAGTAGGTCTAGTGATTAAGGGTATGAGGAGGCAGGAATTCATACAGTTGAGGAAGCTAACAGCAGTAGGGTGTTCTGGCTCGCAGAGGTCAATATTAAAGTCCCCTGCGATAATTAGGTGGTTTTTGTTCAGTCTGTTATCAAGTATTAGATTTCTAAGGTTTGAGTTGAATCCAGACACATCAGTGTTGGGAATTCTATAGACTGCACCCACAGACAGGACAGACTCGGCACCCTTGACTCTGAAGCTGGCGAAGATATACTCCCCATAGCAGTCTCTAGTTCTAATTTCTTTTAAGCATGTTAGTTCTTGGTGGTAGTAAAGAGCAGTGCCACCACCTCTCTGAAGTTGACGACAGTTGTGAATTGCTGAGTAGTTAGGCATGTTAAAGAGTTGAGTAGTATCCTCTTTCAACCATGTTTCAGTAAGTATAATAAAAGAGAATTTGTTGCCAATAGTTTCAATCAAGGCACTAACATCATCGAAGTGTTTACCTAGGGATCTAACGTTCAAATTGATTACAGAGATATTGTGATTATGAGTTAATACATTGTTTACATCATGTGCTGCAAAATATCTGCAATTTAGATCATTAAAGTGATTATTGTCATAGATAGTGGATAAGAGGTTAAGTTCAGGGTCTATACTTGACTGCATAAAAAAAGCTGATTGTAGAATCAGAAATAAGTAGAAAAAAACTATAAAATAGGGAAAAATATATACACAATACTGTACAAAACAAACACAAAAGGGGCTTACAGGGGTACAAAGGAGTAAGGGAGTATGGCTAGGCTAGGCAACCTAGGCAATTAATGAGATTAAAGAAAAAACATGTAAACATGAACTATACAAAACACAAGATATGGAAATACAAAACAAAAAATATAAGCAAGACTAAGCAATACAAAAAAAAAAAAGAAAAAAAACAAATTGAGCAAAAAAGAGGTAGATTGCTTACGAGTACTCACAGGTACACTGTGAGTAACAATTTGCAATTTGAGATGCAGGCAAAGCCAGGGGTACAATGGAGTAAGGGAGCATGGCAAGGCTAGGCAACCTAGGTAATAAATGAAATCAAAGAAATGTTGAATAATAAACATAGGCAAATTTAAGCTAATGATTAATAACTATAGATAGTTCAGTAATGACTGTATAATTAAAAAGACCTGAAGAACTACTTAAAACTCAATTAAATAATTTCGGTAAATGACTAGGTAAGAGTAAGTTAAAAATTAAGTCAGAAAATGAACCAAGGAGACTTAGGATACCTAGCCCCACTAGTTGACAGGGGGTTAATTAAGTTAATTCATTGGGAGTGATAAGGTGAGACAAACCACATTGGGAGAGGAAAGTGTTGAGGTTTTCTTCTCTAGTAATAGTAAACATTTTGCCCTCTGCGGTTTTTCTCACCTTTATCAGACCATCTCTAACGAAGCACTGATGAATAGCATCTGGGTTTTGTTGCCGGATTTGACGCAGGCGGTAGAGGATTTGCTGTCTGTTCCTGGTCAAGCACTCGTTGATGTATAATCCCTTCCGTAGGGATGCAGCTGTCCGGACTAGATTGGATTTCATGAACTGGGAAGACAGCTTCAGGCGAATTTTCCGTTGATTTAGACCTGATGGATTCTTTTTGCCTACTCTGTAGGCAGCAATAACGTCAGTTTTGTTTAGATTGAGCTGCAGTTTGTTTTTTAAGAGATCCTGAGCTATTTCGAAACAATTTTCACCTTCATGTTCCACAGGTATATCTTGGGACGACACTATAACAGAGTCTAGCAGCTTTTGCTGGTCTTGTTCCTCCTGGGAGACGGAACGTTGAGCTGAAAATGTACTGATACATGCAGTCATTTTGCTGAGAGCTTCCTCCTGCTTTTTTAAGGCTTCATCAGTTTTCCGAAGGTTGTTTTCCTCATGGAGATCATTCAAATCATGCTGTAGTTGGTCTTGGCTAGCCTTGTAGTTTCTAATATCCTCGCGGAGGAGGGTTATACATACAGGAATACAGGTATACATACAGGTATATATACCTGTATATATACCTGTATGTATAACATATACCTGTTATACATACAGGTATACATACAGGAAATACAGGAGCATACAGGAATTCATGCTGTTAAGGAAATAGTCTACTTGAGGACTATTTTGTAGCCCAAGGTCAATATTGTAATAAAGCTCAATTACTATTAAGTTTTGGTTAGTGTTTTTCCCCACCTCGCCTTGCCCGAAACGCTGTGCGTACTAGTGGCTTTATATAGGTATTGTATGTACTACCTCTATCTATAAATCAATCAGAATTTTTGTAACTGCATCTATGTATGTACTTTTCCTCAATAAAATATTATTATTATTATTATTATTATTATTATTATTACTTACAAGATGAGTATGGGGTGCACAATAAACTACCACTCACAGGATGAGTATGGGGTGCACAATAAACTACCACTCACAGGATGAGTATGGGGTGCACAATAAGCTACCACTCACAGGATGAGTATGGGGTGCACAATAAACTACCACTCACAGGATGAGTATGGGGTGCACAATAAACTACCACTCACAGGATGAGTATGGGGTGCACAATAAACTACCACTTACAGGATGACTATGGGGTGCACAATAAACTACCACTCACAGGATGAGTATGGGGTGCACAATAACTACCACTCACAGGATGAGTATGGGGTGCACAATAAACTACCGCTCACAGGATGAGTATGGGTGGTCCATGACTCAGTGTAAAACCATGTTAAAGACAGTACCTCTCTCAACCAGTTTAAGTTAAAAACGAAGCTATACCTAATAAATTCCCTGTAACCTACCTTACCCCTCTGTTGTCAACCCATGTATGTTTTTTGTTTTTTTTTGTTTTTCAAATCAACGCTGTTTGAATGTAATTTTCTGTAATAATTTGTAATTGTATTTGTGCTGCTTTTTCAACAATGTTCCCCCCTCTTTTACCTCTATTTTTATTTGTTCTCAACACATTTTATTCTTTTTACCCATTAGTTTTAAGCTTTAGTCATTAATGTTTTTCCTGCCCGAAACGCTTTGCGTAATAGTGGCTTTAGGCATTGTATGTACTAGCTCTATCTATTAAGCCAACAAACTTTGTAAAATCTCTTTATGTATGTACCTTTACCTAAATAAATATTATTATTATTATTATTATTATAAAACATTACTTTTAATGTTGGGGAAAGTGAGCCAACAGTGTGAACAGTTTACCGGGAGTTCGAGCACATGCAGCGGAGGAAATATATATACGTCCTTAATTAAGCTCTTGAATTAATAAATTATGAAGTATATAGGTTTGTGGTTTATTATATGATAGGGTGAACCGCTAAAGGTAGAAGACATTACGGTAATATATGAAAGTTTAGCCAGGTGGGGTGTAGAGTCGGACATCATGTCGCTCCTAACTTGGGTATTGATTGTACTCAGAATGAGTCATACTTGTTTATGGTGTCAAGATGCGAATAACTGAGTTAAGATGGAGGTGAAGGAGCGTGAGAACCGAGGAGTGAGACGGTGATGTTATAGAACATGTTGTATGGGTGTCTTGACCCATACAATAGTCCCACTTACATATAAGCATCACCGTATATATACATCACACCTGCTCACTACTACTCTCCTAACATCCTTCATATTAAAATATTCTTATAACAAATGTCAAGATATAATTCTAGAGTGTGTAATAAGTGAGTATAATAGAGCTAAAATTATCTTAAACTTAAAATTATCTGTTAGATTAAGGACCTGCTCGAAACGCTGCGCGTACTAGTGGTTTTACAAGATTGTAAATACTATGCTATGTATTCTCACAAACCCAATGTACCTTCTTGTATATAAATAAATAAATAAAT
This sequence comes from Procambarus clarkii, assembly GCF_040958095.1. Classification (NCBI taxonomy): domain Eukaryota; kingdom Metazoa; phylum Arthropoda; class Malacostraca; order Decapoda; family Cambaridae; genus Procambarus; species Procambarus clarkii. Next base: position 10,301,356 of record NC_091185.1, read on the forward strand.
AAATAAATAAATAAATACAAGCTAGAGCGGAGAGATGAGAGTATGGAAGTGGGCGGAAAGTGGGGGAAATGTTCGAGATGATTCCCGAATGTTGTTGTTGTAGGTGGCGCTGGTGTCCGGCCCGGCCAGTCACTCTCCTCCAGCGGCGCCCCGTCCACCTCCCCGTCGCCGCCTGCTGTAGCCGCCGCCATCTCCGCCATCCCGGGCCCTCGCGCCCTCCTCCACCATGGCCGCCATGGGCCAGCTCGTGTTCGACGAGTACGGTAAACCCATCATCATCCTCAGGGACCAGGACCACCAGAAGCGGCTCACCGGCGCCGACGCTCTCAAGGTCCGTTCTCGCCATTGTTTGGTGCTCCTGCCTCGCCTACCTAGCCTGCCTCGCCTTCCTCGCCTATTCTGCCTATCCTGACACGCCTGCCTTGCCTACCTATCCTGCCTCACCTTCCTGGCTTGCCTTCTGCCTCGCCTATCCTGCCTCACGTGCCTATCCTGCCACTCGTGCTTATCCTGCCTCTCTCCCCCCTCCTGTACAAGTGGTCATTATTAGGAACAAAATGCCGTCACGAGTGTTGTTATGGTACAAACAGTTGTGTCGTCCTTTTATTTGAACTGATAGATTTATCTTTAGTTATCCATAGTTATTAATGCCAAAGAATTTAATAATTTACAAAATTAGTTGCAGGTCAATAGTAGATGTGTAGTTGGTTACGTGTCCCAGGCCCTAGTGTCCATACTCGCCTAATTGTACTTGCCTAATTATGCTTGCGGGGGTTGAGCTTTGGCTCTTTGGTCCTGCCTCTCAACTGTCAATCAACTGGTGTACAGATTCCTGAGCCTACTGGGCTCTATCATATCTACATTTGAAACTGTGTATGGAGTCAGCCTCCACCACATCACTTCCTAGTGCATTCCATTTATTAACTACTCTGACACTGAAAAAATTCTCTCTAACGTCTCTGTGGCTCATCTGGGTACTAAGTTTCCACCTGTGTCCCCTTGTTCGTGTCCCACCCGTGCTGAAGTTTGTCTTTGTCCACCCTGTCAATTCCCCTGAGAATTTTGTAGGTGGTTATCATGTCTCCCCTTACTCTTCTGCTTTTTCAGGGATGTGAGGTTCAGCTCCTTTAGCCTTTCCTCGTAGCTCAATCCTCTCGGTTCCGGGACGAGCCTGGTGGCATACCGCTGAATCTTCTCTAACTTTGTCTTGTGTTTAACTAGGTATGGACTCCAGGCTGGAGCTGCATACTCCAGGATTGGTCTTACAAAGTGGTATACAGGGTTCTGAAAGATTCCTTACACAAGTTTCTAAAGGCAGTTCTTATGTTAGCCAGTCTAGCATATGCCGCTGATGATATTCTTTTGATGTGGGCCTCTGGGGACAGGTTCGGTGTGATATCAACCCCCAAATCTTTCTCTCTATTTGACTCTTGCAGGATTTCACCTCCCAGATGATACCTTGTGTTCAGCCTCCTGCTCCCTTCGCCTAATTTCATCACCTTACACTTTCCTCCTGCCGTGTCCCTTTCCGTGTCCCAGGCCTTGTCCTAGTGTCCCAGGACTTGTCCCAATGCCCTAGTGTCCCAGGATTTGTCCCAATGCCCTAGTGTCCCAGGATTTGTCCCAATGCCCTTGTCCTAGTGTCCCAGTGTCCCGGTGCCCTAGTGACTCGGGGCCCCCAGTGTCAATGACAGTCGCCTATGTAATTTACATAATTATGTAAGGTATTTTGGTATTGTAAGGTTTATCATTAACAGTACTGTATGAAGTAGTATGTGTGTGTGTGTGTGTGTGAACCTCGACCAGTAGTGTACGGTACACTCAAAATTTGTTGTCACATTTTGCTCGCTTTAATTTTTTAAGATTATCGGTGGGTTAGTTTAGGTTAGGTTTATTGGGTTGTTAGGGTTTAAAATCTGTTGGCTAGCCATCCAGCCCGTCCTCCTAAGGTTTCCCAACGTCATTGTGTACTAAGGTGCCCTTATCCTAACCTAACAAAGGACCCACAAAGGTAAACGGGACAGTATGTCAGTTTTGTGAGCTGCAGCCATTTTCTAGTAAGACGATTTTTGGCCTTAAGTAGAGTACAGTATACGTCAAAATGTGGCGCTGTATTAGGACGGGTTGCAAAATCTTGTTTGAAGTGGCCTTTATCCTCTAGCAAGCAGGTACAGTGTACTTAGTACCTGTGGTGGCTTGCACTAAGTTTCAAATTTGAAAACGCTTGTTGTATATTATGTACATAGTATTATGTTTTGTGTATACAGTAGTACACTTCTATTCTGCTGCTTGGATTGGAATACCCTGTACATACAATATATAATTTGGCCTCTGTAAAGATGTCTCGTGCCTGTGTAAACTTGAATTGTGACGTGCACTTAAATTGTGAATTTAGTAGCTAATGATGTGCTATGCTCCGGATCAGTTTCTAGTATGTTTATAGCATGTTTGTGAATATATGATGTTTTTGTTTAAAAGTAATATTTGAAATACAGAATATTTAATGTGCAAAAAAGGCATTTGAAAGCGAATGTCAGCCCCCTCCCCCTATAAAACCATTTTTGGGTTATGTTGGCTAACATTTGCTAGGCTAATTTCTTGCCATCAAAGTGTGGGCGCGTGTCACGGCCTGTTGACACTGTGGGCGCGTGTCACGGCCTGTTGATACAGTGGGCGGGCGCGTGTCACGGCCTGTCGACACAGTGGGCGGGCGCGTGTCACGGCCTGTCGACACAGTGGGCGGGCGCGTGTCACGGCCTGTCGACACAGTGGGCGGGCGCGTGTCACGGCCTGTCGACACAGTGGGCGGGCGCGTGTCACGGCCTGTCGACACAGTGGGCGGGCGCGTGTCACGGCCTGTCGACACAGTGGGCGGGCGCGTGTCACGGCCTGTCGACACAGTGGGCGGGCGCGTGTCACGGCCTGTCGACACAGTGGGCGGGCGCGTGTCACGGCCTGTCGACACAGTGGGCGGGCGCGTGTCACGGCCTGTCGACACAGTGGGCGGGCGCGTGTCACGGCCTGTCGACACAGTGGGCGGGCGCGTGTCACGGCCTGTCGACACAGTGGGCGGGCGCGTGTCACGGCCTGTCGACACAGTGGGCGGGCGCGTGTCACGGCCTGTCGACACAGTGGGCGGGCGCGTGTCACGGCCTGTCGACACAGTGGGCGGGCGCGTGTCACGGCCTGTCGACACAGTGGGCGGGCGCGTGTCGGGGCCTGTCGACACAGTGGGCGGGCGCGTGTCGGGGCCTGTCGACACAGTGGGCGGGCGCGTGTCGGGGCCTGTCGACACAGTGGGCGGGCGCGTGTCGGGGCCTGTCGACACAGTGGGCGGGCGCGTGTCGGGGCCTGTCGACACAGTGGGCGGGCGCGTGTCGGGGCCTGTCGACACAGTGGGCGCGTGTCGGGGCCTGTCGACACAGTGGGCGCGTGTCGGGGCCTGTCGACACAGTGGGCGCGTGTCGGGGCCTGTCGACACAGTGGGCGCGTGTCGGGGCCTGTCGACACAGTGGGCGCGTGTCGGGGCCTGTCGACACAGTGGGCGCGTGTCGGGGCCTGTCGACACAGTGGGCGCGTGTCGGGGCCTGTCGACACAGTGGGCGCGTGTCGGGGCCTGTCGACACAGTGGGCGCGTGTCGGGGCCTGTCGACACAGTGGGCGCGTGTCGGGGCCTGTCGACACAGTGGGCGCGTGTCGGGGCCTGTCGACACAGTGGGCGCGTGTCGGGGCCTGTCGACACAGTGGGCGCGTGTCGGGGCCTGTCGACACAGTGGGCGCGTGTCGGGGCCTGTCGACACAGTGGGCGCGTGTCGGGGCCTGTCGACACAGTGGGCGCGTGTCGGGGCCTGTCGACACAGTGGGCGCGTGTCGGGGCCTGTCGACACAGTGGGCGCGTGTCGGGGCCTGTCGACACAGTGGGCGCGTGTCGGGGCCTGTCGACACAGTGGGCGCGTGTCGGGGCCTGTCGACACAGTGGGCGCGTGTCGGGGCCTGTCGACACAGTGGGCGCGTGTCGGGGCCTGTCGACACAGTGGGCGCGTGTCGGGGCCTGTCGACACAGTGGGCGCGTGTCGGGGCCTGTCGACACAGTGGGCGCGTGTCGGGGCCTGTCGACACAGTGGGCGCGTGTCGGGGCCTGTCGACACAGTGGGCGCGTGTCGGGGCCTGTCGACACAGTGGGCGCGTGTCGGGGCCTGTCGACACAGTGGGCGCGTGTCGGGGCCTGTCGACACAGTGGGCGCGTGTCGGGGCCTGTCGACACAGTGGGCGCGTGTCGGGGCCTGTCGACACAGTGGGCGCGTGTCGGGGCCTGTCGACACAGTGGGCGCGTGTCGGGGCCTGTCGACACAGTGGGCGCGTGTCGGGGCCTGTCGACACAGTGGGCGCGTGTCGGGGCCTGTCGACACAGTGGGCGCGTGTCGGGGCCTGTCGACACAGTGGGCGCGTGTCGGGGCCTGTCGACACAGTGGGCGCGTGTCGGGGCCTGTCGACACAGTGGGCGCGTGTCGGGGCCTGTCGACACAGTGGGCGCGTGTCGGGGCCTGTCGACACAGTGGGCGCGTGTCGGGGCCTGTCGACACAGTGGGCGCGTGTCGGGGCCTGTCGACACAGTGGGCGCGTGTCGGGGCCTGTCGACACAGTGGGCGCGTGTCGGGGCCTGTCGACACAGTGGGCGCGTGTCGGGGCCTGTCGACACAGTGGGGGCGTGTCGGGGCCTGTCGACACAGTGGGGGCGTGTCGGGGCCTGTCGACACAGTGGGGGCGTGTCGGGGCCTGTCGACACAGTGGGGGCGTGTCGGGGCCTGTCGACACAGTGGGGGCGTGTCGGGGCCTGTCGACACAGTGGGGGCGTGTCGGGGCCTGTCGACACAGTGGGGGCGTGTCGGGGCCTGTCGACACAGTGGGGGCGTGTCGGGGCCTGTCGACACAGTGGGGGCGTGTCGGGGCCTGTCGACACAGTGGGGGCGTGTCGGGGCCTGTCGACACAGTGGGGGCGTGTCGGGGCCTGTCGACACAGTGGGGGCGTGTCGGGGCCTGTCGACACAGTGGGGGCGTGTCGGGGCCTGTCGACACAGTGGGGGCGTGTCGGGGCCTGTCGACACAGTGGGGGCGTGTCGGGGCCTGTCGACACAGTGGGGGCGTGTCGGGGCCTGTCGACACAGTGGGCGCGTGTCGGGGCCTGTCGACACAGTGGGCGCGTGTCGGGGCCTGTCGACACAGTGGGCGCGTGTCGGGGCCTGTCGACACAGTGGGCGCGTGACGGGGCCTGTCGACACAGTGGGCGCGTGACGGGGCCTGTCGACACAGTGGGCGCCTGCCGGGGCCTGTCGACACAGTGGGCGCCTGCCGGGGCCTGTCGACACAGTGGGCGCCTGCCGGGGCCTGTCGACACAGTGGGCGCCTGCCGGGGCCTGTCGACACAGTGGGCGCCTGCCGGGGCCTGTCGACACAGTGGGCGCCTGCCGGGGCCTGTCGACACAGTGGGCGCCTGCCGGGGCCTGTCGACACAGTGGGCGCCTGCCGGGGCCTGTCGACACAGTGGGCGCCTGCCGGGGCCTGTCGACACAGTGGGCGCCTGCCGGGGCCTGTCGACACAGTGGGCGCCTGCCGGGGCCTGTCGACACAGTGGGCGCCTGCCGGGGCCTGTCGACACAGTGGGCGCCTGCCGGGGCCTGTCGACACAGTGGGCGCCTGCCGGGGCCTGTCGACACAGTGGGCGCCTGCCGGGGCCTGTCGACACAGTGGGCGCCTGCCGGGGCCTGTCGACACAGTGGGCGCCTGCCGGGGCCTGTCGACACAGTGGGCGCCTGCCGGGGCCTGTCGACACAGTGGGCGCCTGCCGGGGCCTGTCGACACAGTGGGCGGGCATGTAGACGGCAGGGATTGAGCAATCGTACTAACTGGGCAACATTAAGAAAGGTCAGCATTTAAGGTTAAAAATAAAAAAAATGTACTTAAATGTTAGAAAGGAAAAGTAATTTGGTGCATTTGCCTTTTGTTATACAATATTTCAGCGTAAATGACTGTTATTTATATTACAGTCTCACATCTTGGCGGCCAGAAGTGTGGCATCCATCCTGTGCTCCTCGTTGGGTCCTAAAGGCTTGGACAAGTTGATGGTGAGCCCAGATGGTGACATTACTGTCACAAATGATGGTGCAACCATCCTCAAGATGATGGATGTTGAACACCAAATAGCAAAATTGATGGTACAGCTCTCCCAATCACAAGATGATGAAATTGGTGATGGTACTACTGGAGTTGTAGGTAAGTCTAAAATTAAAAAGCTTTTGAACCAGTTTATGATATTAAATTTTTGGGGGCAGGAAAGAGGGAGGTTTCTTACTGTAAAATAGAGAATACCAAAGAATAATCAATATCTTTTTTGAGAAATATAATATTTTAATATTAATTAAAATAAGCTAACCTACAAACATAAATACACAGATTTGCGTCTTGTCCTACATAAAGTGTTTGAGGTGTCTTTACGTAGTCATTAATGTGCATTTACAAAGGTGAAATGCAATTCTGACCAGCTTCAACATATCCTGTATACAAATAATGTACACAAACATATATATTCACACATACCTACAAATATCCACATATATATATACATATCTTCTTGAGGTTATCTTGAGATGATTTCGGGGCTTTTTAGTGTCCCTGCGGCCCGGTCCTCAACCAGGCCTCCACCCCCAGGTAGCAGCCTGTGACAGCTGACTAACACCCAGGTTCCTATTTTACTGCTAGGTAACAGGGGCATAGGGTGAAAGAAACTCTGCCCATTGTTTCTCGCCAGCGCCCGGGATCGAACCCGGGACCACTGGATCACAAGTCCAGCGTGCTGTCCGCTCGGCCGACCGGCTCCCTCCCTCTACATACACCTATGTATCCTACTTTGACAGGGTAAGATAGCTTCTGTAGAAACTAGTGATATTAAACACTTAACCACTGAAGATGATTAAGATGCTTTTACAAGCTCAGGTTATAGGTACATATATTGTATAACAGATGTATTACATATTGTATAGGTACAATACATTGTATAACAGATATATTAGTCAATCTTTGGTACAAGTCCAGTATATCATAGTGTTCCAGTATTCATATAGTACAGTAGTTCAGCCCAGGAGGGGGGAAGTGTCAATATGGGACATTCTAAATACAATATTCAAGGGAGTGCATGTTTTCTCTTTCACAAAGTTGACACATTGTGTACTCGACATTTGGGTTTTGAGAAAGCTGCCAGATACGTCTATATCTCAGGCATATTCTGGCCACTATAACATCACATTGCTGAGATCTTACTCTATTAGTTCCATATATAAATGTCGCCTCACGATATTAATAATGTTTAATGCTACAACTTTCAGGCTTTTGTGAATTTGTTTGGCCAGGGAGATTTTCATTAGATATTTAAGTATTTGTTTTGTAACTGCTAATGCATTTCCATAAGCAGTGGTGGAAATGGGGGATTTTTTGGGGGGGAGGTATGCAGGGATACAACATACACCCACTTTGCAATTTCCAGGCTTCCAGAGAGGGGGGGGGGGGGCAAATGGTCGCTCTCTGAAGCTAGCCACAGAGATAGTTTCACATGGATGGAGAAATACTAAAGAAATTGTTCACAACTTTTGTTAGACCAAAGCTGGACTATGCAGCGGTTGTATGGTGCCCATATCTTAAGAAGTACATAAATAAACTGGAAAAGGTGCAACGACATGCCACTAAGTGGCTCCCAGAATTGAAGGACAAAAGCTATGAGGAGAGGTTAGAGGCATTAAATATGCAAAAACTAGAAGATGGAAGAAAGAGGCGATATGATCACTACATACAAAATAGTAACAGGAATTGATAAAATTGATACGGATGAATTCCTGAGACTCGGAACTTCAAGAACAAGAGGTCATAGATTTAAACTAACGAAACAAAGCTGCCGGAGAAATATAAGAAAATTAACTTTTGTAAACAGAGTGGTAGACGGTTGGAACAAGTTCGGTGAGAAGGTGGTGGAGGCCAAAACCGTCAGTAGTTTCAAAGCGTTATATGACAAAGAGTGCTGGGAAGACGGGACACCACAAGCGTAGCTCTCATCCTGTAACTACACTTAGGTAATTGCATATATCTTCACCATGAATCCTTAATAGCCTACTTAGGACCAGAGCCACAACCTAGCCCCCCCTCAGGTTGATGAGGTTTGAACCCTCATCACGGCTCTTGTGGATTTGTTCATTGTCAAGATTAATATCGGACACATAGATAACATGCAAATTAGGTCGTAACGGACGACCCCACAGACGCATTCATAAATTTTAATGTGCTGTTCATTCAAAACTGATATTTTCTCAAATATAAATTAATGTTATATTAGCATATTGTGCACATAGAGGCATTGGTTAGGTTAAATGTTTAGGTTCTGTTTGCGATTATTTGTATTTGTAGTACTTGGGTGAAGCATTTATAGCGTGGTTCGAACAAAATTCGTCAAATGAAGCACTTGTTCCGGAACTGTTCGAACGTCATCAGTTACGAGTCGTATGTAAATTGCTTTTTATTCATAAACGGGGTTTGGCGGGTGCACGGAATCACTTATGGGCCTTATTTTTGTTTGGAGGACGGGCTGTTGCCCGAGCCACAGTGCTCATCCTTCTCCCTCAGTGTCTTAATGAACGCTGGTGTGTTGAGCCTCCCTGAGCTCCTGGGTGCGAACATATGCTGATTAATATAATACCATCGTGTTGCTACTTTAAAAGAGCTTTCCATACATATGTTATATAAAAAAAAATTTTTTTGTCAATATTTTGTGGACCCTGGCCCCTTAATGTGATTTCATAGTGTGCATTGATAAGTATTGGAGGCAGAATTACTGGACTATAGCAGAGTGCACGTGGACAATGGGTGGAAACCCTGATTGAGCTTCATTTGAAGCCTCGGGACCCCTAGGAGATTCAGTGGAATCGCAAGTTGTATTGCTTTTGAAATGTTGTGTAGTAGTAGTCTAGGGCACTTGCATGGGAGAAGCAAGTGAGTAGGTTTGAATCCTTCATATGGCGCCTACTGATTTTCTCGAGCAACTTCAAGGTTCACAGAGAAGAGAAATGAAGCGGCAAATAATCCACTTTATGGTCAGTTTGAACTCCTCGTGAGTTACAGCTTGCCACCACCACTAGGTGGCAGCACCCAAGTAGATGCTGGCTCCCATGTCAGCACTGTACAGTCCCAATTTGTATCCAATTCTAGGTAAGTGTTGACCATCCTTTAGACTGGTATTGGGTGCCCATTTGCTTGTCATTCGAAGGTCTAGTCCTCGCAAGCCTTACTTGTGTGGACTTTAGAAATTTCATTTCAGGCTGTATGTGATTAGGGCAGCCTTTCCCTAAATGCTTGTTTAGTGATGTCCCTGCCTTGACAGGGTGACTTTCTTGGTGGGTTCAAGAGTTCCACAGGCTAGCCTTATGTGTAGGGTACCTTGCCATAAGTAGTGCAATGGTCATTGATTCCTGTGAGACTGGGGTTTGTTGAGGGGGTGCATTTGGGTTCACATACTTGTACATAGGCATGCTGCTGATGCACTTTGTAGCTTTGTTTCTCTTGAAGGCTTTGGGTTTTTGGTAAAGAACTCTAGTGCCTGGGTATCCTGTTTGGTCCATACATTGAAGTCCTTGCAAGCCCCATGGGACTTTGGTGTAGCTCATTATGGACCAACCTGCCGAGCCTTCGCTTGCTACTTGCAAGTTTGAGGGATATTTGTTGGTTTTTATGCCAACTGATGGCATAAAAATGATGGTAGTTTTTACTACCTCTCTGCCATCTGTTAGGTATGTATTATCCTCTACTCTGAGGCTTGCAACATTTGGGTTTACTGGTTCTCTATTTTGCCTATATTATGTCGTCTGGTTTTTTGTTTATTTTGTTATGATGAGGCTCAACAGGCAGTGGCTACTTCAGATTCATTTGCCTATTTTTGTTTTTGAGATTTGGTGCTTGAGTGGTTGCCTTGGAGTCTGCCTTGGCTTTTGGAGCTGGAGCCGCTTGTCTTTCTACTGTTGCTTTATTTGCTGTTGTACCTACCAAAGTCTGGTATACTTATATGGACCTCTTATGATCCCCACTCTTCTGCTTTGTGCTCTGAATTGTCTGCGGGTTTCAAACCTCGGCTGCAAGTAGCTCGGTGAGAATTTCCATTTCACATTGACCCCCGGAGACAGTTGAGCCATTGTGTCTCGCCAAGGAACCATATGAGTCTCTCTGGGTGGGAGTGTGATATATATTGCTAGTCTGCTGCCTGTTTACTTCTCTTGCGACAGTCTGGTACCCATTACTGTACGTCTTTATATGTTGCCGATAATTTACTGTCACTGCCCGTCATAAACTTATGATACATAATCATAAGTTTAGCTGTGCCCCTAGGCATTACTTTGGTCATATAGTTACTTAATTAAATTTACTCATTTGTCTAGGGAAGTGTGATTGATGTTAGCCTTCTAGTTAAGCCAAAGGAAATTCCAACAGGAGCATAGAAACATCTAAGTAGAATAACAGAAACAAGTATATATTTACAAAAACTTGACTACATACAACAAGTAAAATATTCAGGAGAAAATTCCTAATGTCCTTAATGACTTTCACACATAGGTGTATTAATAATCAATTGCCAATATGGTTTACCTTCCTCAAAGAACATAAACAATATGGTAAACCTAAATACTTTGGTCTGATAACCGTAAGCTTAACCACTGCACTGCAGAACACCTTTTGGCGCTGGATCGAGGGTGCTCAGAGTGCCTTGTGGTATTTTTAGTTATAGGGTGATTCAGAACTGCTGTGGGTACACAGGGTGCACATTCTGTGCCTTAGGACTCCTGTAAACAGATGCCATCTTGGAAAAAATTGTCAGCATCCGTGCTGGCTGTGAGAATGACCAAGGTTTGTGCATGCTGGAGCCACGCACAGCACTGCTGTGCAGCTAGGGGCCACAGCACCACTTGATGATGAATAAAATAGGTAACAAATTATTTTGCATTGATTGTGTTATAGATGATCCTGACTATGTACAACATTCAAATATCAATGAACACAATGTTATGATATTCATAGCATGAGGTAGAGAGAGACGGCACTCGGCCATTGTTTCCTGCATCTACGGATCATTAAACAACCTTATGTTCCATCACCAATGTTCAATGGAAATGGATTCATATTTGGGATTTTGTGACAGGAATGTGATAATAACAGCGGTTTTGTAATTAGTCATAGCGAGATGAGTAGAATATTGGCGGCATTGTCTTGCATCATGTCTGCTTGTGGCTATATGCTGTTTGATTTTATCACCATACTCACCAGAACTGCTTATTAGCCTAACACTCAATCTCTAGTGACTGAATGCCGAGTCGTTCACTTTTCTCCTGATTTTGAGCGAGCGACTCCGTTGCGTCGCTTATATAAAATATTTAAAAAAAAAGTTAATTATCCGATCAACTTTCTTATTTCAAAATGAGCGCCTTTAGATTCCACACAATTTAGCACTTTCACACCCATATGTCGCTTGAGCACGACATTTTTTTCTCTTCTCTTGAATGCACCTCAAGCGGCATTTGAAAAAATATTTCTATAAAATCCAATTCTTATCCGATCAACTTGGGGATAGTATAAACATGTTTGCCATTAAATTTTTGTTTTCTCTAATAGCCACATAGCCTATTTGGGAGAACGGCATCATCGTGGTAAGACCATTATATTGTTGACACGACGAGTGTAATCGACGTAGTTTTTTATTTGGTGCCGGTCTAACGCATCCTTGTGTGACTTCTAGAACATTCTATTGCGAACACATTGACACAAAAATGAAGTACGTACATTGAAAATTAAGGTCAGGACAGTGAAAAGAATATAAACTTTTCAATAGGTGTTTCACCGATCTGTTGTCGGGTGTACCGTAAGAAGTAACACTTCAGCCACTTCCCACACTCTTGCGGATGGACTGCGACCATGATTCTACATTTATATGCATATGTCCGTGTAGGGAATTTTATTGCGGTCACAGTGATAACAAAATTAACGACGTAGAACAATTCTGGGGTTGACAAACATGAAAAGATCATAAACATTTCAGCGCGGTTTGACGCTCACGGCTAACGATCGCCATAGTTTTTTATTTGGTGCGGGTCTCATGTCGAGTTTGGTGAAATTTTACATATATATTCCTCTAGAACATTCTCTTGCGAACAAATTGATTCCAAATTTAAATACATACATAGAATATTAAGGTGAGCAGACCGAAAAGATTATAAACATTTTAGTGTCGCCGCGCGGTCGCCCGAAACGAAGGGTGCACTCCCAGAACCCTACAGTTTACTCCAGGGAGTTCGATAGTGTTAGTATGTTATGGTGCATATAAGTGTTGATAGTGATATAACGTGTATATAGTGTAATAACAACAGGACACTGGTTGATCTAAGAATATAATGTCACCATATATGAGCTTTGTATTTTTCAGAAAAGCGAAGTTCCACACATTTAACACTTTCGCGCTTTCCAGTAGACGTGACTCGTCACCAATATTTTAAGCACACAGCACTCGTGCCCCTTGGGGGCGTCACGAGCAAAAATATTTGTATAAAATCCATTTATTATCCGATCAACTTGGGAATAGTATACAAATGTTTGCCATGAAATTTACGTTTTCTCTAATAGCCGAACGGCTTATAAAAGAAAACGGCGTGGCAGTGAATCGTCGTGGTAAAACAATTGTATTATTGACACGACGAGTGTAATCGACGTAGTTTTTATATATGTTGCCGGTCGAACGCATCCTTATGTGACCTTTAATACATATGTTCTTATAGAACATTCTATTACGAGCACATTGGTACAAAAATGAAATACATACATCGACAAATAATGTCAGGACAGTGAATTGAATATACACTTTTCAAAGCGAGTTTCGCCGATATGCTGCCGCAGGTAACACTTCGGCCACTTCCCACACTGTTTTGGGTGGGCTACGACATTGAATCTATATTTATATGCATATGTCCGTGTAGAGAATTTTATTGCGATTCCAATGATACCACAATTAGCGATGTAGGACAACTGTAGGCTTTGCAACCATTAAGAGTGGAAACATTTTGTTGCTGTTTGGCGCTCTTGGCGAGTGATCTGAATAGTTTTTTATTTGGTGTTGATAGTCCTTATGCTTGGGCGGCATTTTATAGGTACTGTAACCCCGCGATTATCCGGGATTCGAACATCCGAAAAACGCCCTTATACGGCCAAAATCGTGAATGGATAAAGTTATCACAATATCCGGCCAAAATAGCCACAGGGACCGGATTAAAGCAGGTTTTCTGCAGAAATTACACTATCCGGTCAGTCCCCCAGATAATCGTGCCTTTGTCCGTATATGAAAACATGAGGCAGGCCATACGGTATTAATCCCGTCTGCCCGAGACTCGAGGCGCATGGTGTAGGTGGGGGTGGGGTGGGTGGGTGGTGTTGGGAGGGTGGGAGGGGTGCGTCAGGAGGGACTACCTGGGTACAGGAATTACCATTAATTTTAGAACAATTAATCATAGCCAAAAACAAATAAAATAACTACTAGTAATTATGTAATAACAAATAAATAAGTTTCCTAAAAGCATTGTGCACAGGCTGAAGTTTCCTTAAAAAATATTGTGAATTTTTTTCCTCCTGGCGGCCTACATAACGCGTTATGGCTGCCCCAAGTGGACCTGTCCAACACTGGTCAACCCATGTGCGTCCGTCCCTCGTGTTATACACAGTGCTGCGCCATTAGTGAAATATTTTTTTAAATAACTTTTTTATTTTCATAGTAACTTTGAACATTTTTGGCCAAGACTATGTCTGGTAGCAGCATCAATCATTCTGGAGGTGTTAAGAGGAAGAAAGTTGTCCTAACAATTAAAGACAAGTCACAGTTATACGCCTCAACCAGTGCGGCCTCAGTGTTGCGCCATTAGTGAAATATTTTTTTTAAATAACTTTCTTAATTTTCATAGTAATTTTGAACATTTTTGGCCAAGAATATGTCTGGTAGCAGCATCAATCGTTCTGGAAGTGTTAAGAGGAAGAAGATTGTCCTAGCAATTAAAGACAAGTTACGTGTTGTTCAAACAGTGAGGCATCACAGGCAGCCAAGCGCCTTCAACAAGTGAGGCGCCACAGGCAAGCCAAGCTCCTTCAACAAGTGAGGCATTATAGGCAAGCCAAGCGCTTTCAACAAGTGAGGCGCCATAGGCAAGCCAAGCGCCTTCAACAAGTGAGGGCATGCAAGCGCTTCAACAAGTGAGGTGCAAGCAAGCACCTTCAACAAGTGAGGCCTCACAGGCAACCCAAATGCCCTCAACCAGTGAGGCTTCAGCAGCTGGCAGTCAAAACTAACTTAGCTTAATGAACTGTACAGTAATTTTAAGTGTTAATTTTAGTGTTGTGTTAGTATAGGTTACGTAAATTGTTAAGAATTTTTAACTTCAAGATGTGTGGCATCAATCAAGAAGACGAACACCAACAAGGTAAGTTGAGGTTTCTAGTTGAATATTTAATAATTGTATGTGGCAAGGTAATTCAAATTATGTTGTTTGTAGTATAAAAATAGTTGGAAATGGTCACTTTTGGACTCGTAGGTGAAAAAGTACCATTATCCGAAAAATGTGATAATCCGGCTGGGGGTCCTTCCCATATAGTCCGGATGATCGAGTGGAGACAGTATGCTCTTATAGACAATTTCATTGCGAACAGTGATACCAAATTTAAATACGTGCGCCTTCAATTATTGTCAGGACAGTAAAAAGAGTGTACACTTTTTCGGTCTTACCGCGTAGGCGCGCAGAGTGCCGAAAGCATCTAGGGTATTATTTTTTTTTGAGCGCCACGAGTGCGAAAGTGTTAAGCAAGACTTCGAGCCTCGCTTCAAGTGCTTCTCGGTCGGTGCGGAGATAATTCTCGATGGCAATTAACTATATACATACCATATATTACACACTTGAATAATATTACTGCAAACAAATTAAATATAAAGCATTCACAGACACTGAAATAATTATGTAAAAGTGTATTTGTGGCAGCCCCTGCCACACTCTGCTCTCGGCTACTAGGCTGACCTTGTATTCTTGTTCTGTGTACATAAACTCGGCACACAATCTTTGTGGTTCATTATGGTGCACAAACATGTAGATAGGTATATAAAATGTGTGCACATAATAATCCCATAATTTTGAATATAGTGATGTTCCACACATTAAACTATATGAAATCCACAAATTACACACTTTTAAATAACATTACAGCAAATAAAAACAGAGAAGAAACGAATGAAACGTCAAAATAATTGTGAAAAATTATATTCGCAGCAACTGGCTGCGAATATAATTTTTATCGACTCAGCCCCACGGGGTGGCGGAGTCGATTGACCCCGAGCGCTCGGCAGCGTGCTGAGCATCGCTCAGCGCCCATATTTAATTTGCTTAACATCTCGGCTCTATCATTGAGACTGCATTTTAACAACATAAGAAGAGGAAAATAAGAGAATCATTATTTGCAAAGAATTTATTTTTGGTGCACCATGGGTGTCATATTTTAAGGCAGTGCAGCACGGTGTTGAGCAAAAATCACACCTGCCATAGCATTTACCCCCCCCCCCCCCACACACACAAGTCACAAGTCAAGCCTGGCCTCGGGCCGGGCTTGGGGAGTAGAAGAACTCCCAGAACCCCATCAACCAGGTAACACACACATACACATCTTAAAAAAACCTGGAGACTATTTATTCTACTTGGTAGTACCTCAAACTACTCTAGGATCTCCTGCAACTTGAATAAATTCAAGTGTGTGGCTTATCTGAATATCTGGCAGACTGTAACCCTCTAAAATAAAGGCCGTCAGTCAACACGTCCTCTGTCAAATCTCATCGGCGTCCGTCTGGTTTGCCACGTCACCCGCCCCTTGATGCCATATCTTTCATCATTACAGATCAATCTATATATTTGCATTTAAACATACTCTATTTGTAGGTTATATAAATGAGTCCATTTCTCCTTTACAAAAGATTTTCATACAATGCACAGATTCTCCAAAATACACCTTAGACTCGCTACTAGTTTCATGGGCGGAGTGACATCAGCAACCTTCCAGCTGCCAGGATCGTTCCCTCCAGGAAACAAGTGTCTAATACTTTTATGCGGCTTTCTCTCGGCCAAATTTTTTTATAACTTTTATCCAAAAATATTTACAGAGACAAGGTTCATAACGTGTATGGATCTGATCTTTTTAGTTTGGAGATGTCTTTGTCTGTCAAGACACGAGGCGTGCAACATGGCTCTAGCCTGAAGTCTGTCATTTTGGGCTTGTGGGACGGGAGGAATCTTGGGTGAGGCCCTGGTTGCCCAGCCCTTCATCTTTTCTTGCTGTGACTTATGTGGGGGTGGGTGATATTTTCCTCTGTGGTCGAGCTTGATTTCTCATTTGCTCCTCCCTGAGGTTCACTCCATGTATTGTACTGCTAGACTCCTTGGATGCAAAGTATTTTTGGAGGATTACATGATAAAGTACGTGCAGAGTAATCGTAAGAACATGAAAGGTAATTAGTAGTTGCATACAATGCATATTGAAAAAGCCACTAGTACATGAAGCATTTTTGGCTTAATTCAACTGAATTATTTTAAGTTTAATGGGGGGTAAACACTTGATACTAAATGAAAAGTAAGGTAATATATAATTGTTCAAGAATTAAGAATTATACAATATATGTGATACTATATGCGATTTACAAAATTCATGCAAATCAAAACCTACACAAACCCAACTTGCATTACAGTATGGATCAGAAACCACTAGAAATCCACCTTTTATTTCCATCTTTACAAAACGGAATATATTCTAACATTAATGTTTAATTCTCCCTCCCCTCCCCTTCCCTGTCACAAGATCAGCACATATAATCAATTCTATATACTGTATAATGTAAATGAGTCCATTTTTTCTTGTGGAATCGGCTGTTGAAGGAATGTCAACATGGCTTGTAGTGCCAGGTACAGAATTGTATGGTCATGTCCTTGTCCTTAGTATGATGTACAAAAGTCAGCGGTAAGTTACAGTTGATAGTCCCTTTCATAAGTGAGTTTCACCTTCACAATTTGTTGAATACATAATAATATATTTTCATGTATTATGCATTGACACTGCTGAATTATTGTGTGAATTAATGTGTAAAAATAAAATTTATGATAACCAAGAAAACACCCCAAGTAAATTTTGTGATTAGTGAAGACCTTAATGGAACACAAATTGAAAGTTCTAAATGGGTCCAGTTAGTTGTACACCGGCATAAGACACGTCAAATTTTTGGTGCCGATTCATTTATTTAATGTAGTTTGAAATTTAATTAAAATAAAAGGCCTTATTCTGATAAGGCATTGTGGGTATGAATATGTAGTGCAATGTAACATGCATACTTGCAAGGGTATATGGGTATATCCTGTTATAGGATATACCTTTACCCCATATTCTTAGGTACAGAGACCATCCTTACTTAAATTCCTGGATGGTCCAAACATGTTGTATTTTGTATAAATAGTTCACTTTAACATACAAATGTTTCATTGAGGATTGTTTAAGCCAAGGCCAAGTGTCGGGAGTGGGCTGTGTTAACACCCATGACCTATTGTACAGTGCTTAAAAACATCCATTAAACTTAAATATGACAATAATTTACAAATTATATTATAAAATGACAATTAAAAATATAACACAATAGACAAAAGTGAATATGATTATGGCATCACTCACATGTTCCTTCCCCAAATTAATTTTGTCAACTCAAAACTACAATATTAAGACAAAAATGCATCCATGCCAGGAGTTAGTAGATTGGTTCAAACACCATTGCTGGTTAGTAGGCGAAGATGCCTTAATGGAGTAACCATAATGCTTAAGATTGAAATAAATGTTGGAATACAGTTCCATTCAAGTGCTTGGAACTGAATAAACATGAGCATAGCTGCCTCTGATTGGATGAAGTGAGCTTCATCTGAGGTGAAGTGAAGAAAGCTGACAAGTGAGCTTGGGGAGGAAGGGCAGTTGTCCTTCCCTACCTCTTATCACTGTGCTATATAGTCGTAATGGCTTGGTGCTTTCCTCTGATAGTTCAATTCAATTCATACGCTCTAGCATTAATTAACATTTCACCTGTTTGGTTTCAATGGTCTTGTATATAATATGAAATCCTGTGTAACAAATCGGCCTTGCACCATATGGTTCGTTAAAATGAGGATGCACTATATTGTGCTTATGATGAGAGCTTGGTAGTGCTGAAGTGGGCAATGGAGGCCTTTTGTATTTTGTAGAATATTTCTTATTAACTCCGTGATTTTTTTTCCTGCATTAGACCAGATATATATTTTTTGATTGTTTTATTAAGGCTTGTTTATTTCTTTTTCAGTTTTAGCTGGAGCACTGCTAGAGAAGGCAGAATATTTGTTGGACAAAGGTATTCACCCAATTAGGATTGCTGATGGCTATGAACTTGCTGCTAAGAAAGCCATTGAAAATTTGGAAAATATTGCAGACACATTTACTGTTGACACAAATCACTTAGAGCCCTTAATTTTGACTGCAATGACAACATTGGGCTCAAAGATTATCAATCGTTGCCATCGGCAAATGGCAGAAATTGCTGTGAATGCTGTAATGGCAGTTGCTGATATGGAAACACGTGATGTAAATTTTGAACTCATTAAAGTAGAAGGGAAAGTTGGAGGCAAGTTAGAAGACACAATGTTGGTTAAGGGTGTCGTCATCGATAAGGATTTCTCTCACCCCCAGATGCCAAAGGAGTTAAAGGATGTTAAGATGGCAATTCTAACCTGTCCATTTGAACCTCCCAAGCCCAAGACAAAGCATAAGCTTGAAATAAGTAGTGTAGAAGAGTACAATGCTCTTCACAAATATGAGCAGCAACAATTCATTGATATGGTGGACAAGGTAAAGGCAGCTGGAGCTAATCTAGCAATTTGTCAATGGGGCTTTGATGATGAAGCCAACCATCTTCTCCTTCAAAAAAAACTTCCTGCTGTGAGATGGGTTGGTGGACCCGAGATTGAACTCATTGCCATTGCAACCAATGGTCGAATTGTTCCAAGGTTTGAGGAACTGTCCCCAGAAAAACTTGGAACTTGTGGAAAAGTTCGTGAATTGAGCTTTGGAACGACAAAGGACAAAATGTTAGTTATTGAAGAGTGCCCCAACACCAAGGCTGTGACTATCTTCATCCGTGGAGGAAATAAGATGATTATTGAGGAAGCAAAGCGAAGTATTCATGATGCACTGTGCGTTGTAAGAAATTTGGTGCGGAACAACAAGATTGTGTACGGTGGTGGCGCTGCGGAAGTTTCCTGTGCCTTGGCTGTATCTGAGGAAGCTGATAAGGTAAGGCATTTCTTGTTTGTTTATGGTAGCTTAAGAAAGTGACTTTTCCCAGTTAGCAGGCATGTAGGCAGCCTGAGTATTAGCACCAAAGAAATTATAATAAAATATACAAGTGCAATCTCAATTCTGTGAACTACAGGATCTGACTTGTTAGTGAAGAATTTGTTGCAACTAGGTTACTTCTGAGTGCATTTCTTTTTTTATATGTGCAAGTGATAGAACAAGAAAAAAATCCATAAAAGTACAAAATTCTACTTCACTTGTCCTGTATCAGTTTCCTTGCTTACACAAAGGAATGTGTATTGAAGGAATTTGATTGGGTCTTGAGTATTGTATTAAATGGAAGAACTTAAGTACAGCAGAGTACTATGTTGATTAATATAAACTACTGTACAGTAGTTACTGAACCTTTAATATAAAAAAGATATTTATTTGAACCTTAAATGAACCCCCCCCCCCCCCCCCCCAGCCTAACTGCACTCCCGCTAAGACCAACGTTAGTTTGCTGCTGCTTGTACCAACTTCAACATTATTCATGGGATGCACGTCAGTGACAGATTGAAGTTTAGTGCAGGGTTTGGTTGTGAACAGCCAGTCTTCCTTTGCCTGCTATGGTATTAAACAAACTCAAAATAAATTTGCCCCTATTGGTTACACAAGGTTGATATGAAGTTGTTGGCTACTTCCTTTTAAGTGGGGGCCTGACAGCCCAGTGGAGAGCACTTGGGATTTGTAGTTCTGAGGTTCCGGGTTCAACCCCCGTTAGAGGCGGAAACAAATGGGCAGAGTTTTTTCCCCCCTGATGTCCTTGTTCACCTAGCAGTAAATGGATACCTGGGAGTTAGACAGCTGCTATGGGCTGCTTCCTGGGGGGTGTAACTAAAAGGAGGCCTGGTTGAGGACCGAGGACTGGGGATATCATTATCCCCAGATCTTTTACATGCTGCTTTCCTACTTTGGGCAGATTTGATTGTTTTGTACCCTGTATATTGTTTACCCGTTTGGCTGTGCATCACATATGATGGGCGAGTGATTATGCTCTTGACTATGCATCACATCGCATATAGCAGTAGTCTACAGCGTAAGATTTTAAGACTTCCCGAGGTACACGGGGCTCATATTGGCTTCCTTAGGCCTCCAGTAAACAGATACCATTTTGAAACAAAGGTGTGGGTACCATTCTGGGTGTGAAGACCACAGTACTGAGAGCTACCATGGGTAATGCATGCAGCAGCAGCTAACAACATTGCTGTTTAACTTGAAGCCACAGCATCGCTAAGTAATTCTGAAATATATATGAAACTGCTTTTATTTTGTGATAGTATTATAGAAGAGCCTGACTGATAAACACTATAGTGTTGAGATAGCAGTGCACACAATGCTGTTTATGTTCACAGTGTTAGGAAGGCAACCACAGCACTACCATTGTGGGGTCCATCTAAGCATCTTGAATGACAGTTTGTGTTCCTATAAAAAATTAACTTGTGGCAAAATATTCATTTACGGAATTATGATAATAGGAATGTGGTGAGAATTAGCAATGTGCATAGTACTGTAAGTTGGGTGGAGGATTCTTGCTGTGTGAGGTGACGTTGTCTGCTGGCTGGTGTGTGGTGACGCTCTACCGCTTGGACACCATACCAACTTAGTGGTTCATTATGGCGAATAAAATGTAGACACGTTATATATAATGTATCTACAATATCCACTAGATTTAAGGACCATTGATTTACTGTTCTGCCGACTGTAACGTTAACTGGCGCCTTATTTATAGTTATTAGCCATTAAATCGGGAATACGGTATGAAGTTTAACTAGTGAGGTGCTCGTTAAACTGGAGGCCACCGCTGTTTGTGACATCCTTGCCCTTGCTAGGCCAGCGGTTACATTTTCCCTTCTCAGAGTTCACTGCCTCTGTTATGCAGCATCCAGCCAGCCAGTCAACCAGTGGCAGCCATTTCTAGCCAGTCAGTCATAACCAGCCAAAGGCAGTTAGGTATTCAGTTGTGGTAGCAACCAGTCACAGTCTGTAAACAAACACGAGTCTGATGATCTTTGCAGAACTTCAGTGTTTAGTACTCTCAAACCCAATGTAACTTCTTGTACAGAATTAATTTTCCTACTTTGCTAGTTATTTATTGTACAATAACACCAAGTTCACACTTGTTTACGAACTCTGTATATTACATTGGCATTTTGTTCATCGTCCATGAAATGGTGGATGAGCAACCATTCCACTCTAAACCCACGTTGGCCAGGGATAAATAGATGTTGTGACTCAACCTGTTTTATGATCTACTTAGCATACACTCTTAAAAGATTATAATATGATGAACCAATCCACAAGGGCCTTGATGATGGTTCAAACCTATGCATCAAGGCCCTTGTGGATTTGTTAATTTGATATAAGGCGTAGAGGTTGACAGAGCTCGAATGCATGGGGGAACTGTAAAACCCCGGTTGTGCTTCGGAGAAACTTTAGGATCCTAGTAAGGGCAGTAGTATTTCAGGTTGCAATTCTTTGACCATGTGGTGGTACAGCTGACTAAGGTGCTTCTGGGAACATCGCATGTGTGGGTTTGAACCCTCAAGACCCTCGTGGATTTGTCCATTTGATATATCGCAATATTGTGATTTCTGTGTATAATGTTAGCACTATTGTTCTGTAATTGTTTGTTTGCTTTTCTTTGTTGATTGGTGCAATCTTTACTGTTTGAATGGTGTTGGGGATAACAGATCTAGGGTTCTTTCCCAAATGATATTTAACACCTGCAATAGCGGTTTTCTGGAGGAGCTCATGTTAAACGTGGTATGTCATCACATAAGGAATGATGTGATTGGTATTGCCCTGGGTATTTTGTATGGTCTTTATCACCCATATTCCATCTTGTGCCATACTTTGACTACCCTTTTGATGGGTCTGCCTCCCTCATCCTTTCATTGACTGCAAGTATGGCTTACTTGGAGAATTCTCTCCCAGTTCATTTCCACAATGTATCTCCTCACAATTTCTACTTTATCCCTGGAGTTGGTCCTACAGTTGAAGTTTTGCAAGACTGATGAAGTCAGTGAAGACTTTTTCTCATCTTATGAAATGTCCCCCCCCCCCCTGCCCCTCCCATTCGCACATTACTGGTAATTACCCAAGTGTTGTTCTTACAAGTAAGTGGTGTGGTGGTGTTCTTACAACTTACAAGTAAGTTGTAAGTGGTGTGTTGACAAGTGGGTACAGTCTGTTTAGGGTGTTGGCTACTGTACTTCGATTGTTTAAGTGCATTTCTTTTTTTAAATTTGTGGATGGAATTTGCTTCGGCAACCTCTTCCTTCAATGCATTCAACTTGACTTCCACCCGTAAAGGGAACGAGAATTTCCTTACACCTCCTTTACTTGACTGCATTCCCGACTTCCACCGATGTCCTCTTGTCCTCTCGCTCTATAATTTAAATAGGCTTCCTTTATCCACTTTATCTGTTCCCCACAAAATTCTGTATGTAGTTACCATATCTCCTCTGATTCTTTAACCTTTAAGCTGGTAAAGGTTCCTGAGGAGATTTACTCCCGTGCACGTGAAAAAAAATTAAATTTTTTTTTCTAAAAATGTTTAATTTTGTGTTCCCTGAACACGTGAAAAATAATACAAAAATTCTATTGTGCTTACCAATGACGTAATTGAGCTGACAAGTTTGCCGATGACGTTAGAGAGTGAACGCTCAAGGGTGTTGCATGTGGCGACTCAAGAGGCCAAAGTTGCTGCGAATTTATTTTTGCGGCATTATTCATAGTATCTATGGCACATTTTACAATAATTTTTTTTGCTAGTATTGTTCCAATTATTGTCACTTGATGTTGTATTATAATGCAACTGGTATAAATTCACTACGTGCTCACATATTATTGTCACAAGTATGCGCACCAAAATGGTATGTATTACAGGAAATATACAATGTATTTTTGTTTTTTTCAATATTTACACTAAAATTCACTTGATATGTACATATATTTACAAAAGGATTAGACATTTAGTAGTCCTGGAGACTGTGATACTGTGCAAATCAGTCGACACGGCACAGAGGGACTACACACGCTTCGCACCATGTTAACACCAATTTACGTTTCCTCATTTTTGTGCTGTAACATACAACACTGACACTGGCCTGCTGCACGCACTCCAGTTGGTGGTAATTTCTTGATTTGGTGTACCAGAAAGGCCTCCCTGTAAGCGAGCCTGGGTGTAGGAGCATGGTCCAATATTGGGTCCTGAATGGGTTTTTGTATGCCAGGGGTGTCTTTGCCAAACTACCTAGTAATTGTTTCACAACTTGAAAACTAAACGAACAGAAATATGGTTTTTTTATCTGTTTTCACAAGATACATGTTGTAACTGTTCAGCATTGTTACGTCAATAAGGTGGAAAATCATCTTTGTTCACTTCACTGTTTTCCCATACACACACTACAGCACCCACCATTATGTCGCATTTATCAACTAAATGCATGTTGATGTTGTTGTCCATCACAATCTGGCTTATATATTATTTGTTTTGTTCTGTTCACCTTGCCACTGTTCACCATTGTACCAGGGTGAATGATGGTCAGCATGTTCACTTCGTCTGTCTTTCCACTGCACTGAAATCATTGCACCACTTTTTCTTGCCTTGCAATCACCTACTTGCATAGCATTGTCAAACACAGGCAATTTCCCTTTGTTTTGGTTGCACTGTGCCACTCACTCCAGTTTTATCAAGCAAGAACCTGGTTAGCAAGGAACTGGTATGATGACCAGACCACACACTAGAAGGTGAAGGGACGATGTTGTTTTGGTCCGTCCTGGGACCAATTCTCAAGTTGATTGTGATGAGGAAGTAAATGCAGGTAATAAATTGCCTGCATTTACTTACGGTTAAGGTTGCGAGTCAAGAGTTCATTCCCCTTGTTCTCATTTCTTAGTCCTTTCAATTCCGGTACTAATTAAGTTGCAAACCTCTGAAGTTTCTGTTGATGCTGCGCAAGGTGTGGGTTACATGCTGGAGCTGAGTACTAAAGTAATGGTCTCGCACAGGCAGTGTATTGTACAGTGTATGGATTTGTAAGCTTCCCTTGTTTAGACAAGGAAGACTTAAATGACAATGACATTTGTAGGATTGGTAAGTTGCCATGTGCTGATGCTGATGCCCTGTTTATCTTGGCTTGTAGTGTTAGTTGGAATATGTCTACTCCCAGGTCTTTTTCCCTTCTTTCTTGTTTTTCTTGTATGTTTCTGTATATGCCACCATTCTCCGGAGACTTGGCATTTTCACGAAAGAGCTTTACACAATTTTGAATGCTCTTACACCGCCTGAATTTGTGCCAGTATTTCTTTATTATTGTGGTTAACTGACAGTGTTCTTGTGGTTCTAATTGTTTAGCCATTCCCATCTTGTGGTTAAAATCCAATACTGGCAAATTCTTGGCTTAAGCAGATCAGTCAAATTTTGCTAGATACCCAGTAGTAATGGTGGTACTGCATCTGTAGGCATGATTGATGGTCAGGCCTTTCATTTCTGGTACACTAGTCCAGCGTACTAGTTCACTAATAGTCCAGTGAGGTCACTAATAGCAAACTGCATATTAAATATAACCTATGGACATTCTCTTACCATTGTAATAGGTGGTGGGAAACGGCTCTGGCTAGGGATTGTAGCAGCTACATGTGCTCAACTCATGGACACACAATGGAAGCATGCTTTGCTCCTTATTTCTGAACTACATTGTCCTGCTTACAGTTGTGCAACGCATAAAATGTCCCTCAATAGAACCCTTGGTTATTATGATGCCTTTGCTGCTGCTCATTGTCTTTTGGTCTTGCTGCAGTGTAGAGAGAGATTTAAATGTTTGCCTATTCTGCGACACATTTCTAAGTTGTCTTCCTGGTTTGGGACCCTCTTTCTTGATATTATTTGACATGGTCTACTAATTAGCATGTATTTTTTTTTTAAGTACAGTATCAGTGTGCATGCCATTTTTTCCAAATTGAAGCCAACTCGCCAGTTCACACCCCTGTGGATATAATGCAATATACCTTCTCTAGCCTGGAACTTGATTTAGACAAACTTAATTGAAAGAAAACTTTTCGAAAGTGATTTGTGAAAGTCTGTATATACGTTAGCATTTTGCTTATTGCCATGTCATCCAAAGCCATGTCATGGTGCTCTTCTGCCCTAGGTCCTCTTGTTGTCTCCCATGGGTAAGCCTCGGCTGCATTTTTGTTTCCAGAAATCCTGGCTGCGTCTGCTGTGATTTTGGAAGCATTCCCTCTTACACTTCTTGTCCATTCCACAAAACAGATTTTCTCATTTTGGGTAGGTTGGGTTGGATTGGGGTAAGGAGTAGGTATGATGGGGGGTAAAAATGTTCTCGGGTCAAAGACTCTGCTTGTCTTGGCAGGTTCAGTATGTTTGCATAACAGCAATGATCATTGCTCATACTGAACGTACTTATTTTAAGCTTATGCTTTCTGATTTTTTTTTCTTCACAATTTTGAAGTAACCAGATTCCTGGTAAGCAAAAGTGGTTCTTGGAAGCCTACATTTTCCCAAGATGCAGTGATAAGCTTAAAGGAACTGCTACCAAGATCCTCCACCAGAAAAGAGTGATTACATTTAATGATTGATTTTTTTTACCATGTACAGCTAAGGCATTTATCAGTTTGTATCATGTATAAACAAATTGTATCTTTTTTCTCTCAGATCTCGACTCTGGAGCAATATGCATTCCGTGCCTTCGCTGATGCCTTGGAGAGCATTCCGCTTGCCCTTGCTGAGAATTCTGGTCTGTCTCCCATCCACACCTTGGCTGAATGCAAGGCACGACAGGTCTCAGAGAAGAACCCATCTTTAGGAATAGACTGCAATAGCAGGGGAACGAGTGGTTAGTATTGATCTCAGTTATTTTATTCAAAAACTCATAGTTATTTCAGGTTAATGTTATAGCATAGCATAGCATGTTTAAGGGGCCATAATGCTGGATATTAGAAGCTGTTCAATGACAAAGTTTTTTGACTAGTTGTATATGAAAAGGGCTGCAACTGTTCTAAGTTTCAATATCACAGCCTAAATAGAAAGGAGAAAAAATATATTTTAAAAAAATTTCAACATTTTCAAAATTACTCTACAACTGCAAGTTTCAAATTAAATCATTTCTATGACACTCGTCTATCACATTATTATATGCTATTGTGATATGAGTCAGACATGTTTCAATTGACAATTGTATTTTGATATTTATTTTTGAACATTTTGAAAATACTCATAATTCAATATTTTTTCAAATCCCTATCTATTTATACTACAATGCTGAGATTGGACCAGCTGAAGCCCTTTTCATATACAACTAGTCAAAAAAAATTTGATTGAAATCGAACAAGTTTCCATTTATTGCATTTGTGGGCAATATGAGTGTCCAAAGGGCAAATCAAATCTTAAGTTCTTGTATTGCCATGATTATCTTTTAATTATATATATATATTTTTTCTTGGCAGATATGAAGGAACAACATGTGATTGAGACTCTGCACAGCAAGAAGCAGCAGCTGCTTCTTGCCACTCAGCTTGTGAAAATGATTCTAAAGATCGATGATATTCGCACTCCGGGTGAAGCATTACATGGTTAATTATAAAGAAACAATGGACTTAAATTCCCTTTAAGATGAACATGTTTGAGATGGAAAGCTAATATTGTACCGTTAATCCGTCTGCTTTACCTCGGCGACTTAAGGTGTTTTTCTTATTTAAATCTGTAAACGAGTCATTTTTCTAAGTTCGCATTTTGCTCTATACTTTTGTCACAGTACAGACTTCTGTAATTTAATAAAACAATAAATAAATAGTTTTATTTACTGTACCCGATGTCAACCTAGTTTGTGACTTTCCATTCTGAACCACCTCCAGAGTGTCACCTTGTCGTGGTGAGGGGGCTCATTTAGGACTCTGAGGCCGGTGAGGGGTTCCTTGACCCTCCTTGCCCCTCCCTGTGTGTTGTACGTGCCAAGACGCGCGCACCCGTATACTTTAGCAAGTACACCCATGTACTTTGGCAAGTACACGGGGGTTGCTACACCCGTGTACTTCAGCAAGTACACCAGTTTACTTCAGTAAGTACACCCGTGTACTTTTAGCGGGTACATCCGTGTACCTCTGCAAGGACTTGTACTTGCTGAGGTACATTGAAAGATGTCTTGGCACCAGTGTGAGAGAATGTACGAGGCAAGGTTGTTAAGAAGTGGGAGCATCTCTGGGGACTTGAAAATATCCATATACTGTAGCTGGTAAGCGGGGGGATGGAGTGGCAAGGGAAGGATTTAGGAAAACAAGGTGGTTTGGTGGAGAGTGGGAAGGACAGGGTAGTGGCCCAACCACTTTGGCTTGTGAGTGATAATAAGTTATGTGATATGATGGCCGAGGCAAGATTGCACTCTGATGGTTTTCTTGTGGTTATTTTGAATGTTGCCTAACTGCCAATAGCAGCGAGCTGTAGCTGCTGTACAACAGGAGAGTAGTTGCCATGTGAGGACAGGGTTTCAGTCTTGCTGTTGTACCGAGAGAGCAGTACTGTGGTGACTTGCAGATGTGTAGTTGCTAGAGAAGCTTGTAGTTGATGTTCACAATGATTTTATCCTGGTTGGTAGAGGTAATGGTGTCAGGTGTTGACTTGTTAGTTCATAGTTTGTGCATGCTAAGTGTATAATGGATCAGAAGGATCCCATTCATCGCGTGGTAGTAATTATAAAAAAGGCACCAAACCGGGAAGGAAATGTAGTACCACATCACATGGTAGGTTACTATGTATCCTGGGCTGTAGGTCGTCCTCGCTGTCCGGCCAGTTGATGCCGTGAGGGGGTTTGGTGGGCGGCTGCCGGAGTGTGATGCTCCATGAGACAGTCCTCTGTCCTTTTGTGGCCTTATACTCCTGCTGCTGTCCTCTCAAATTGTGCTGGATGTCGGAAAATCCGACACCATTTAATATCAATGCAATTGCAGATAATATTGCTGCGTTGTATACACAAGTTACCCATAGAAAATGTAACTTGTGGAATTTTCCGTCTATAGAAAACGGGATATCATTGCCATATACTATTATAAATTCACCAACTATTCTGCTGGGAATTCTTAAATACATTAGTCTGGACTTTTACCATCATAAAAACATCTTATTTAAATTAATTTAATTATCTATCAAAATAGAGTAAATGTGACCCTTCTATCACTTGCTGATATCTGGACAAATAGGCCAGTAGGGTGAGTGGGGAAGGAGTGGTCAGCCATTGTTGTTTAAGGCCAGAGGCGCAGTGGAGCAAAATTCGGCTCCTATTATTTCTCTTGGACGAAGTGTTATGGAAACCAAAGGTCTACCATCATCAACACGCTGTCAACAATAATCAAGGGAAGTGTTCTGCTGAAACCCATTTATCTAATCATTTTTGGCCATTAATGTCGGTAGATAGGGCGAATCGGTTAGAATGCGAACAGCCTCTTAAAAAAAGGTAATTAAACCTTGGTCCTTATCTGATTCATTGTACAGTGTTTTCTCTGATATAGCCGTCATATATAAGGATTCTGACTTTACAGCTAGTGCCTTTGACAGGTCAAGAAGAGGAAGCAAACTTTGTGTATCAGTTACTGGGTGACGGAAGCTGCCTCACAGAGGATAATTTGGTGTCTACATCCTAGTTATATCTGGTGGACTAAGCCTGCTGTATAATAAGATAAGGAACCTCTTCAATGTATACTAATATATGTAGTTTAATACTGTAGTTTGATTGGCTGCATATATATAAATTCAATATAAATCCCCCCCCCCCCAATGTGTAGAGGATCGATTTGTGAGATTATTGCAGAAATACACTTAACATCAAACAAATTGCTATCGAAATATATAAATTAATGTAAATATAAATTCTATATAAATTCATATAAATTAAATATATATAAATCTCACAGGTCGGTTCCCACACTGGACAACTTTTCCTTGTGTTTTCGTTTTTCTTCCCCTCCCCCCACCCCATCGTCTCCTTTCTATCTTGAGATGATTTCGGGGCTTTTTAGTGTCCCGCGGCCCGGTCCTCGATCAGGCCTCTACCCCCAGGAAGCAGCCCGTGACAGCTAACACCAAGGTACCTATTTTTACTGCTAGGTAACAGGGGCATAGGGTGAAAGAAACTCTGCCCATTGTTTCTCGCCGGCGCTTGGGATCGAACCCAGGACCACAGGATCACAAGTCCAGCGTGCTGTCTGCTCGGCCGCTCGGCTCCCATAATTTCTAATTTTCATTTCCCGCCGACCTTTTGCCTGTTTTGATCATTCTTTTGGCCTCCTTTTGTTTTGACGCCCGGGTGTTTGAGGAGGCATACTCTTGCACCCGTAGAACTAGTACCCAACGTCTCGAGCGAGGGGACCCTTTTATTGTCAATCCTCCTTTCGTCACAAACCAATCTCGACGGACTGACGGTTCTTAAGGTGGCGTTTGTGGAGCGTATACTCACGACGCACCCTTGGGGTGCCCTGGCAAGATCGGCAACAAGTCTCTTGTTGGGTGTCCTGCCTCTAATTGTGGTTCCGTGGTGGTTATGGGGGCACATTCGTAAATGAAAGTCTTGCCTCTCATTTTCATGTTGATAAATACCATTCCTCTTATGCTTTCACAGGCTCGTGGGGTGGGCCACCAAGCCCCCGAGTCGGACTGTGTTGGAAGACCGGGCTCTGTAGCCCCAGCTATATTGGGCCCAGACCTAGCTGCTCCCCTCCCTCTGTGGTTGGGTCGAGCCATACGCCCCCAGCGGTGACCACCTCGTCCCCTGGCGCGGCTCAGTGTCTCATTGTGATAACTGCACCTTTTAACCCCTCTCTCGGGGTTCTCAACGCCGTCCCCGCCACGGCCGTACTAGCACGATCCCTTCCCATATTAATATGTACCAAGCCTTGTTTGGTCCTGCTTCGTGGGCTAAATATTTTGATCTCCCTCTGGATTCTACACCTGATGTTTTCTTACTCCATAAACACCTTGTTGATTCGGTGGATACCTCTGTCACTTTTAACCTCACCCGTTTAGGTACACGTTTCGTCGCTGCTCCTTCACTGGATGCAGCTACCCGTTTAGCCACTTTGTCCTGCATTGGGGAGACCCCTGTTCGGGGTCTCCAAAAACTCTGTTAAATGCCAGTGTTGACACTGTTCTCCTCCCGCACTGTGTTGCAACTGGTGTTAGGGACCTAAACGACTGCCATGAGGATATTAAACATATCCTCGAAGCCCAAGGCCATCCTGTCCTCCAGGTAGATACATTTACTCGACCCCCTCGTGGTCGTCGCCGTCAGCCCCTTCGAGTTGTGAAAATCACCTTTGATAGTAGGACCCTTCCGCCCTCTATAATTCTTGCTGGTGCCAGATGCTCCGTTCAGGAGTACATTCCCTCTCCTAGACTTTCCAATAAGTGCTGGAAGTTCGGACATGGTGTCCTCAAATACTCAAGTACTGTCTATATATGCCCCATGTGTGGGACCGATGATCACTATAATAATAATAATAATTTTTTATTTAGGTAAAGGTACATACATAAAGAGATTTTACAAAGTTTGTTGGCTTTATAGATAGAGCTAGTACATACAATGCCTAAAGCCACTATTACTCAAAGCGTTTCGGGCAGGAAAAAACACTAATGACTAAAGCTTAAAACTAATGGGTAAAAAGAATAAAATGTGTTGAGTACAACTAAAAATAGAGGTAAAAGAGGGGGGAACATTGTTGAAAAAGCAGCACAAATACAATTACAAATTATTACAGAAAATTACATTCAAACAGCGTTGATTTGAAAAACAAAAAAAAAACAAAAAACATACATGGGTTGACAACAGAGGGGTAAGGTAGGTTACAGGGAATTTATTAGGTATAGCTTCGTTTTTAACTTAAACTGGTTGAGAGAGGTACAGTCTTTAACATGGTTGGGAAGGTCATTCCACATTCTGGGCCCCTTGATTTGTAGAGCATTTCTGGTTTGATTAAGTCGTACTCTAGGAATATCAAAACTGTATTTATTTCTGGTGTGGTGCTCATGGGTTCTGTTACAACCTTCTATGAAGCTTTTGAGATCAGGATTGGCATTATAGTTTAGCGTTTTATATATGTATAATACACATGAGAGAATGTGCAGTGACTTAATGTCTAACATATTCAGAGATTTGAGTAGGGGTACCGAGTGATGTCTGGGGCCAGAATTGGATATTGTCCTAATAGCAGCTTTGTGTTGAGTAATTAGAGGACGTAAGTGATTTTGGGTAGTAGAGCCCCAAGCACAAATACCATAGTTGAGATATGGATAGATAAGGGAGTAATAGAGAGTCACCAGGGCAGGGCGGGGTACATAATATCTGATCTTAGAAAGAATGCCCACAGTTTTTGAAACTTTTTTTGATATGTTTAGAATGTGTCCCTGGAAATTCAGCTTGTGGTCAATGAGAATGCCAAGGAATTTGCCATCTAATTTGGTACAAATTTGGGTATTGTTTATTTTGAGATTTATTTGATTAGAGGATATATTGCCAAACAGAATATAGAAAGTTTTGTCAATGTTAAGGGTGAGTTTGTTGGCAGTTAGCCACAGATGGACTTTATTTAGCTCAGTATTTACTGTGGCATTTAGAGCAAGGGGATCAGGACTGGAGTAAAGGAAGGTTGTGTCGTCAGCAAATAGAATTGGTTTGAGGTGTTGGGAGGCATTTGGAAGGTCATTAATGTAGATGAGAAAGAGGAGAGGGCCAAGTATGCTGCCCTGGGGAACACCAATGTTGATGGGTAGGGTGGGAGAAATTGTATTATTCACAGAAACACATTGGAGCCTGTCAGTAAGGTAGGATTTGAGGTATTGTAGGGAGTGTCCTCTGACACCATAATGATGTAATTTAAGAAGAAGGTTTTGGTGGTTGACAGTATCGAAAGCTTTACGCAGGTCCACAAATAACCCAACAGGGAACTCATTTTTATCAAGAGCTGTATGAATCGAGTTAAGCATACTAATAAGTGCATCGTTAGTGCTTTTTTTGGGCCTGAAGCCATATTGGCAAGGGCTAAGTATATTGAGTTTGGCTAGATATGAGTAAAGCTGCTTATAGATTAGTTTTTCAAAAATTTTTGACAAGTTTGGCAGGATTGATATAGGTCTGTAGTTGTTAACATCTGTGAGATCACCACATTTGTGGACAGGCGTTACTCTCGCTTTTTTAGAATATCTGGAAAGGTTTGGAGTTCAAGTGACTTGTTGAAGAGCAAAGCAATAGCAGGGGCTAAAGATCTGGAGGCTTTTTTGTAGATTAAAGTTGGTATCTCCTCAAGGGCACCAGACTTGGTTTTAAGGGAAAGGATTATCTCATTGACGTCAGTGGAATTAATAGGCTTTAGGTACAGAGACTGGGGATAGTTCCCTGTAAGATAGTCCTTAATGTCAGTACTGGAAGATGGAATATCATTAGCAAGGGATGAACCAATGGAAGAGAAGAACCTATTGAACTCAATAGCAGAATCAGAGGCTGAAAGCTGACCATCGTTATTAGACAGGAGAGTCGGTTTGTTATTTAAAGACTTCTTTGATCCCAATATTTGTGAAATTGTTCTCCAAGTTTGTTTAATGTTGCTCTTTATTTGGGTAAATTTATCTTCGTAGTATTTAGTTTTGGCTCGTCTAATTATCTTAGATAGCAATAATGAGTAATTCTTTGAGAATTCTTTGGAGACAATTCCTAACCTATACTTCTTCTCAAGGTCATGTTTTTTATTAATAGATTTAAGTATTCCCTTTGTAAGCCAGGGATTGTTAAGCCTTTTGGTTGTGACTTGTTTTGTAAGCATAGGACAGTGGGTATTATAAAGGCTAAGAGTTTTTTGAAGAAAAGATTGAACTGCTAGGTTGATGTCCTCTATGTTACCTAACTCGGACTCCCAGTTGACATTATCAGTAGCAGTTATAAAATCCGACTGCACTAAATCCGACTGCACTTCTCCCCAGGCTTGCTGCCTCAATTGCGGTGAGCCCCACCCTACTTTCTCCTGCTCGTGTATACACTACAAATTTGAGGAAGCCGTCTTCAACTTTAAACACTGGGATCGTCTGCATTTTCCTGATGCGAGACGTCAAGTTTGCTCTCTCACCCCTTTCGCTGCCATATCCTACACTCGCGTGTTGCGTTCTACCTCTCCTCGTCCTTCCCACCTTACTCAGTCTCACAACCGTTTTCAGATCTTAGACCCGGACACGCTCACCACCTCTTCTCCTGTTCCTTTACGTTCTGTCCCGAAGGGGCCCTCTCCGGGTTCTCCATCTGAAGTTTCCCCGCTTCCTACTCAGTCTGCCATGTTTCATGTGTGTTCTTTCCCTTCTTTCCCCAATCCTTCTTCCCATCCCTCCCCCCAGTCTTTTGGCCCTCCACGCCGCCTGTCTGTTCAGGTTGATGTCCATCACCCTGCAATCTCTATGTTGTTCACTCCCGTTCATCTTCTGTTGAGACAATTGAGTCTCAGCCCAGTTCGTTGTTGCTGGAACACCTGTCTCTTTGAGTCAGAAACGTAAGCCTGGCTCCTCTCCTTCGTCCTCCCCGGCTGGGAAGAAGGTATCACTTTCTTCCTCACCCTCTACTGCAGACACTCGCTCCGTCCCCTTCCATTTCGGTGGTCGGGCCCCCTGTCCCAGCTATGGAGTTTTTTTTTAGCCCCTGATTCCCTCTCGGTTGCTGCTCTTGCTGAGGTACCTCCCCAGTTCCTGCCCTTCCCCCCTTCTCCTGCCGTCCTTGACCTCCCCTCTCAGTTGTCTCCTCCTCCGGACCTTACCCCTCTGCCTCTGGTCTGTCCTCTCGCTCCCTTCACTCAATCCTTACTCAGTTTACCCATGCTCCCTAACCCTAATTTTACTGACCCTGATCCTGATCCTGAGCTTACTTAAATAATTATTATTATACCATGTTAATCTTTACCTTTGTTTCTTACCTTTCTGTTGCTGTCCTTTTTCTTTTTGATAATGTCTATTCTTTAATGGAATATTCGTGGATTTTATGCCAACTTCCATGAACTCCAACTTCTGATTACACAGTTTTCACCGCTTTGTGTTTGTCTCCAGGAACCAATGCTTGGTGTTCGTCCTGGTAACTTTCCTGGTTATTCCTTTCTTTCTCCCCCCCCTCCCCAGCTCTTGCTGGGGCCCATAACTCGACTGCTCTCTTGATTCGTACTGATATTCCCTTCGTCCCACTACTGTTTCCATCGCCTATCTATGGTTCTGCTGCCCGTGTTCTTGTGAGTAAATGGGATACAGTCTGTTCCATTTATCTCCCTCCAAATGTCCTGCTTTCCCTTCCTGATCTTAAGCACTTTCTTGACTCCTTGCCAGAGCCAGTGCTCCTGTTGGGTGATTTCAACTGTCGACATATCCTCTGGGGTGATGTTCTGACAAGCACCTGAAGCCGCGTTCTCGAACCGTTCGTCCTCTCTTCTTCCTTGTCACTTCTGAATTCTGGTGAGCCCACCCATGCAGACTCTCGCACTCACACCCTTTCCTGTCATTGATCTTTCTCTCTGCTGTCGTCTCTTTAATTAGATCTCACGTGATGGGGTTATTGATGACCTCTATAACAGTGACCATTTCCCCATCCTTCGT
This sequence comes from Procambarus clarkii, assembly GCF_040958095.1. Classification (NCBI taxonomy): domain Eukaryota; kingdom Metazoa; phylum Arthropoda; class Malacostraca; order Decapoda; family Cambaridae; genus Procambarus; species Procambarus clarkii. Next base: position 10,336,469 of record NC_091185.1, read on the forward strand.
TTTCTTTTTCTCTTTTCACCCTCCTCCTCTCCTTCCCTAGTTGGCAGTTTGCCAAGGCTGACTGGAACCTATTCACCCTCCTGTGCTACTCTCTATCTTGACCTCTCCATCTCTGCCTCTTCTCGCTGCCCTCCTCATTTTTCACTGACACCGTCTTGACACTGCCCTCTGCTCTATTCCTCGCTCTACCTCCCGGGGCTTTCAAAAGTGCGTTCCCTGGTGGAATGCGGATTGTGCTCGGGCTGTCTTCTTTAAGCGTGCAGCCTGGAAGAAACACTGACGCTGGCAGACAGCTGATTCTTTTATTTTGTTTAGACGAAAGGCAAGTGTAGTGGCCTGTCAGACCATCTGTACAGCTAAACGTGAGAGTTGGAAATCTTGTGTTGTCACCATTATGTCTGATACTCCTCTGCCGCATATCTGGAAGAAGATCCGCAAGATTGCAGATAAATTCGTTCTACATGTCTCGCCGGTTCTTCACCTCCGTGGTACTCTTGTGGCGGACTCAGTGAAGGTCATGACCGAACTGGGTTCCCACTTTTCTACTGTTAGTTCTGGTTCTTCCTCAATCCTTTCTTCTTCATAAGCCCATCCTTGAATCTCATCCCTTACATTTCCGCACTCATCTCCGCCTTCCCTATAACGATCCTTTCTCTCTCTCTGAACTTCAGTCTGCCTTGGCCCTCTGCAGATCTATGGCAGCGAACTCGGATGACATTCATTATGAGATGCTTCGCCATCTCCCTCCGTGCACGTCTCGGTATTTACTAAGTCTGTATAACCAGGTCTGGGAGTCGTCGTCAGTCCCTAAGGAACTGGCTCGATGCTGTTGTACTTCCAATTCGGAAACCTAGGTCTCTCAGGATATCCCCTAAGGACTTCCACCCTATTGCCCTCACGAGTTGTGTCTGCAAACTCTTTGAGCGTATGGTAAATGTTTGTCTGATGTGGTCTTCTTAGAACACCATCACCACCTCTCTCCTTCTCAATTTGGTTTTTTCGAAGTGCCGTAGCACGACTGATGTCTTGGTGAACTTGGAGGTCTATATTCGTACTGCTTTTGCTGCAAAGACCTCCATTGTTGCTGTCCTTTTTTACCTGGAAAAGGCTTATGACACAACCTGGAGATACTATATTCTGTCCCAACTTCGTTCTTTTGGCCTTTGTGGTAATCTTCCTCTCTTCCTCCAAAGCTTCCTCTCTCGTCGTTCCTTTCGAGTCAGGCTTGGTACCAGTCTATCTGCCTCTTTTCGGCAATACGAAGGTGTGCCCCGAAGGTAGTGTTCTGAGCACTACTCTTTTTTCTGGTTGCCCTCAATGGTCTTCTGGCATCTTCTCCGCTCTTTATGTCGACGATCTTAATCTTTGCTGTCGAGGTGATGATTCGCCTCTCCTTCAACGGTGGCTTCAACTTGTGATTGATGCTGTGTTGTCTTGGGAAATCAAGCATGGCTTCAAGTTCTCTGCAACTAAGACTTGTGCTAATTCCTTTACTCGAAAGCATGTCGTCTTTCGTCCTTCTTTGTCACTTTATGGTCATCCCCTTGTGTACAAAGATTCCTCGAAGCTTTTGGGGTTAATCTTTGACACTCGTTTGTCTTGGTCAGCCCATATCTCTTACCTCCGGGTTGAATGCTCTAAGGCCCTTAACCTCCTTTAGGTTTTGTCCCATACTTCTTGGGGAGTGGATAGGCGCACGCTCCTCTATTTGTTCTCCTCTCTTGTACTGTCTAAACTCGATTATGGTTGCCCTTATTACTCTTCTGCTTTTCTTTCTATTCTTTGTAGTCTTGATTCTTTGCACCATACTGGGTTGCACCTCAGCTTCGGTGCCTTTCGTTCAACTCCTACCCTCAGCTTGTACGCTGACACTGGCTTCCTATCTCTCCAGGACCGCCGTGATCGCTACCGCCTTCGCTATCTTGCACGGTCCTTACAACATCCTCGCTCTCGCTTTTGTCGTACTTTGAATTTTACCCCTCCTGTAGTTCCTGTTCCTCTTCACCACCTTCCTCTTTCTGTCCGTTTGTCTCGCTTACAAGATATCTCTTTCGGTTCATATTACCAATGTTTCTCCTCTTATTGTTCCGTTGTTGCGTCCGTGGAGGGTTCCCCTTCCCAAATTTTGAACTTCTGATCCTTCTGACCCTGATCCTCATTACTAACGCTTTTACCCCCCTCCTACAGTTCTGAAACGCCTTTTCCTTGAACATTTTTCTTCACACTCCCACTCCGTTTCCATCTTCACCGATGGGACTACGTCTGCTGACGGTGTGGGCTACTCTGTTGTTTTTCCTGACTATACTTATATGTGTCGTCTCCCTCCGGAGGCTAGCATCTTCACAGCAGAACTTTATGCTATTCTGTATGCTCTTTGTCTCCTGCTTTCTCGTTGTCAATCCTCCTTTGTGGTGGTAGTTGACTCTCGTAGTGCCCTCATGGCTTTGGGGTCCTTTAATTCGATCCACCCGGTGGTCATCGAGATTCAACATTGGCTGTTTCTTATCTCCAGTAAATTTAAGTCTGTACAGTTTTGCTGGGTTCCCAGCCATGTTGGTGTCTCTTTAAATGAGCGTGCAGATGCTGCTACTAAGGAAGCTATCCACACTTGTTCCATCTCCCATAAAGGTATTCCTTATTCCGACTTTTACCCAGTAATTCATTCCTCCATCCTTGCCCGTTGGCAGGATTGTTGGTCTTCTGTTACTGGTAACAAACTGCGTACTCTTAAGAGTAGTGTGTCCTCATGGCCGTCCTCCTACCACCGTAACCGGCAGTAGGAAACAGCTCTGGCAAAGTTGCGTATTGGCCATACTCGCTTAACACACGGTCACCTAATGAAGCGCTGCCCTGCTCCGTATTGTCCAAATTGCATTGTCCCTCTTACAGTTGAGCACATCCTTGTTGAATGTCCTGACTTCCAGGATGAGTGTGTTTTGCTTTCCGACCGTCCCTCGCCGTCACTTGTCCCTCGATAGAATTCTTGGTGAATCGGATACTTTTGATATTGTTCGTCTCATGCGTTTCTGTTCTCGTATTGGCATCCCTGGTGATATTTAGCGCCCTCTGATTATTCTGCACATTTGATGGTGCTATATAGCCTTCCCGGTTCGGTGCCTTCTTTTGATAATTACCTTACCTGAGCTGTGGGTAATTCCTGTTATGGATGTACCGTCTGACTTTTTGTTGTGGTGACATCCTCCTTGTTCTATGGGGCTGATCTTTTATCTCATAGTTAGTAGTGTTATATACCCTAAAGGGGTCATCACGATTTGATAGTTAGGTGCTCTTCATTTTGTATAGCTGCTTTGCTGAGAAGTTGTGGAGGCGTCTATTAAGAAAAATTGCTCTTTGTAAGAGCGAGCGAGGTGTTTGGGTATTCTAAGAGGTCGAATAAGCATTCTGTAGCTTCACAAGTTGCGTTGCTTGCCTGAATCGGTACAGCCGTGCTTTGGCTGAGGCTACTTTCTTATTAATATTCTCAGTGGGATTCAACAGTCTCGATATTACATAGCTCAGGATTGTAGTGGACTTCTGAACATGTATTAACGTGCCGCCAATATTGATGACTCCGAGTGAACTAGCCCAGCAGCCCTCCGAACAGAGTTGTATCATGTTAGGGTTTGTCATGATTTTCCAGTCTTGTTCCCAACTTGCTGTGGCTGCTAGTTCCGCTTTCGTGTTCCTTATGACTGAATCGTGTTTAGTTCCTTGGCCAGCAGGCATCAACGGCACTATATGAATGACATTGACCACAAATTGAGTTATAATAGTGTCTATAAATAGGGCGTGGCAAATCATTTAGAGAGATTGAAGAAGAGTGGGCTGATGCACGATCCCTGAGGAACTCCTGCTGACGGGGTAAAGACTTCAGCTTTGTTGTTAAACATTGGAATTATTGTTATATTTTTTCCTAAAATAGAGGCACTGATATGTAAAACATAATAATGTGGACTCTACAACTGGCCTTAAAAAACAAACAAATATATTTTACCTTAAATACCACAACCAGGCCTAGATGTTTCCCCTTCACTTCCCTTCATCACCTTCCCTACCCTTCACCCCCTTTCCTTCCCCTTCACCACCTTCTCTACCATTCACAATCTTCACTACCCAATCTGCAATCTACATCTGCGATCACTACACAATCTGCAACTTAGTGATCCACCAAGCTGTTTTGACTGCATATGTTTGTCTATTTTATGTTTACTCATTGCACTGTAATTGTTGTTATGCAGCTAAATATGAAATATATTAAATGGCAGTTTATTATGCCCATGGGAGCCGGTCGGCTGAGCGGACAGCACACTGGACTTGTGATCCTGTGGTCCTGGGTTCGATCCCAGGCGCCGGCGAGAAACAATGGGCAGAGTTTCTTTCACCCTATGTCCCTGTTACCTAGCAGTAAAATAGGTACCTGGGTGTTAGTCAGCTGTCACGGGCTGCTTCCTGGGGGTGGCGGCCTGGTCGAGGACCGGGCCGCGGGACACTAAAAGCCCCGAAAATCATCTCAAGATAATCTTAAGAAACCCTTCACCTTCCCTACCATTCACAATCTTCACTACCCTTCACCTTCCCAACCCTTCAACTCCTCTCCTAACCTACACCACCCTTCACTATCTTTCACCACCTTCATTACCCTTCACCACCCCCTCCCTTTCCGGCCCGTTGTCGTCGTGAGGGGGTTTGGTGGACAGCTGCCGGAGTGTGATGCTCCATGGGACAGTCCCTCTATCCTTTTGAAGCCTTATGCTCTTTCTTCTGTCTTCACTAATTTTGCCCGTTGTCTTTTCATTTTCCTTATGTTTCATTTTTCTCTCCCCCCTCTTCTCCTTTCTCATTGTCATTTCCCGCCGACCTCTTGCCCGTCTTGATTCTTCTTTTGGACTTCTTCTGTTTTGATGCCCGGGTGTTTTGGGAGGCACTCTCACCCGTGGAACTGTGGTACCCAACGTCACGAGCGAGGAGACCCTTTTATTGTCAATCCTTCTTTTGTCACTGAACCCAATCTCGACGGATTGACGGTTCTTAAGGTGGCGCTTTGTGAGGAGTATACTCACGACGCACCCCTGGGAAGGCCCGGCTAGACCTGTCTCTTGTTGGGTGTCCTATCCTCTAATTGTGGCACTGCGGTGAGTGTGGAGGCACATTCGTGAATGAAAGTATTACTTCTCGTTTTCATGTCGCTGAATACTGTTCCTCTTATGACTTCTCAGGCTCATCGGGTGGGCGACCAAGCCCCCGAGTAGGACTGTGCTGGAAGATTGGGCTCTGTAGCCCCCGCTACATTGGGCTCAGACCTAGCTCCTCCTCTGACCCTCCTGACTACTCCCCTCCATCCCTCTGTGGTTGGGTCGAGCCTCAAGCCCTCTGTGGTGACTACCTCGTTCCCTGGCGAGGTTCAGTCTCTCATTGTGACTACTGCACCTTTTAACCCCTCGCTCTCTGGGGGGGTTCTCACCGCCGTCCCTGCCATGGCTGCACTCGGACGATTCCTTCCCAGACGGAAGGGGACATACCACACCTTGTTTGGTCCTGCTTCGTTTGCTAAATACTTTGATCTCCTCCATATGGATCCTACACCTGATGATTTCTCCCTCCATAAACACCTTGTCAATTCGGTAGATGCCTCTGTTACTTTTAACCCCACCCGTCTCGGTATACGTGTCGTCGCTGCTCCTTCCCAGGATGCAGCTACCTGCTTAGCCGCCTTGTCCTGCATTGAGGAGACCCCTGTTCGGGTTTCCAAAAACGCTCGGTTAAATCCCAATGTTGGCACTGTTCTCCCGCACCATGTTGCAACTGATGTTAAGGATCTAAAGACTGCCATCAGGATATTAAACATGTCCTCGAAGCCCAAGGCCATCCTGTCCTCCAGGTGGACATGTTCACTCGATCCCCTCGTGGTCGTCGTCATCAGCCCCTTCGAGTTGTGAAAATCACCTTCCATAGTAGGACCCTTCTGCCCTCTTATCATTCTTGCTGGCGCCAGGTGCTCCGTTCAGGAGGACATTCCCTCTGCTAGACTGTAATAAGTGCTAGAAGTTCGGGCACAGTGCCCTCAAATGCATAAATCTTGTGTCTCTATGCCCCATGTGTGAGGACGATTACCACACTAAGACAGATTGCTCTTCTTCCCAGGCTTGCTGCCTCAATTGCGGTGAGGCCCACCCCTACCTGCTCCCGCACGTGTATCCACTACAAGCTTGAGGAAGCCATCCTCAACTTGAAACACCGGTATCATTTGATTTCCTGAAGCGAGACGCCATTCACTGGTGTTTCTTATGCTCGCGTGTTACGTTCTACTTCTCCATGTTCTTCGCACCTTCCTCAGTCACACAACCGCTTCCAGGACATCCTTGGATCCGGACACGCCCACCGCCTCCTCCCCCTGTTCCTTTACATTCTGTCCTGACGGGTCTCCCTCTTGGTTCTCCATCTGGAGTTTCCCCCCCCCTTCCTATCCCTGTCTGCCATGTCTCCTGTGTCTTCTTTCCCATCTCCCCCGATTCTTCTTCCCAAACATCCCCCTAGTCTCTTGGCTCTCTACGCCACCTGTCTGTCCAAGTTATTGTCCATCATCCTCCCAGCAATCTTCATGTTGTTCGCCCTCGTTCTTCTTCTTCTCCTGTTGAGACCATTGAGTCTGTCGCCCAGTACGTTGTTGCTGGAACACCTGTCTCTTTTGAGTCGGAAACGTAAGCCTGGCTCCTCTCCTTTCTCTTCTCAGCGGGTAAGAAGGCATCGCTTTCTTCCTTGCTCCCCACCTCTGCCTCTATCGCTACGTCCCCTCCCATTTCGGTGGTCGGGCTAACTATCCTAGCTGATATTAATAGGAGATTAACCCATTAATCTCAGGTTAAACCTGAGAGTTGGAAATCTTATGTTTCCACCATTACGTCCGATACTCCTCTGCCGCAGATCTGGAAGAAGGTGGGCAAGATTGTGGGTAAGTTCGTTCCAGATGTCTCGCCGGTTCTTCACCTCCGTGGTACTCTTGTGGCAGACTCAGTGAAGGTCACGACCGAACTGGGTTCCCACTTTTCTACTGTTAGTTCTGGTTCTCGTCTTCCTCAATCCTTTCTTCTTCATAAGCCCATCCTTGAATCTCATCCCTTACATTTCCACACTCATCTCCGCCTTCCCTATAACGATCCCTTCTCTCTTTCTGAACTTCAGTCTGCCTTGGCCCTGTGCGGATCTACGGCAGCGAGCTCGGATGACATTCATTATGAGATGCTTCGCCATCTCCCTCCGTGCACGTCTCGGTATTTACTGAGTCTGTATAACCAGGTCTGGGAGTCGTCGTCAGACCCTGAGGACTGGCTCGATGCCGTTGTACTTCCAATTCGGAAACCTAGGTCTCTCAGGATATCCCCTAAGGATGTTTTTGGCAGTATGAAGGTGTACCCCAAGGTAGTGTTCTGATCACTACTCTTTTTCTGGTTGCCCTCAATGGTCTTGTTTCCTTCCTTCCTTCTGGCGTCTTCTCCACTCTTTATGTCGACGATCTTACTCTTTGCTGTCGAAGTGATGATTTGCCTCTTCTTCAACTTACGATTGATGCCGTGTCATCTTGGGCCACCAATCATGGCTTCAAGTTCTCTGCAACTAAGACTTGTGCTATGACTCGGAAGCATGTCGTTCTTCGTCCCTTTTTGTCACTTTATGGTCTCCTTCTTGTGTACAAAGATTCCACGAAGCTTTTGGGGTTAATCTCTGACACTCGTTTGTTTTGGTCGCCCCATATCTCTTACCTCCGGGTTGAATGCTCTAAGGTCCTTAACCTAGTTAAGGTTTTGTCCCATACTTCTTAGGGAGCGGATAGACACACGATCCTCTCTTTACATTCCTCTCTCGTACTGTCTAAACTCGATTACGGTTGCCCTGCTTATTCTTCTGCTTCTCCTTCTACTCTTTGCTGTCTTGATCCTTTACACCATACTGGGTTGCGCCTCAGCTCTGGTGCCTTTCGTTCGACTCCTACCCTCAGCTTGTTCGTTGACACTGGCTTCCTGTCTAAATGACCGCAGAGATCGCTACTGTCTTCGCTACCTTGCACAGTCCTTACAACACCCTTGCTCTCGTGTCGTGCTTTGACTTCTCCCCCTCCTGTAGTTCCTGTTTCCCCTTCACCACCTCCCTCTTTCTGTCCGGTTGTCTCGCCTGCAATATTCTCTTTTGGTTTGTATTACTAATATTTCTCCTCGCGTTGTTCCATCCTTGCCCCCGTGGAGGGTCCCCCTTCCTCAATATTGTAAATCTCTGACCCACATCACCAAAGCTTTACCCCCTCCTACAGTTCTGAAACGCCTTTTCCTTGAACACTTTTCTTCACACTCCCACTTCGTTTCCATCTTCACCAATGGGTCTAAGTCTGCTGACGGTGTAGGCTACTCTGTTGTTTCTCCTGACCACACCTGTATGTGTTGCCTGCCTCCGGAGACTAGCATTTCACGGCAGAATTTTATGCTATTGTCTATGCTCTTCGTCTCCAGCTTTCTTGCCGTCAATCCTCCTTTGTGGTTGTAGTTGACTCTCGGAGTGCCCTCATGGTTCTGGAGTCCTTTAATCCAGTCCATCGGGTGGTAGTCGAGATTCAACAATGACTGTTTCTTATCTCCAGTAGATTTAAGACAGTTGAGTTTTGCTGGGTTCCCAGTCATATTGGTGTCTCTTTAAATGATCGCACGGACACTGCCGCTAAGGAAGCTATCCGCACTTGTCCCATCTCCCGTAAAGGTATTCCTTATTCCGATTTTACCCAGTTATTCATTCCTCCATCCTTGCCCGTTGGCAGGGTTGTTGGTCGTCTGTTACTGGTAACAAACTGCGTACTCTTAAGAGTAGTGTGTCCCGGTGGCCTTCCTCCTACCACCATAACTGACAGTGGGAAACGGCTCTGGCAATGTTACGTATTGGCCGTATGCGCTTAACTCACGGAAATTTAATGAAGCGCCGCCCTGCTCCTTATTTTCCCTAACTGCATTGTCCCTCTTACAGTTGTGCACATCCTTGTTGAATGTCCTGACTTCCAGGACGAGCGTGTGTCTTGCTTTCCGACCGTCCCCCGCGGTCACTTGCCCCTCGATAAAATTCTTGGTGAATCGGATACTTTTGATATCGTTCGCCTTATCCGTTTCTGTTCTCATATTGGCATCCTTGGTGATATTTAGCGCCCTCTGATTATCCCGTACATTTGATGGTGCTGCCTAACCTTCCCGGCTCGGTGCCTACTTTTGATAATTACTTATTTACTTAGTACTCTTCACCATCTTCACTACCCTTCACCACCTTCACTACCCTTCACCACCTTCACTATCCTTCACCACTTTCCCTACCCTTCACCACCTTCACTGTCCTTCACCACCTTCACTACCCTTCACCACCTTCACTATCCTTCACCCACTTTCCCTACCCTTCACCACCTTCACTATCCTTCACCACTTTCCCTACCCTTCACCACCTTCACTGTCCTTCACCACCTTCACTACCCTTCACCACCTTCACTACCCTTCACCACCTTCACTACCCTTCACCACCTTCACTATCCTTCACCACCTTCACTATCCTTCACCACCTTCACTATCCTTCACCACCTTCACTATCCTTCACCACCTTCACTACCCTTCACCACCTTCACTATCCTTCACCACCTTCACTACCCTTCACCACCTTCACTACCCTTCAGAGAGTGTGTGTAACTCGTCCAGACAAACCCGTGTCGGCAACTCACGTAGGGAAAGGTCAGAGGGAGATGGAGGTCAAAGGTCGCCAGGGTGTCGGGTCACGAGGGAGAACAGGTCCAGTGGGAAAGAGTGAGGAGATGGGAGGAGAGAGAGAGAAAGGGAACTATCAAGGGAAAACGCCAAGCCATTACGACTGTATAGCCCTGGGAAGGGGGTCAGGATAAGGATTTGGGATGGGACGGAGGGAAGGAATGGTGCCCAACCACTTGAAAGTTCAGGAATTGAACGCGGGAGTGGGAGGAGGGAGTAGGGAGTAGGGAGAAGTGAGAGAGAGAGAGTGAGAGGGAGGGAGAGAGAGTGAGAGGGAGAGAGTGAGAGGGAGGGAGAGAGAGAATGGTAAGAAGTGGAAGAGGAAGGGTAGATGGATAGGAAAAAAAATGGCGATCGGTAAAAAAAAAAATCGGACGAAAGAGAAAGTTATCATTCGAAAATTATCCTTCATGATAACCAAAAGTCACACACTATCAAAACACACCACAGAAACGACGACGTTTCAGTCCGTCGTGGACCGTTATCAAGTCGTAATGGTCCACGACGGACTGAAATGTCGTCTTTTCTTTATTTTCTGATGTGTAGTTGGTCATCACATCTTCAGCCCCGATATTGTGACTCATCGACTCCAATATCCTTCATTTAGTTCCAACTTTGTGATAACGAAGACGATAAGTGACCTCGTATACGAGTCTCCGGATAAGAAAGGCACTCTGAGATACTCCCGGACGCAGGTTCGAATCCACGTCACGGTCCTTGTGGATTTGTTCAAGGCACTCGACACCTTAAGTACCCGAAGACCATTTATAAAATGTCATGCAGGTGTTAGGGTTGACCGTTCGAGGCTCCTATAGTGTGTCATATAGTGTAGTGTATATATATTCAGGCTTCCTGTCGCCGTCAAAATTAAATATGACGCAAATTGTCCTTATTCACAGCTGGTATAAAACGCCTGTGATTGGTTAGTGTTCAGCTAAACCCACAATGCGGGGTATAATGTTAACTTCACTCTGGTATAATGTTAACTTCACTCTGAAAGGTCAAACAAAAGTACTAGTGCCCTTTGTTTTTTGCAGGGATATTCTGCGTGGGCCCTAAGCCTCTGGCTGGCCCACTGGGCGGGCCCTAAGCCTCTGGCTGGCCCACTAAGTGTTGCTTGTTTCTGTTTTACTTGGGCGGAGTATGAGTATTATGACTCGTATGGTCGCTTTAGTAATGCCCTGTGTTGACAAGCTAGTGAACTATTACAACATTAGTTGAGAAGTCGTTGGAAGGGTTTGTTGTCTCGGTGGTGGAACAGCTCCTACGGGCTCATCAAGAACGTTCATGACAAAACCAATTAAAAAACATGCCAGGTGCGTGGAGAATCTGGGCCCAGGAGGCAAAGACTTGCCGTCAGATGGGAGATAATGGTAGTACCGCAGGGCCCAGCACTACCACCAATTCTGTTCCTATATATGATATGTAATATATATATGTATATGTACATATATGATATGTCCATATATATATATATGACAGTGACCTGGCCGAGGAAGTATATACATAATTATGTATGCAAATAATGAAGAGTTTCTACAACTATATTAGCACGAGCGAGACTAGAATGCTGTAGGAGCAGCTGGACAAACTGCAAAATGCTGGTCCGAATGATGGCTACTCGACTTTAACCTAATTAAATGTAATATAAGGAAGCGAAAACACAACATTGCAGGCACTCAATGAGGGAGGCGCATCTCTTGAAGTCAAACCAACGAAATCGAAGCAAATCGAGCAAACAACCAATAGTTTTCGTGAATTTGGACGGAGTGACCTACCTTGAACTTACCTTAAGGTGCTTCCGGGGCTTAGCGTCCCCGCGGCCCGGTCGTTGACCAGGCCTCCTGTAACGCTCAGAGCCCTGAACAATACTTGCGTCAGGACGCTTCATAGACCCGCCACAGGACTTCACAGGACTTGTTTCAGCCGTGAGAGGACGGGACTCCATGGACCTACTGGCTGACTTCAGAGAGTACAGTTGCGTGTTTACAAATCTCATGAAAGATAGCAAGTAGGTATTCACCAACCGGCGTTAGAACTAAGAACAGTCGAACAGTTAGAACAGTTAGAACAGTCGTAAGAACTGTTATCCACCAACCCGCCGTCCTCCTGGCATAATACCACTCAGCTGTGTGGTAGAGAGCACCAATATGTAGCGACGGTTCATCGGCAAAACTACTTTTTGTACTATTAATTTGATCGTCCGGAAAAATGTAGCTAAAAATCAACTTAAATATTCCCAAAGACTAGTAGAGCGTGTCTATGTACTGTAATGTGTGTGTGTGTGTGTGTGTGTGTGTGTGTGTGTGTGTGTGGTGTGTGTGTGTGTGTGTGTGTGTGTGTGTGTGTGTGTGTGTGCGCGCGCGTGTGTGCGTGTGTGCGCGTGTGTGCCCGTGAGGGAGCCGGTCGGCCGAGCGGACAGCACGCTGGACTTGTGATCCTGTGGTCCTGGGTTCGATCCAGGCGCCGGCGAGAAACAATGGGCAGAGTTTCTTTCACCCTATGCCCCTGTTACCTAGCAGTAAAATAGGTACCTGGGTGTTAGTCAGCTGTCACGGGCTGCTTCCTGGGGGTGGAGGCCTGTCAAGGACCGGGCCGCGGGGACACTAAAAAGCCCCGAAATCATCTCAAGATAACCTTAGTGTGTGTGTGTGTGTGTGTGTGTGTGTGTGTGTGTGTGTGTGTGTGTGTGTGTGTGTGCGTGCGTGCGTGCGTGTGTGTGTGTGCGCCCGCCTGCCAGGTGTGTGGTCTTGTGCAAGAGACCAGGGAGTCTCCCTTGAATACACTACCCGGGATAATTCCTGTTTCTACCTGCACACACACGCGGCGTGCGAGCACAAAAAAAACACTTGACGGTGTTTATTTCGGTGTGGTGCTGCCGGTGATTGGTGGCCCTCGATGCTGCCGGTGATTGGTGGCCCACGATGCTGCCGGTGATTGGTGGCCCACGATGCTGCCGGTGATTGGTGGCCCACGATGCTGCCGGTGATTGGTGGCCCACGATGCTGCCGGTGATTGGTGGCCCACGATGCTGCCTGTGATTGGTGGCCCACGATGCTGCCTGTGATTGGTGGCCCACGATGCTGCCTGTGATTGGTGGCCCACGATGCTGCCTGTGATTGGTGGCCCACGATGCTGCCTGTGATTGGTGGCCCACGATGCTGCCATTGATTGGTGCCCCACGATGCTGCCTGTGATTGGTGGCCCACGATGCTGCCGGTGATTGGTGGCCCATGATGCTGCCCGTGATTGGTGGGCCACGATGCTGCCGGCGATTGGTGGCCCACGATGCTGCCTGTGATTGGTGGCCCACGATGCTGCCTGTGATTGGTGGCCCACGATGCTGCCTGTGATTGGTGGGCCACGATGCTGCCTGTGATTGGTGGCCCACGATGCTGCCTGTGATTGGTGGCCCACGATGCTGCCATTGATTGGTGCCCCACGATGCTGCCTGTGATTGGTGGCCCACGATGCCGTCAGTGATTGGTGGTGGTCATTCACAGCAGCTCCAGGTACAGCAAGAATTCAGGCCAAACCATCTAGGAGCTGGTCGATGAACTATCACAAACCATTACTCAGAAACACCAAGGAAGTGTTCCTTTGAAATGATAATGTTTCAAACGTCAGACTTATCACAATACTTAGGAAAGCGTTCAGCTTTATTCTCTTAGACGCGTGCACGCTGACGGAGAGAATCCCAAGGAAGGAATTCATTTTCCCTCTCCCAGTGTTCAATCATGTAGAAGTATTCAAACACGGGGTTGCTAATAAAAACTGCTCACGTTGACGGAAACAGTATCCAGCTACACACACACACACACACACACACACACACACACACACACACACACACACACACACACACACACACACACACACACACACACACCACCCCAAACACGCGTGTCACATGTCTCGTTTCCGCTCACATTCAGAGTGTAAGGGTTTAGACAGCAGGACAGGAAGTGGAGTCAGGCTGTGAATACGGCGATGGAGGAAGAGGGAGAGACAACGTAAAGAAAGGGGAGAGAGAGAGAGAGGAAGGGTGATGTATTGAGTGAAGGAGAGAGCTTACAGAGACGCAAACACGAACCACCGGTTGAACCAAGGGGAAAGAGGGAGGGAGGGAGGGGTATTGAGGGTAACTAGGTTTAGGTAGCTGACTATAATATACTGAGCGGTTGTAAGTGGTTAATCCCCTTCCCTCCCCTCGTCCCGTCCAAGGCCACCCGACCTTAACAGCTTTACATCGATCAATTACAACACCGTAGCATTACATAGCAGGAAAATTCATCGGAAAATTATGCGTAATGCATTAACGCAACTAGGTAGCTAGCTAGCCAGCCAAGCAGCCAACCATCCATCCTATCTACGAACCATCCTACCAACCACTCTAGCATTTACTCAAGACGAGAGAATTAGAAGAATTTAGTATTTATTTTGCTGACTATATAATTTGACGTGTTAGAACCCAGCAAGGTCGAGAAAGCATTTACTCGACCTGTTGCTCGACCTGTCGCTCGACCTGTCGCTCAACCTGTCGCTCGACCTGTCGCTCAACCTGTCGCTCGACCTGTCGCTCAACCTGTCGCTCAACCTGTCAACTAATGTCCGCTCTGCCATTTTCAATATGCCTATGAAAACTGTGCTTCCAAACAAAATAAAAATTGACAAATAATTTTTTAATTTGTCATCAAAATTATTCAAATAAACAAAATGATATTGATTACAAACTATTTTAGTATTATTCATATTATTAAGTAAATATATTATTCATTGCATTATGCATTATGTATAATAATACTGAATGTATTATGTCATAAAAGAGCCAGAATTTGGCTCCAAAATATGGCTCAGGTATCGGATTTGGGATGCTTGGATATTTTGAAAGCTGCGGGTGGGTTGGGCAAAATGTGACTCACGGCCGCTGTCAGTAATTGGCATATTTTTTATATAAAAAGTCGGAATTTCAAACTGCGAATAAGTGCAGAGAGCCATAATTTGGGTCCAAAGTATGGCTCAGGTATCGAATTTCGGATGTTTGGGATATTTTGGAAAACTGCGGGGGGGTTTGGGCAAAATGTGACTCACCGCCGCTTTCAGTAATTGGCATATTTTTGGTATAAAAAGTCGGAATTTCAAACTGCGAATAGGTGCAGAGAGCCAGAATTTGGGTCCAAAATATGGCTCGGGTATCGAATTTGGGATGTTTGCGATATTTTGAAAACTGCAGGGGGGTTTGGGCAAAATGTGACCCACCGCCGCTTACAGTAATTGGCATATTTTTTGGTATAAAAAGTCGGAATTTCAAACTGCGAATAGGTGCAGAGAGCCAGAATTTGGGTCCAAAATATGGCTCAGGTATCGAATTTGGATGTTTGCGATATTTTGAAAACTGCAGGGGGGGTTTGGGCAAAATGTGACCCACCGCCGCTTTCAGTAATTGCATATTTTTAGTATAAAAAGTCGGAATTTCAAACTGCGAATAGGTGCAGAGAGCCAGAATTTGGGTCCAAAATATGGCTCAGGTTTCGAATTTGGGATGTTTGGGATATTTTGAAAACTGCAGGGGGGTTTGGGCAAAATGTGACCCACCGCCGCCTTCAGTTCCCCCTTTTATTTCGATAGCGAGTATTCCCTCACTATATTCTACCCGAAGATCGTACTGTCCCCTCATCATACTCTATCCTCATTATAATACTCTGCCTTAATCTTCTTATTGCCTCCTCATCATATTCTATAATAATCACTAGACTGCAATAATTAATCATCATACTCTGCTTCCACTTGTCATATTCTGCCATCAGCTTTTATTCTGTTCTCATTATCATCATTATCGTCAATGTTTCCGGTAAGAATAATTACTTCTGGATGATACCCCCCCCCCCGGCCTCTTCCTACTTTAAGTACTCCCATCATCCGGTCTATTAAGGATTAATTCCGGTTATATTACAGAGGGATCCCCAATTAGCTGTTTTTAAATCCGAATTGATGAAGGTTTATAATTAGTTCCATTTGAGCTACAAATGTGGAAAAGTTTCCGCACTGGAAGTGAAGGTTTGTTTGAGAAATGATTCATATTGCATTCACCTGGGCTCTAGGAGACTCGAACCCTGGACCCCCACGCGTTTAAGGCCGAATTATATCGACCGAGCTACTGAGTATTATATAGATTGATGAAGATTAAGCCACCCAAAAGGTGGCACGGGCATGAATAGCCCGTAAAGTATTATATACATGGCCTGATGCTAATATATGCGTTTCGTTAAGCCTGTCAACATTTCCAAAGCTACTGGTGAGGTGGATAAAAGTTAGATTGATTGATTGATGAAGATTAAGCCACCCAAAAGGTGGCACGGGCATGAATAGCCCGTAAGTGGTGGCCCTTTTGAGCCATTACCAGTATCAAAAGCTGATACTGGAGATCTGTGGAGGTGCGAATGCACCCTGCATGACGGGAGATGTCTCCTTTGTGAATGTGTTAAGATGAAGATGAAGCCACCCAAAAGGTAGCACGGGCATGAATAGCTCGTAAGTGGTGGCCCTTTTGAGCCATTACCAGTATCAATAGAAGATACTGGAGATCTGTGGAGGCGCGACTGCACCCTGCGTGACGGGAGATGTCTCCCGTGATAAAAGTTAGCTAGATCAATCTAATATATAACCTAGAAGGTTAATGCAAGGTATCCACGGGTTATTCATGCGCGTGCCACCTCGTGTGTCTTTATCAATCATCAAGGTGTCGGTTGAGCCACTTCTGTAATTTCCTTAATTCTTAGGAAGGCAGGGGCGGTGGGTGTATACAGTACACCTGGCATACAAGATGTATACTGTATACACCTTGTATGTATACAAGACCAGGTGTATTCTGCTCTGGTCTTGAGGATAGCAGTGCGAGGTGGCTACTTTGAGGTTGCTTCGCTTTGAGTGCCTTGAGATTGTTTGATGTGTAGTGCTTCGCCTACGTCTGATCTTTTCTTGTTATGTATCTGTCGATTATTTGATTACGTTTCGTATTGGGCTTGAAATGGCCAATCAACGTCTGGAGGGTTATTAAGGCCACACAAGTGCTTCCTGTCTTATCAGCAAATATACTTCAGCCCTGGAAGTAGTTCAGAGCTATTAAGTATACGTTTATATACTCCGAGAAGAGGGGGGGGGGTGTACACCTCTGAATATATTGCCTCTCCCTAAGGTAAATGAACTTGCCCATAAACATAATCATTTTTATGGGTAAAAAACTATATTGGTCAATACTGTGAATATTTTATTCAAATGTATAGATAAATTTTATAAATCGTATATACTAGGATAAATAATTATGAAAAGCTACATTTATATTTAAACTTTAAATAACAATTTCATAAAACATCAGTTTACCATAAAATCATCCTTGCAAATTACTCTCATTACATTTGTTTTAAACAATTAACCATTGCAGTGATCCAATATCCATAACTGCGAGATATACAGCGAGACTATCAAAAGAAAATACCAAGCCATTTCGACTATATAGCACTTGGAAGGGGTCAGGATTAGGATTTTGGATGGGACGGGGAGAAGGAATGATGCCCAACCACCTAGTAGTAGACGGTCGGGGATTGAACGCCGACCTGCATGAAGCGAGAAGTGTAACCCTATTTCTGTGTATATACTGACAGTTTTGGTTCCGTCCTGACTTATGTTCCAGGCTAAAGTATATTTAATGGTCGGTCAATAAACTAGTGTAATGACCTTTATAACCCAGGTGTAGATAGATGACAGGCGCTATGAGAGTTGTGCTTTTTATTTTTTAATTAGGCTATATTTTTCATGTTTTTTAGTGTTTTCATTACTCTTTGTGTTTTGAAATGGAAATAGTTGACTTTGGAAACATTTTGACATTAACTTTACCTGAACATTTATAAAAACAACAAAAATATGTCCTTGACAATTGCACCAAGACGTTAAACCCAACACTGAAGCCGTCGATCAATTATCCCGGGATGATTTATCACTTGATTTCGGGGTCTTAAAATAGCTTCACATTTGTTGTTCTCTTCATAGGCTTTATTGTTCATAAACCGTACCTGGTTAAAACACGTAACTCGTCATCACAACTGGTACAGGAGTATCCAGTACAGAATAAACACAAGTTATGGCAATAAT
Organism: Procambarus clarkii; assembly: GCF_040958095.1. Classification (NCBI taxonomy): domain Eukaryota; kingdom Metazoa; phylum Arthropoda; class Malacostraca; order Decapoda; family Cambaridae; genus Procambarus; species Procambarus clarkii. Next base: position 10,354,396 of record NC_091185.1, read on the forward strand.
AAAATAACGTTTATTAAATCAGCTGATCCTACATTGGATTGGCGTAGAGTTTCTGATACAGTAATTTGATGCATTTAAGAGCCTATCATATGCACGCATCTTCCTCTGAACGTCATCCCACAGCTCCTGGAAGCTGCGCTTAAAAAAAAAAAAAAAAAAATGGCGGCCAATTACATTGAACAAGAATTTCAAAATACACAACCTCGAATATCAAGGAAGAAAAATACTTAAAAATTCCCAAAATCGCACAAGAAATGACTTCTTAAAGATAGTGACGGGCGCGTTCAGAGGAACTCACGTGTCTTACAGACTCTTAATAACATCTGCATTATCACACAGGTAAGGCGGAGCGAGATTTAATAAAAAAAAACAATTTTTTTTTTTTGGAAACCCTGCTTGCCGTCTCATCAAGGAATATCATTTAATAACAATTATAATCAGACTGTAAATGACATTTAACCCAAGCGCACACGTATACACACAGGAAGATAAGCATCACAGGCTCTTGCTACATATAACAATGGGACAAAAAAAATATACAGGAAAATAAAAATACAATACAGAGACATTAACCATAGCAAGAAATATAAAACATGATAAAAGGAGAAATATATATACCATCAAAGAGAAAATAGATAAAAAAAACATGGCAATGCTTGGCCTGCATAATATATAAGAAGCACCGAGACTCTTAAAACACCACATAGAGGCATGTTAACGGAATGTGTATTGCATCATTTAAAAAAAAAGTAACATGGATACACTAAGAGAAAAAAATCACAGGGAGGAAGAGGCTGCAGTGTGGGGCGGAGTTTGATATAAAGCCTAATGCCATTCACACATTTTTTTCTTATATAAAAAAAAAGGCTTTCTACGTAGGCAAACAATAAAACAAGCATATAAATGGGCGTATCTTCAACAGTCAACAATAAAAATAGAATAATTAAGTAGAATTGGCTTTGAACATATATATCAAGACATTTTTGTTGATAATTATCTTTTTCTTTTAGCTGGAAGACCATGCAAGTACAAAATTTACTTATATATTAATTGACAAATCAATGGAAGACTTGGATTTTCACCGCCATCTTGGAAGACATTATTTTTGTTTACAGTTGGAAATGGCTGTCTTATTAAAAATTGCAAAGGCGGAGAACACACCGTCACCAAAACAACATATTAGATGATGAGAAATCCACATCTGCCTCCAGAAAGAGAGAGGGAAGAGAAAGTGAGAGAGGTGGAGAGGAGGTTGAAGTGAAGAGAGAACAAAATAGAATAAAGAAACCTCAAAAGAAGACCTCATACTAAAGCATCAGTCTATTGCATCATATGTCCCTGCCTTAGAATAGCGAAACATTATAAACATCACGTACTCAAGTTCTTCGGGTTAACGGGTGCGGGAAGGGAAGGGAGGGGGGTGGGGGGAGGGTTCAAAGAAAATATGTAGGTGGCTTGACTCTAGGCTTAAAAAATTGGTATATTATATATTTTATATTTATTCCAACCTGTCATACACATCCAGCATGTTATCACGTTGCAGACCTGTCAAGATGACGGGACACAAAAGTGTAGCCGTGTGAATCAGAAACAAATGGTAAAAACTGTATGACATGTTGTAGAGTATTTTGAAGGCAGCTAAGTAGATTCCTTTCCCCCCTTGGCTTTTAACCAGCTTCAAACTACTTGTGCGGATATGATATATATATATATATATATATATATATATATATATATATATATATATATATATATATATATATATATTTCCATCATTTCAAATTAGGCTCCAAGCCCATAGGTACCACATGACAGCACTGCAAGATCAGATATCGATACTAACACCAGCTGGTGTTTTCTGGGAAGCCAGATGGGAAGCAGGGCGTCGTGGTGTGTGTGTGTGGCGCAGCTGTGGGCCGGGATGACTCCATCTTTCTCGTTTGACATGCAGGTGTGGGAGAGAAATTACAAGGTCCTGCGTTTATGGCAGAGGAACACCATACGTAATACGTCCCAGTTGCTGCCGCATTTTAGGGACAAGAAAAAAACTAAATAAAAAATAATTATCTTGGAGACTTCGTTCAGGGCGGCCACGACCAGCTCACTCTGACCGTCAAGGCGAACGCGTCATCATTTACAGCAATAGGCTAGAAAGTCTCAAGCTACATAACATACGCCGTAAAACAAAATTATAGAACGAAATGTGATACAGTTTACAGTGCAAGAGTCTTCTATAAACAAAGAAAACGAACAATGAATTGTGAAAAATAGGTTTTGTGTAGTGGCAACCTCGCCATATATGTCGGTCGCCGCCTGCCGGAGCGGTCACCACTTACCCTAAAACCCTCCGTATTACTTCCTCACTCCTCCACATTTGGTTACCTTAAATATTAACGTTTTAAAGCTCTTTTTAATGCACTTAATTCGGTTTTGTGTATGTGTGTGTGAGGGTGGGGGACCAAGCGCTACGTGTACACGCTTATGTTAGGCAAGTAGGCTTCCTCGAGACGGTGAATGGCTGCACCAACCTATAGGCAGCTACCAACAACACAGGACCGATTAGCGGGGTTTTCCACTCATCAATTATCTCGTTTTTTCTTCAAAGATTTGTTAAATAGTTGTCCTCACAAGGAGGTTGCGTATTACTACTCTTGATATCATTTTCTACATATTTACTGACAAACGTCTTATCAATCATTCTGAATTACTCTGTTATTGACTGTTTGTACCGAGTGACCAGGCGAAACACGTAGTTATTGGTGATTCCTAACAAGACGCAGTTTGTATCCCGAATAAAGGCACACTGTATTATTTGATTTAGTTATGAATGACAAATCAAATCGGGAATATACACAGCTAGGACACTGTATCAAGAGCAGCCTAGCCATCGCTGTTTGACCTTTGGTGACCTGCAGGGAGAGGGGGTGGGAGTGTGGTCAGGGCCTGAGGGACACCTCCAGGGGTACCTGACCTACGTCAGCTGCCGGATGTAACCCCCCCTTCCCTTACCCCTGAGGTCGAGTACTCGGATTAACCCCTTCGCCTTCCTCTCGTCTGTATTTACCTCGATTTCACCATTCGTCCGTCGAATTCAATTTTCGCGTATAATTATACATCCCTTTTCTTGTTCGCAATATACTTGAAGGCAACACGACGCGTGTATCGTACACTTTGTGCTTGATGGGAGGCACGCAGGGTTCCTCAGCCACACTCGCCCCAGCTGCGCCACACCGTTTCTGCGCCACACCACCTCTCGTGCTTCTGATTATGCAAGGTCTGGTAGCCTCGTAACCTCATGTGAATGCACCTTCAAATTAAAATGACAAAATAATATATATATATATATATATATATATATATATATTATTATATATATATATATATATATATATATATATATATACACACATATATATATACATATATATTACACATTATATATAATGTGTGAGCAAGTTGTATGAACGCGCAAGCCATAGATCACTAAGAACTCTTATCTGACTCTGCCAGGATTCGAACCCATGCCGTCCAGGATCACCTCCCTAAACGTACACAGTACCGTAACTACCGCACCAATGATCGTCTCTTAGACTTAGACGATCATAATGATGGGTGGTCACAGTACTCTGAACGTTTAGGGGCGATCCTGGACGACATGGGTTCGAATCCTGGCCGGGTCAAAAAGAGCTTTTAGTGACATTAGTATATATATATAATACATATAATATGTAGAGGCACGATGCCAACCTATCTGGGAAATGCACTGTCACTCGTCTGCTCTTAAAAAAAATTAAATTTTTAAATTAAAATTTTTTAAAATTGTTAATTTATTGCTGCTTGTTGCTAGACTCTTGGTAAGCCTTGAGTACAAGTTAGTACTCTTAGAAGTACTAAAGTATGAACACTTATAAATATTTCTATTCTTTTGTGAGTTCATCCCTTCCAAAGAACAGCTAGTGTGATAGTGCAGATGCTCAAAGGAAAGAAAAACTATCCAAGCTAGTTGCAAATGCATTTGAGCACGAGTTAATGCAGCGCCGCCCAGAGGCATTACTTATTCCTTGATAGAAATTTGCTGGAACTTGTACTCCTTAAGTCACAAGCCAAGACGGAGAGTTAAGTTTAGGTTCTACTGAGCTGCACTCAGGAAAGACGGCCATGGGGTGGGTAGCAAGTGACTAATCTCAACACGTTGGGGTAGATTATATATAATATATAATAATAATTATAAAAAAGCAACCAACCATCGGCGGGCAAGGATAAAGCAGAAGCAAACCAGAATTCTTAAAACACCATTTCAGGCTAAGAATGACAGCAGTGCAGCCCTGGAAACACAAACCGAAACTGTCTCTATTTTTCGCTAGTTACAATTTGTAATAAAGTTGTTACATCTTGGCTTAACGTGTTTATGACGTATTAGCACATTGTTATAACTTGCTATATTGGTTGTTATAACTGGTTAGAAGGTGTTAAAACTTGTTCGAACGTTGTACCAACGTCGTAGTTTCGGTGTGTGTTTGGCGGGTGGCAATGTTGGCCGATAGTAATCACAGATTGAGATTACCTAAACCCTTTCTGCGATTTATAACCCTTAAAGTTGCGTTTCAGAATTCTGTTAAGTGATAAAAAAAATTTACAGGCGTATAAACTAAAATGGAACAAACGCGCTCATTATGAACCTCAGCGATACCAAATGACAGCAATTCACAGTATATCTTACATTCTAAGGAGACGGGTGTCTGTGAAAAATTACCGTTGCCATATTACACAGACAAGCTGATGTGTGTATGACCAGGGGGGGCGGGTAGGCTCAGGCACCACCAGCTCCCATACAGGCCAACAGTGGGATATGGGGAAAGGGGGGAAGGGGGAGGGGGGAGTAGAATTGTGGTTTTAAATAAAAATCTTCAAGGTTTGTGCGTTGTCATGTTTATAACAAACAAACAAAAAAAATCTATTGCCATCTCTGATCAAATATACTCTTTCTACAGTACACCGCAATCACATCATGACCACAAGAATCACTTGACAAGCCCGCCGTAACATGTGCGCAAGAGACAAGCCTCCCCCCCTCCCCCACAGTAACAGCAAAAGGGAGGATATATGCTCCCCCACACTATAACAACACTCTGGGATTGTGTGGGCGAGTGGAGGGTAGTCATTAGCAACTACGGGGGAGGTTAGTGGGTGGCCGGGGGGAGAAGTGCCACCCACCCGCCCCAGAAAGATCTGTGGCGACACTATATAAAGTTTCACTTCACACACAACAAAGACTGTTACACAGTCTCTTTTTACCATCCTTAACAGCTAAGCACGAACAAATGCTAAAGGCTAAAACAGTGGCTCTATAAATGCAATATTTCAATTAAAATTAAACTTTTCACACTTATAAACGGCGGTGCACTTGGAAGTATAAAGGTGCCGATACTCTTTAGGCTAGCGCAAGGCTCCAAGACACAACTCCACCCTCTTAACATCACCTGTAGCTTGGGGGAGCCCCGCTGCCACGTCCTCAACCAGCGTACAGCAGTATCAAAATCTTAAAAATATCCGATATGATTTAAAAACCGTCAAAAAACTCAATAAATTAGGCGAATTAAATGGATTTTGAAACTATGAGGAAGACGTGACTAGTGAGGGACCGGCCAGAGCTACGGAAGGAACAAGGGGGAAGGAGGAGGGGGGGGGAGAATGCTCGCCATCCATATTTCTAATTAAGCGAAACAGGGGCAGCTGAATTTAGTGTATAAGCAGGTTAGGTGCTCACCCAATGGCCAAAAGTGAAGGAATTCCACAGGGACTTGTCTATCCAAAAGTCCAAAGGATCCCTTAAAATCAGGCCAAAACAGCAAGAGAAAAAAAAATTAAAAGATATCTACCGTAACCCACCAAAAAATATTCATAACATCAAATAGAACCAACAAACAAATTAAAGCAAGAAGCTGCATTCCACCACCCCCAGCCGAGGGTAAGCACCAGCCTGCACCACCATCACTGCATCACTGCAGTCACCATCACTGCAGTCACATGCCAACATTACACAAACTATACAACTAAGAGGGAGGGAGGGAAGGGGGACTGTTGGTGCCGGAGGAGAGTGCTCATGGGGGTAGGTACTGCAGGCACTATATTTTGCTTTTAATTAAAGAATAACATTGTAAATTACATAAAAAGTGGCTCACTGTCCACCATGACCACTCACACACGGCAGCAACAGTGGTGACATAAGTGTAAGCAGCACTTACACACACTTGAAGACTCGTCTTTAACTATACGCGGCTCCTTTGTCTTGGGATTCAAGTGAGATCTCTTTAAAAAAAAAATGTAATATACACATAATGCCAATTCTCCAGCGGACGGACTGGGGAGAGGGGGAAGGGGGGGGGGAGGAAGGGTAACAGAATAACAGACTAATATACAATATTTAAAAAAAAAATCAATTTACAAAAAAAAAATTACATTTTTTAAGGGGGGAAAAATAATACCTGCCTGAACAACAACAGCAACTATGTTATAACCCCATTGCAATATTCACCCCCAAGCACAAAAGAGCAGCGGGTATGAACACTGCCACAGTGATGTACCCCGACCCACAGCTTCTCACTACGGCTTCCTCAAACAGTGTGTGTGTCTACTCAAGATATCACAAGGAGCACGCCCATCAGTGGAAGACTTGCCGAAATACCTCAAGTCTTTTGTTTGTGTTTTTTTGGGGGGGTTTCACCTTTGGTCACTCCATCTATGATTCTGACTGGTAATAATTTTCTGTCTTTTTTTTTTTATTTTTAGTTTCCATGTCAACTGTAATAACAAATAATAATAATAATAATAATTATAATAATAATAATAGTAAGACACTTATTGTATGTTTATCACTTTAAAATCACTAAAAACACATTTTACCTACGTTATAAAATGGGGAGTTACTGCTTGCGCACTTTTTGAGATCACGTGACTTAGGCGAAATGAATGATTATCTATTGAAGAAGATTTGTACAACATAGACCAGGCATCTTAAAAAAAAAATATTTCACACGCTTTTTATGATGCTATATAATAGTAGTAGTAGTAGTAGTAGATCCCCAGTGGTATGCTAAACCTAGCAGCCTTGGTAGTAACCTTTGTACACCTTAACTTTTAGCACTAATGGACCATTCCCTAGCACAGCACAGCACAGCACAGCACTTTAGCAGACTCATCAGCAGATCACCAAGCGAGTAGACGCCTGTCGCAACTTTACATCACGTCTTTCAGTCAAAAGCACATGGGGCAGTTAGGAATTAAAAGTCACCATTAACACCATTAGGTAGAACTGAACGGGCCATACCGCTTTGGCAATTTTCAACACTTTTAAAATCCATAGGCTGCTAGGCATTCGGGAATCCTGGGCTGTGGGGCTTTTTTTTTAGGCAGCTTGCCCGCAGAATTGTGGGTGCGTGGCGGGCGGGAAGGACATCAACGGAAGGGGCTCAGGGACTGGAGGGCGGGAGTTTGCTTGTAGATGGTGGGGATCAGGAAATGACTTTGAGTGACTAAGTTCTTCCAACCCTGGCCGAGGCACAGCGGCAGCACTTCACACTAAACACACCAACATCAGAAGTGCCTCATCATTTCATCTGATGAGTACACTTCAGGTCACTATCATACTCAGCCCGGATCATGGCCAATGCAGGTCAAAAAAAAAAAATGGTTCATCACAGACAGACTGTACAAAGCTAATTACAACTTCCCCAGCGACTTGCTGTAACCATGGTCCGCGCTGACACAACTCTAGAGTGCAGCTTTGGACTGTACCCACCGCCAGGGTCTGTCTTTTCACTATAATCTAGACACAGTTTAATCTATCACAGCAACGAGAGCGGCGGCAATGGACTTGGCGATCCGTTGACCGAACTTCCTCACGCCCTTGGGTTTACCCTTCTCCTCACTCTTGGTGTCTTCTCGTCGCTCTTCTGTAGGGAGACAAAGTTAACCTCTCAGTCAGAATATGGATTCATAGTTGTATACTCGTGGAAATAATATGAGCAAGATGAAGGAACACACTGACCAAACACACTCGCAACACAAGGGTTCACAAGATATCAGGACCCGTGTGAAATAATACTTTATAACCCGTTATAATACCCAACAGGAACATTTACCAAGTATGCTACATAAATGAAGGGATTAACATAGTACCAAAGCGAAAAGTATTTTTGAAATTAACCTGTCAGTTTTTATAATAACTACCGTGTACCGAGGCAGATTTTAGGGCAATTCTACAGTCATTTACAAGGATTCTATAATAATGCAAAGAATCTACACGGAACCGAGAAGGATCCTAGCATAATTCTACAACGGAGACACCACCACCACCACTTACCAGATCTGTGGGTAGCGGCCTTGATGTAAGTCTGGTACTTGACGGACACCTCCGCTGTAAATCTACATCTGTAGTCAGTCATCACAGTGGCGAGGTCATCCTGTAATCAAGAGGCACACAGTCAAAACCAACAAACTCCTCAGAAACATAACTTGACAACATCAAATAGTTAATAAAGTTGCACCAAACCTTTACTGCAATTGGTATTTGATGAACGAGGGAAAAAATAACCTATCCAGTTTTAAACAAATGGATTAGCAATGAACTATTTTGCAAATCTTTGGATGGAATCTTCTGTTCCATCTTTGCACCTAAAGATGGAACAGAACTGGCAACATTTCATATTAACCAACAGAAGCAGTGGGATCAAAAGGCAAAAGATAGTGATTCAACTTACGAAGGTAATAACCCTAGGGGCATTCTGTATGTATTTATTTGGATCACTGGGAGGCATGTGAGCCACTTGTCTGATCACAGTATTGACGTCAGCAGCAGAGTACCTGCAAGGTGAGGGAAAAGCGTGTCTAGTTAAGTGTGCAGGAAGTGTTAAAAATGTTAAAACGATAGACAAAGTTATCGCAAAAGTCGAGCCTGGCCTCAGGCCGGGCTTGGGGGTAGAACAACTCCCAGAACCTTCAACAGGTATACTCCACATATGATGGCCAATGATTCAGGTATGATTCAATATTCAACACATTAATGAAACAATTAACGTTAGTAGTGCATTTTAAATTAACATTTATTAATGCTAACGGATGCAAGTGCCCACTACAACACGTCAACAATGGGACAGAAATAGCACTCACCCTTCGCTCTTCGCTACTAGGCACTTGAACTGATCATCATTAATATTATGTGGCAACGCTTGCAGGAACATTCTGTAGAGCTCCTCTCGCGCCTTCTCACTCGGGAGCTTGACGTGAATGTTGTAAGTGAAGATTCTCCTGAGGTCATCCTCCAAGAGCCAGGGTTGGTTAGTGGTGCCCAGGACCATGATGCCGTCATTGAAGGCAGTGGGGTCGATGCGAGGCGGGTACTGAGGGTTTAGGGTAGTCATACCTGGTAAATTAAAAAAAAGAGTAGAAAATGGGTGTTAATGATTTCTGCCATCATAATTTATTCACAAAATAGTTCTTAGTGAAAATATCAACTTGATATTCATTTTGAAAATATACAAAACATTATTTCTATTTCTCTATTCATTAATGCACCCCATACCCATCCCGTGCCATACGAAACCTTAAGACAGTATTGTTTCAAATTGTTTACATAATGAGTTCCTTACCTCTGATTTGAGACAGTAATTCTGCCTTTGCTCTTAGTGCCGTCTCGCTGGACCTATCATAGCAGAGGGCGTCCACTTCATCAAACAATATGACTGCAGGGCTGTTCATGCGGGCGTGGTCAAACAGATACCGCACAATTTTGGGGGCTTCGAGGGGGGCCTGCGTTGCTAGGTAGGCCGTTGATATACCAATCAAAATAGCATCGTTGGCTTCTTTGGCAAGCGCTCGTGCAAGACAAGTCTTCCCAGACCCTGAGGGCCCAAACAGCAGCACACCTTTGCAAGTACCTTGAGTCCCCTCATACACTTCTGGGAATGCTTCACTCATAAACAAATTCTTTAATGCATCCTTGGCAGTGTCCAAACCCACCATAGATTGCCAGCCAAACGTTGGCTTCTCTATAACGATGGGAAGAGCGCCGACGGCATACTGTGGAGGGGCGCGAACTTTGGGTTGGGCCTCGTGGAGGTCATTGTCCAGGTCTGAAAGATTGGCCGTAACGTTGTGAGCATCTGAATGGTTGTCAGTATCGGAATCTCGCATCGACTCCGTCGCACTTGCCAAGTCAGTGATAGAAGCACAACTCGCAGACTCTAGTACCGGAGTGGATTCACTGCCAGTGGGACTGAGTCGTCCTAACTTTCCAACAAGGACAGGGGACGGGGTCTTCTTCCTGACACTTTCTGTGTCAGACTTGCCATCACCGGATTCTGATCCCGGGATGGAGTCGGCACCTACACTGGACTTATCATCATCTAATTTATTTAATGGCGTGTCTACTCTTGTTGGCCTGGGTACATCTTCATTTGGTTCAGTTTCATCATCATCCTCCTCCTCTTCAGCTTCACTGTCATTTTCTTCTTTTTTGGCCTTTGAAGCCTCTTTTTGGGGTCCGGTTGCAAGGTCAGATTTAACAGCAGGCTTCGCATCATTCTTCTGGGGTGGCGTAATGTGCATTTTTTCCAGAGCTGCTGCCGTTGCAGCCACAGCATTATGGTCTGCTGAACGGTCAGCGGGAAGTGTTTTGGTGGAACTGTCCAAGGAGTCATCACCAACAAACGTCACACTGGAAGTATCAGAATTGTCCAGTTGAGACAAGGACTTCCCACCACTAGCCAGCAGACTACCGACAACGGGCGCCAGGATGCCTGCCCCTGCTGCCATGCCTGCCAAACCCATGGAGACTCCCGCTAGAGGGTCCACACTTCTCACAGATCCTCCGCTGATGCTAGGCGCCATGTTGGTGTGGTGCATGGATGGTGAAGATGCTATGCTGTGTGGGATCTGTGGGTGGGAAGTGGGCGGACTCATGATATCTGCCGGGTTATAACTGTGTGTGAAGCCTACCGGGGGCGGATGGCCCGGGTGAGAATTATGCACTGCTAGTAACGCATTTCCAGGATGCCCACCCATAGGATTGTGGTCGGGATGCTGCATGTGGACAGGGAGAGGACCGTGCACCCCATGGGAAGCTGACGGGTGTGAGGATCCTAGCATTCCAGAGGCCATAAGACCGCCAACAGCACCAACAGCAGCTACACCTGCAGCGGCTGCAGCCACGGTGCCCATGCCGACCCTATCGTCCATATCGTCGTCATCGTCCTCGTCGTCTTCATCGTCCTCATCAGACAGGAGCTCATCGTCATCGTATTCCTGAATTGTAGCTCCATTCCCTCCATTGCCTCCCGCGAAGCCGTCCATGAGGGCGCTCATGCCACCTGCGAAGGCCCCAGCAAGGGTACCGGCCATGTCTTGGTTCATGGCGGGCATGAATGATGGCATGTTTGAGAGGAAACTCCCCGCCCCGCCGTCCATGGGGGAGCCCATGCCTGCCATACCGGGGTTCATGGCACCTCCCATGTCTGGGACGCCGCCAGGAATGGCACCCGGATTCATATTAAGGAGACCCTGCAAGATGCTCATGGTCTGCATCGTGGGTAGGGACACGCCGCCCATGTCTCCCCCGCCCATGCCGCCCCCTCCGTCGCCTCCGCCTCCACCGAAGGGGTTAGCCATTGTGTGGATGTTGTGTTCGTGACCTCCAGGGTAGTCGTAGTCGTCGTCGTCATCGTCGTCGTCGTCGTCCTCGTAGTCGTCATCGTCGTCGTCATCGACATCATCGTAGGCGCCTTGGGGAAGATTTTGTTGCATGTTGGCCAGAAGAGCCTCAAAGAGCTCCAGATCCATGTTGTTGGGCGGGTCCTGCAACACGAAACAAACGTTAGTTATATGGATCACATTGGTTGTACTTGCGGGGGTTGAGCTCTGGCTCGTTGGGCCCGCCTCTGTCAATCAACTGGTGTACAGAGGATGAGTGAATTGTATGTTATGGAGAGACGAGGATGATGGAGGGAAGGGAGTCATGGAAGAAGGGGGAAGGGAAGGAGGAGGAGGAAGGTGTAAGAAGGTGGGAGGATGGGTTAGGAAGAGAGAGTAAGGTGGGGGGGGGGAGGGGGCCACACAGGTCAGTGGCCCTGCCCGCTGCCCGAGTCATGCCCACTCCCACATCAATACTGCCCACATCCTCAAACCCGACTCGACACTGCTGCAATATCTACAGGTACCACTCCTCCCCCACTCTTCTCCCCCACTCTCTCTCTCTCTCTCATTCTCTCTCTCTCTCTTACCTACGTCAGTAGAAGAAAGAATAGTTAGGGGAGACATAATCACCACATACAAGATTCTCAGACGAATTTATAGAGTAGACAGTTTAAACACAGGTGGTACACAAACAAGGGGATACAGGTGGAAATATAGTACTCAGATGAGCCACAGAGACTTTAGAAAGATTTTTTTAGTGTCAGAGCAGTTAACAAATGAAATGTATTAGGTAGCGATGTGGTGGAGGCTGACTCCATACACCGTTTGAAATGTAGACATGATAGAGCCCAATAGGTTCAGGAATCTGTACACCAGTTGATTGCCAGTTCAGAGGCGGGCCCAAAGAGCCAGAGCTCAACCTTTGCATTCACAATTAGGTGAGTATACACAACATCTCCCGATATTCATAACAATATTCATATTCGTTGAAAATTAACATACACGCGCATCTTTAAATCCTAAATAGAATCATCAGAGAACGATACCTCATTAATGCTGTACAACTAATGCCTAATTCCTAGAAGGACCTAACCATATTAACCAAGGTTTGCTAAAGTTGGAAATTCTAAGAATCGAAATACAAAGACCAAATTATGCCTATATATAACAATATATCTGCTAAAAATACCAGTAACTAATAATAATATTGCTAAATATTTTCATAATTAAGCCTAGGCCTACCAGTATTAAAAACAAGATGCCAAAAGTGATTTTTTTATTATTATTTTCTACCACAGACGTGGCCACACATTTACAATGCTAACCAGCATATATACATTTTGTGATGAGAACAGGTGGGGGACAGAGGCCGGCGTCAGGGCGGACCCGCGCGTGTTCAAGGCGGTCACAAATTCCCCGCCAAGATGCAGATTGAAATAACACACGCAGCTTGGTGCGGCGTGTCAGCTGCTGGGAGCATTAACGATGGCCAGGCAGGCCCTCGCCCCTCTATACCCTCGCCAGGCTTTATGCAACTGCTTTTCTAATTATTTTTCTGGCTACGTATGTGATGTTAAAGAATTGATAACATATATTATTATCTTCCAAACCCCCTTCTCCATTCTTCCACCACTCACAGAAGCCTCAGACCACCAATCAACTACTAATTACAACCTCTGAGCTAGACATTACCACAAAACTGCCGCCAAAATTCCACGGCAGAAATGTCCAGTATAACTTCATAATAAACCACTGAATCGGTCATATGGCTGCAATCTTGCTCAGGGTTCACCCCAATCGTAAACGTGCAATACAATCGAGGTGAAATCAAATGGTATCAAGTATGTTTATCGAGACAAGAAGGAAATGCATTTCAAAAGGAAGAGTAGCTTAGGCTCTTTCTACCCCCCCTCCCCCCCGCGATCAAATAGTATCAATGGTCGTGTCAAAGGCACGGAGAAGGTAAGGCGGTTTCAGTCAGCGGCCCTCCCCCCCCCCCCCCCGCCCCCACCTGTAAACTGGCTGTCTTATTTTGGTGCGTCTTCCAGGGTTAGCTGTGCTGCCCTCACAGCGGCAAGCCCCGCAAGCTTTGTTTGGCCAGGGATGTTTTGGCTTATGGCGGCAATGATTCACTGTCTCAATTTGGAACCGGGGGATAAGGGGGGGGGGCGTCCTGGGCTGAACTGGATCCTTTTACTGGTCAGGTATTAAGTGTGGTTAAACTCTGCCAGCAGTTTAAACTGCGCTCTCATCTGCCTTACCATTGTTCCTCTCCATAAACAGCAGGTAAATTGAGTACAAGTAATTGAGTACAAGGAAGCTTCGTTGTTACTACCAAGGTTGTATGCCACTGATGTCCTATTTTATATCTCTGGTTAACTTCTGTAGAATCTTGCGGATCAACGTCTCCGGGGAAATTAATTCCTGCCACTAATAAAATTGACTTATATTAACATGTAGCCATGAGCAACAACCACCACTCATCAGTGTCCTGTAGCCTCATCCGACACAACTGCCAGCGCCACCACGGCCAGCATCAACACATTAATCACTAGCCTAGTATCAACATATACTGCAACGCCAACCACCACCCGGTCGAGACGTGACACAGCAACGCCAAAGGCGGGAACGCGACGTCAACGATGAGAAACATTTTTAGCCACTCGGTCCTGCTTAAATGGGGTTCTGGGAGTTCTTCTACTGCCCAAGCCCGGCCCGAGGCCAGGCTTGACTTGTGAGAGTTTGGTCCACCAGGCTGTTGCTTGGAGCGGCCCAGCCGATACAAAAATTATTTTGTCTCGTAGCAAGCAAGAAGCAGTTAACACGAGGGAGGCAATCAGGGTGAACGCATGTACTTTACGCCATTAAGACCTGGTGAACGTAGCCTAACGACTTTTAGTTTCAGTACAATCAAAAACGTTTACGATGAAAAATAACTGAATAAAGCCCGCCACTGTAAGTGACTCCTCTATGACAAGTGTTACGTGGTGGTCCCTTGTAGTGCTCCTAGTGGCCCCTGGTAATGCCCGTGGTGGCCCCTGGTAGTGCCCGTGGTGGCCCCTTATTTTGGTCTCCTCGCATCGACTGCCGCAGTCGTCAGCCAGTAACCGCGTCACAGGAGCAAGTTATGTATGATGTTTACTGTCCCACAGGGGCTCTAAATGTATCTTTAGGATCGGGAGAAAAACCAAAAGGCACGAACAAATTTCACCAACTATTTCATTGTTTTCAACTGTTCTCATCAGCAGATATGTGAACAAAGCTTCATTCAATTGGCCATAACTACAAAACAATAATAGGCTTTGTCTGTAGATTTACTGTAGCACTCAAGACAATGGTACCAACTGTGGCGAAGTAACACGCAGCAGACCAACGAACTAATCGCTTGGGGGTTACCCACCTTTGTGATTCAGTTGCCTAAATACTGTCGCAAACTTCCTGCAACTCCCCTTTCCCTTCTACATGTTACCTTGGAGCAGATAAACGTAATTTGCCAAAGTCACGCTTTTATGAGCACGATCACACGCGCACGGCAGTGATGTGGTGGAGGCTGACTCCATACACAGTTTCAAATGTAGATAAGATAAGAGCCCAGTAGGTTCAGGAACCTGTACACCAGTTGATTGACAGGAGGCGGGACCAAAGAGCCAGAGCTCAACCCTCGCAAAGCCTAGGTGAGTACACATTCTTACACACAGGCAGGGAACCCGCACGCGAATGGTGCTATCTAAGTCTGCATTATCAACAAGGATGTGAATACCGGAGAGTTGATCCTCATCTCCTGTGTCCCGCCTCTTATTATTTGGTCGGTTGGTCGGTATTGCGACGACCAGCCGAACATGGACCTGGTCTTGCAGGGTCCACGTTCGAATCCCCAATGATTCAAAGTGATTAGGCTCCTCCTTCTCCCCGCCCTCCTATCTTCCAATAAAATGTGTCTCTTCCACTTGTTCACTTATTGGTTAGGCTATCTGCAGCAGTGACTGGTAGCTTGTGCTCTACCCACGCCAACCCTACTACATTCACGCCCACACTACACCCACGCCCACACTACACCCACGCCCACACTACACCCACGCCCACCCTACACCCACGCCCACACTACACCCACGCAGCAGGTGGCTTGAGAGGAAACTAATACCAACTAATATAATGTCCGGCAGCCTAGAGAACACGGATTTCTTTACGCTCCCTTCTTGA
The DNA here is from genome assembly GCF_040958095.1 of Procambarus clarkii. Lineage (NCBI taxonomy): Eukaryota > Metazoa > Arthropoda > Malacostraca > Decapoda > Cambaridae > Procambarus > Procambarus clarkii. The sequence continues at coordinate 10,370,284 of NC_091185.1, forward strand.
AAAAGTGAAAGCTGATCTACGCTCCATCTGGAGGGAGAGGGGAGGGGATAGAGAGAGAGAGAGAGAGGAGTTGGAAGAGAAAGAGGGAAAGAGAAGCATGGAGGGAAGGGGAGAAAGAGGAAGATGGGGGAAAGAGAGAAGAGAGTAGAGGGGGGAAAAGGAGGAGAGAAAAGGAGGAAGGAAAGAGAAGAGAGGGGTGGAAGAATAAAAATTGGAAACAGCGGGGTAGAAAAGCGACATATTCATCAATGTCGCAAGAGCAGCAGCAGCAGCAAGCAGAGATTAAAAGGTCATCAGACACAGGACCGCCACCACTGTGGCCGGAGCTCTGCTGGCCTTAAAACACACCCTCGGACTGGGGTTACAAAGGCAGTGTCCGATTTCGCTGCGCTGACGCAACGGCGGCGGCGACTTGGGTTTCGCCAGCAAAGACTCATTTGTTATGTTCATTCATTCTCCACCCCCCCCCCCCACCCTCACCCCCTCATGCCGAGATTCCTTTGCCCTCCTTCCCCGCCCCCCCCCTTCCTCCCCGGATTATATAAACCAGTTAAGCTTGATGGTATTCATTCTTGCCGCGCTTCACTCGCTCTTGTGATGTTTTCTGAGGGGTTCCTAGTGTGTGTGTGTGTGTGTGTGTGTGTGTGTGTGTGTGTGTGTGTGTGTGTGTGTGTGTGTGTGTGTGTGTGTGTGTGTGTGTGTGTGAGGGGGAGGGGGGGAAAGGGTGGGATAGAGGGAGGGGAACTGGATAGACTAAGCTGGGTAGTTGAGGAAAGTAATTTTTGTCACACGAACCAAATGCGCTATAACATTCATTTAGAACAAGTATGAAAGATGTCCATGTCAAAAGAAATATATATATATATATATATATATATATATATATATATATATATATATATTATATATATATATATATATATATTTTTTTTATATGGGAAGGGAGTACCACCTCTAGCTGGAAGAAGGGGGACCCATAGCCTCGGAGGAAACCACGCATAACGCATTAGAGGGAATGTTTAGATCCCCTCCAATATATAATATATATATATATATATATATATATATATATATATATATATATATCAAATTTTCTTAAATTACACAAATAAGATCAAATGTTTTCCTGTGTTGAGCTTCATTACCCGCGCGAGGGGACACTCGTCTAATGAAGCTGTCATCAACGAACCAATCACAACAGGAAATCGTCGTCGACGGCCACTCGGAATTAGGCCAAGACCCAAGGGCGCCATCAACGGCTGACCATTCAGGAGACGAGTCAGTCAGTCTGTCATCGCCCAGTTAGGAAGGAAGCGACCTCCTCCCCTCCCCCCAACACTGACCAATCAGGTACCCAGTAGACATATCCAAGACAACGCCAATCATCTTGATTCGTGATCAACGCCGAATTCAAAGTCATCAACGTTGAACCAACGGTTCTTTTGGATGGCAATTCCCCATTTGATAAGGGAGGATGTCTCTGTCTCCTCCCCCACCGACCAATCAGGTAACGGAGGATGCCCCCCTCCCCCACCGACCAATCAGGTAACGGAGGATGCCCCCCTCCCCTACCGACCAGTTAGGGAGGACGGAAACCACCCCAACCAACCAATCAGGGAGGAAGGAAGACCCCCATTGACCAATTAGAGGACGGGAACGAGCACAACACCTGCCCGCCGCCGGTGTCATCAATAAATGGTGTGACCTCGAGATCAACCCGACTGTTATTACCCAACAATTAATCCATAACCAACCGCCAAGCTCCCCTTCCTGTAATGGCGATAATGGCCAGGTCACCCTCTCACTTACCATCGGGTCATTATACTCTCCCCTCATCCTCTCGCTCCCCTCTTCAACCCCATTATATTCCTGTCCCCCTCTCCCTCGTGGTTATACATAGGCTATCATGTTCTCTGTACTCATCCCGTCTTATCACTAGCCAAGCCATCAATCTCTCTCGTGTTTCCTTTGTTATTACCGTCTTCTTTAATATGTTTATCACACTTCTAGTCACGCACCCTAACTTTACACGTGTACACATTCATTCACACGTCCACCCACAACCTCACACTCCCCTGCACAAAGATACAAGTTCATTTATGAATGGAACACATGGCTGAGGCAGCCATTACACTATGTAAACAAACGATTACAACCAAAACAAAACGCACGTGGCCAAACAAGTCTTCACCCTGACCCAGTACTACTGTAGGCTGCCGGGGGAAGAAAAAGAAAGTAGGAATTTTTGGAAGACTACTTTTGGAAGTCTTGCACAACTTCTAATGGCCTCCCGATATAAGGTACTGGGAGGCCATTGGAATCCAACAAGAAGCATCTTGCGAGATCATACGCCCACCGGCAGGAAAAGCCTAAGTGAGGCCTAAACTCATTACTGGAAGTGACGAATTAGATTTGTCGTGGTGCGGTCGACCGTAGATCTGCATCGCTGTCTATTCCTCATCTAGCTACTCATCTTCGGTTGACCTCCCGTAATGTGCATTCATTGCTTAGCTCTCATTTTTGGTACGAAGTCTTTGACATTGCCTAAGCAACCTGTCCTCTCCATTTGTCAACGCGGACAAAAAAAATGATGTACTGAACTGGCTGAACCAAATCTAACCTAGCTGAGAGTTCACGGATAGAAAACATGGACTTTTGCGACCCGCTATGATTCTCTCCGCATCATATTTTGTCTGTCGAGGATTTTGACGTCAAAATGCAGTGTATTATTCGAGAGGGAGCATATTGTCTTTGAAGTTCATGTTATTGCATTATTACGAACCGTTCTTACGTGTGACGTCTTCATGAATGGTATGCGAGCGCGTTACGGTGACACACACTTACTGTTGTGAACGGCTGGGCGCCGCCGCTAACGACCCAACTAGGGCCTCCGCAACGCACACCCAACCACAGTATCAATTACGCCCGAGACAACCTACACCGCCACCCACGCCGGCGCCACCGTCGTCGACCCCAACGCCGCCACATACTCCAACCGACGATACGGAAGGAAATGCAAAATAGCCTCAATTAATGGATGTCTTCAAAGTGCACTTGGATAAGTTCTTGCAAGAAGTGCCGGACCGGGTTGTAGTGAACATGTGTACGCTACCGCTTACAGGATGAGTATGGGGTGCACAATAAAACTAGCCACTTCTGGCGGCAACAATCAATTAAATCATGTGGGCCTGCGGGCCGCTTCAAGCAATAGTTGGTTGGCCTTTGGCCTAGGTAGGCCTTTGGGAGAGGAACTCCAAATTGTTCTGGAATTGTTTCCAGGTAAACCCCCCCCCCCCCCCTCCCCCAAGCAACGGTAACGCCACCTTTACCACTTAGTCAAATATAACTCTCCATTTAAACAAAATATCCCCCCTTTACTCTCTTGAGTGACTGGGGTAATACACACACACACACACACACACACACACACACACACACACACACACCACACACACACACGCTGGATAATGAATCAACAATAACTATAAGATCAAGACCCCAGACTAGCCTAACCCAGACCTATATCTCGATACTCAATTGTTTATTTGTATTAGCAAGAGGGGGACTGGAAAGGGGAAGGCAGAAAGGAGCAGTGATAGGGGGGGGGGAATGTGTCGTTGACGAAGAACAGTCTACAGATGTGTGGGAGGAGGAGGAGGAGTAGGAAGGCATTTCAAGTAGAGGGGAAAGAAGGGGAGAATTTAAACAGTGCGTAAAGATAGGGATGGAAGGGAGGAGAGCAGAGCGTGACGATGATGGTGTAAATGGAGAGGGAGGGAGGTCTGAGGGAGCTGGCCCGTGAAGATGGAGGCGCCTCGAGTCTTTTACAAAGACTTTGTAAGTCTTTGTAAAAGACTCGACTTTTACAAAGTCGAGAGGAACAAGCCCAAATACTTCATCAAGTTCACGAATTCTACACAACACAATTCACCTTATATTAGGAAAGGGCAACTGTCCTCGACTGCGTTTAGAGATCAAATAAATGTCCAACTTAAATGATAAAACGATCATTTACAATTATGCGACGATCGTCACACTCGGCTCAATCGATTAAGGCAGCGTCTGGGATGCTCTCGGACGCAGGTTCGAATCCTCGTCACGGCCCTTTGTGGATGTGTTCATGCGATGATCAAGTTCTATTCGACTGTCTCGTGATAAGTTATCTTGACTAATATGATCCTTGGATAAATTTAGATTTAGAAAAGACCTGGCTAAATACGGGTTTGGAAATAAGGTTGTTGATTTCTGGAACAGATTATCGGCTAACACAATAGCCGCGGGCCTTACTTCATTGTTTCAAGCGTAGGTTAGACCTGTACACGTATGAATTAGACATGTATATGCATGAGTTTGGGGCAATATAGACACGTGCTACGTATGGGCCAGTAAGCCTTCTACAGTTTCCTTCATGTTTTTATGTTTTACTCGAGTAAATAATGAACAGATTTCCTAGAGAACGAAATGTACCCTCCACCATCACGCCACTAGGTCACTAAGGTACATAAGAATCAAATCAGCTTGAACGAGATTACGGGCTATTCATGCCCGTGCCACCTTTTGGGTGGCTTAATCTTCATCAGTCAATCAATCTTGAAGGAGAAACGTCCACCCAACAGCACCCAGGGGATGCTGGTAGGCTAGTCAACCTAACAGCAGGGGACACGGAAGCCTGCCACAACAGCCAGGGGGAACAGCAGTAGACGACCCAGCAGTAACCCAGAGAACAGTTTGTCACAATAAAAATTGTGACAGTCGGTAAAAAAAGTGTTGACATTGGAGCAAGGCACCACTGCCAGTGTGTGGGTGGGGGGTGAGTTGGAGAATGAATTGGGGGGTTGGTCCGTATGTGTCTCCATCAAAATATACATATCATATGTACATGTAATATATGTATGTTTGTATATGTAGTATATGTGTGGATGGCGGGGGGTGTTTTGTTAATGAGTGTTCTGATTGATTGATAAAGATTAAGCCACCCAAGAGGTGGCACGGGCATGAATAGCCCGTAAATGCGTGTTGTGTTGCGTGAATGTATATAACGTGGGGGGGGAGATGGATATCTTGTGTTCTAATGATCAAGGTCTCGGCGGCCCAGTCTCCGACCCAGTCTTGGTGGTCTGCTCAACCAGGCTGTTGGAGGCAGCTGCTCGCAGCCTGACGTATGAATCACACACAGCCTTGTTGATCAGGTATTTGGAGGGAGATTATCAAATTCTATCTTTAACATGGTGAGAGGTCGGCCCGTTATGTTCATAGAATTGTCTCTTAGCGTGTCTATTGCATTTCTGCTCATCGACGGGGTTATTTTGCACTTCCTGCCATGCCTCCTGCCTGGTCTCGTATAGAATTATTTCACTATGTAGATTTGAAACTGGTTGATGGGGTTCTGGGAGTTCTTCTACTCCCCAAGCCCGGCCCGAGGCCAGGCCAGGAAACTAGCCCCTCTATAATATTTTCCAATTATAAATTATTATGTATCTCTCTCTCTCTTGCCTGAGCTCAGGAGAATACAGATTTAAATTTGTTTATCAGCCTCAATAATTTAGAGGTATTATCGGGCAAGTAGATTTGGGCCGCAAAAGACTTTTGGGCGCTCTCTAGGTCAGCAATTAATCCAACTTTAAATGGACCTTTTGTATGTGCAAGAATTAACTCTTACGACAGCACCATTGTCCTAAAATGTACCTCTGGTCTGGCCTCTACTCGCCTAAATGCATTAATCTAAATGTGATTGAACTCCACGACCTCGCCTTTACTACCTCCCGAACGTTCGGGCATGTGTACGCTGGAGGATCTTTGTACAGTGCACACTGAATATGTACTTCAGTAGCCTAGGCTACATGAGATGACCTCTGAGGCGGACCCTCTCTACCGCAGAATAAATAGTCCGACGTCGTGCTAGGAGTTACCCCAACCGTCCTTCGACGTGCTAGGAGTTACCCCAACCGTCCTTCGACGTGCTAGGAGTCACCCCAACCGTCCTTCGACGTGCTTGGAGTCACCCCAACCGTCCTTCGACGTGCTTGGAGTCACCCCAACCGTCCGGCGACGTGTTAGGCGTCAACCCCAACCGTCCGACGACGTGTTAGGCGTCACCTCAACCGTCCGACGACGTGTTAGGCGTCACCCCAACCGTCCGACGACGTGTTAGGCGTCACCCCAACCGTCCGACGACGTGTTAGGCGTCAACCCCAACCGTCCGACGACGTGCCAGGGGGAAGCAAGGCCAACAGACACTAACAAATGCTACCCAGACGCCCCTGGCCCGCCTGTGTCACATGTGTCACCTCCCCGCCATGTGACAGCCTCGGCTACAGCACTACACCAGACTCTCAATGTGCTGTTGCACCCACCACCTGCACCTTGCATAAACTTGAGGTACAAGACGTGCATGCGTGCAAAACGTAGTTGCAACATTGCGTAACCATCCGAGAAACGAGCAACATATTAATTTCAATATTTGCATAACGTAGCTACGACGTTTATCGTGGATAACGAACGAGGTAGAAGGGAAAAAGCAGTAGTTAGCATGTTAGCCGTTGAAAGTAAAGAATTATTAGTTATTGATAATAGCAGTTGGCTAATATTAGCAGGCTAGTAGCAGTTGGTAATGGCAGTGTACGAGGCTGTTGACAACTAGCCTCGCAGCAGTTCACATACGTCATTGTAATTTAAACGTCATGTAAAATTCCACCAAAGACGTCTCGGGGAAGCACAGGATCAGAAACCCCAGTCGTTCAAATTCCTAGAACTGCCATGTAGTGAAGAAAATCATGCCCAAACGTTTCCCCCAACACTTCTCGAGAGGAATGGCGCCACAATCTCTGCAGGCTACGAACTTTTAATCAGGAGCGTCGTTGAGATAATCGCTATCGCCAGTGGCTGATATGAACAACACGTCTTGTTATCACGGCGAGATTGGCATGTGAGCTATCAGCGTCCCGAGTGAGATGTGGAGGCTTGTGGTGGTCCCCCAGGGTAACCTGACCCGCCCAGACCACCACCACACCACCACCACCACCACTGCCACCACAGTGCCCCCGTCACACACTGACAACATGCCCTACATTGTACCAACATGACAGCGTGCAACATTGACAACATACACTCCTGGACTAGTGGAAGCTCCAAGTCCTGACTAGGTCCAGGTCCTAAATAGTGGAATTCAATATTCCACTATCAATATCAACAAAAAATGTAAAGTACCAGTAGCGCGAGCGCTCACTGTAATATGGAGAAAGGGCCTGGATACAGATTCTGGAACTTGTATTCAATAAATATCATGTTATTTTCCGCGACCCATTAAAACACCTGATTTACATCAGATTGAAGATTTGCTGTGTCCTTTAAATTGGCCACCCTCTATAACATCTTAAGCATCACCTGCAAAGGATGATATGGTAGTATTGTCTTTGTCATTGTCTATGCCTGATATGAGGATAAGAAAAAGTACTGAAGCAAGCACAGTACCCGGAGGGACTGTCCTTTTCACGGTGAACTATCCGGCTTTACTTTATTGACTAATATATACTGGGTTCTGTTCAATGGGAAATTGAAGATCCATCATCTCATTTTGCCAGTAATTCCCTTTGAGCGCATTGTGTGTGTAATAACACCATGGTCACATTTGTCGAAAGCCTTTGCGAAATCTGTGTACAACACAGCATCGTTTTGCTCGTCTCCCAAGGCAGTTAGGGCCATGTCATAGTGGTCCAGCAATTGTGAGAGGCAGGAGCGTTCAAGTTCCTGTTTTGAACCTGTATTGTTCAGGGTTATATACACACCGTGTGAGTCCATGTGTTCTGTGATCTTAAGTTTTTAGCACAAACAAAAATTATGTTTGTGCATAAATTTAATTATTAAAAATAATTAAACTAAATTATGATGAGTGATGTTGGTGATAAGTCTATCACTTTGTGCCTATTTTATTCCCTTCTTCATGGGGTGGTGTTATCTCCTCTGTTTTAAGTAGGTTACCTTGAGATGATTTCGGGGCTTAAGTATGTCGGGGATAACACCAGTATCTGGGCTCCGTCTCCACTAAAATTAATGGCTTGAAATTGTTTATTTTTTTTTCAATTCTTGATTAATATGAAATTCCAGGAACCAGGGCCTAGTGCAGAGTGCATAGACACACTGACCACGTCACCCATCCCACCATTCATCACGCCCAACACACAACCACTCGAAATATAATGATAATTACAAGAGATTCAAGGCTTCACAAGTGCCACAAACAACGAGGTCATTTGCAGACGACGAGTCACAATAACGTGGCTGATGATATGATGACCAAACCACTCATTCCAAGATGGAGAAGTAACGACGTTTCGGTCCGCTGGACCACTATGAAGCCTCACACGGCTTGATAATGGTCCATGACGGACCGAACCCTCGTCGTTTCTACACTTTCTGATATTACCTGGTTGATACCTGGTTGATGGGGTTCTGGGAGTTCTTCTACTCCCCAAGCCCGGCCCGAGGCCACCAGGCTTGACTTGTGAGAGTTTGGTCCACCAGGCTGTTGCTTGGAGCGGCCCGCAGGCCCACATACTCACCACAGCCCGGTAACAGTACAGAGTACAGCAAAATGAAGGTCTTTCACACGGGTAAATAACGTGGGTGCAGAAACCGACCCGTTGAGCCACAGCCTGTAATTAGTAGACTACAAGAAGAAAGCTGCGCCAAGAGAATAAGACCCAAGTTCAATAGCGAAGACCAGTTCATTATTAGGACTGAAGATGATAATGAGGACCCTGATTGAATCTTCAGACCAGGACGAGTCAGGGAGATGATAAGGCGACTTTGTCTAGCATCGCAGATCAATAAGAAAAAAAAGTCAGTGAAAAAGCAGAACAGAGTACAATAATTTTAAAAAAATGGATATAAGAAACAGTAGGCTTGTGAATTTAGACAAAGGTAATCGCAAATATTTGGGCTCTCACGACATGATGAAATTTTATAGTTGGTCCGACCAACCGGGAGGCTTCGTGGGTGTCTAAGTTGTTGAAGCTAAGATGCGTAGTCAAGACAAACCAGGAGAACTTAGCAGGAGACATAGAACGAGGGAGGATCTGCCTAAAGTCTATCGCGTCGACGAAAGACATTTACAATGGTGATACAAAGTTTTGAAAGTATCAACCCAAGTCGCAAGTCTTACCAATGATTATAAATCAATTCAGACTTAAAATGGATAAGCCTATAGGCAAACTCGTTTGACAAGAGGGTGGTAGGTGTATGGAGCAAAACGCCAGCTAGCAAATAATAACTTTTAAAATAAATCATAAATACAGGAGTAAATGGTTCAATTTAAATAGTACTGGCCTAGTATGGTAGGCCAGTACTTTAAGTACTAGGCCAGTACTATTAAGTACTTTACAGTACTTGATAGTACTGGCCTAGTACAATAGGCCAGGTATTCCTTTCTTCTAAGCCTATGGGCATTCTCACAATGAACAAATGTGAACAGCGATCAAACTGTGCACTATTACAGATAACCGGCAAGACCCCACTATAGCCCCCCCCCCCCACTACCTTGACCTAGATCGACTTGAGAATGATCCAGGACGGACCGAAACGTCATCATCCCTTCACTTTCTAATATGGATTGGTCAACTTGCGCTAGATCTAATCCAAAGCCTATTTATCTTGAACAAGCAGTCGACGTTACATTTCAAAGCTTTTTATGCTCAGCAAAACAAACCTCGGGGTTGCATCTCTGAGAACAAATATGCGACTGTGGTTGACGAATATAGGGCAACCACTCGACCCCCTCCAACTGGGCACCCCACTGTCCCCAGTGTCCCCCCCCCACCACCAGTGTCACTCCTCGTCCCTCACCCACCAGTGTCACCCCTCCTCGTCCCTCACCCACCAGTGTCACCCCTCCTCGTCCCTCACCCACCAGTGTCACCCCTCCTCGTCCCTCACCCACCAGTGTCACCCCTCCTCGTCCCTCACCCACCAGTGTCACCCCTCCTCGTCCCACAAACCCCGCTACAAGATTAAGTTACACTGGTGTGAGTACAGCACACACTGCCCCCCCCCACACACACTGCCCCCCCCACACACACGCCCGGGTCACATAATACTTAACTTCCATGAACAGATAAACTTCCAGGCATAATGGAGCCTTTGGCCAAGGTAACCACCTCAAGGAGCTGTATAATTCATTGTGTCGCGGGGGGACAGGCAGCCAGCGTATATAATTTATGTCAGGCTTATATATCGCTGGTCCCCCTTCCCCCCCAGGTGCAATTCCGCAACATGCCGACTAACTCGTGATAGGTACAGCTGTTAGGCCTATATTTTCAATGTGTTTATTTATTATAGCATTGCAAACCGATATTGCTAGCTTTCTCTGGGGAATCAACGCAAGGTAGGTGAGGGGGAGAAGGGGGGGGGGGGAGTTTGTTGCTGCGAAGGGCTATTTTGGGGGGATTTTGCCCAGCGGGGGGGGGGGTCATACCTATTATTTTCAAGTTTCTATCGGCAATTCTCACGATTTTGTGTACTTCAAAATTTTGTCTTCGACTTTGCCTTTTTTCGTGTCAATAAAAAGATGGATATTGGGTGTGGGGGGGATGTAAATCATATGGATTTTCAGAGGTCAATCAGGATACAAGTCTTAAGATGTCTGGATTATGGATGTTTTCAGACACTTGCTTAACTCATCCTCCAGCGCAAGCTGCAATTCTAATACTGGCGTTTAATTTGTAATGTCTGCATTTGACTTATAGATTTCGTAAGAGCCCAGTAGGCTTCAGAATCTGTACACCAGTTGATTGACAGTTGGAGAGGCGGGACCAAAGAGCCAAAGCTCAATCCCCGCAAGCACAACTAGGCGAGCACTAGACACACACACACACACACACACACACACACACACACACACACACACACACACACACACACACACAGGTTGATTGACGGTTGAGAGGCGGGACCAAAGAGCCAGAGCTCAACCCCCGCAAGCACAATTAGGTAAGTACACACACACAGCAACGAGGCCAGAGACCACCCATAGTGGCTAAACCGCAAGAAGAGAAGTTGAGAGCCGGGTACACACGGGGTACGGCTGGTAGGGACCCATGTCATCATCCAGCAACCAGGAGGCCTTGGTCGACGACCGGGCCGCGGGGACGCTAAGCCCCGGAAGCATCTCAAGGTAACCTAGACAAGCCTCAGCGCTGCAAAACGGTGGGAACGACGTCTCCTGTCGCCTCCTGCCATAATAATTCCTTCACTGAGGTGATGCTGTGCAAACAAGCGCTCGCACTCTCAGAATCTTGCACGCACGCACCATAAATAAAGATGGGGGGTGGGGGGGGGGGACACAGAGAATGGCTCTATTACTATATATACAAATGAGTAATATTGCGCACACCGAACTCCAACCCCCCAGTCCCACCCACATAGACACCCCACCATACAAACAGACCCCCCACACACACAGACCCCCCCCCCCACACACACACACAACCTTAAATGGGTAAACAGACGTTCAAGATCCACACTAGCACAAGAAACCTCCCCCAGGAACCGCAGCGAAGGTCGACGACGCGGGAGAACAAACAATACCCAGGATACAAACCTTGGGGAACCTACCTACCTACCTACCTAGGGCTCCTGCCCGCCCTGACGTCACCAGCCGCGGGTGAAACTAACCTAGATATCCCCCGATAGCTATGTGATGAGAATCATCATTGTACCGCTGTGGTTGGTCCTGCAGTCATCATTTAAAAAAGTGTTCACGACTCATCGCGGGCGGCTACACGTTAGATCAGAGTACGTGTTCTCTGTTATCCACCATCAGGAGCGAATGGTAAGTCTATCCACTTACGCCACAAAGGAATCTTAACTACAAGATCAGTTTATCAAAGCCACCATCTTACTCCATGGATAAAGTGAGTCACAAACGCTTGTAGTTATCTTCTTAGCCTGCAAACATAACTGTCCCTATTTTGAACTTGTTACAACTTCTTGTAATAAAGTTGTTACATCTTGTTATAACGTCTTTATGACGTATTAGAACGTTACAACGTGCTATATTGGTTGTTACAACTTGTTCCGTGTTAAAACGTGTTCGAACATTGTAGCAACGTTGTAGTTTCGTCGTGTTTAGCGGGTTGGCATCAGGCCCTAAATTTAGATACGTTATCCCTCAATTGCATCACGATTTTTTTCCCGAGAAAACGTTGACTTACAAGTTCAAAACAGGATATGACCAACTTTTCCTGAAACAAAACGTAAGTCTCTCTCTCTCTCTCTCTCTCTCTCTCTCTCTCTCTCTCTCTCTCTCTCTCTCTCTCTCTCTCTCTCTCTCACCGCGATACATACCTTGAGGTTACCTTGAGCACTGGATATCTATGCTGTTAGGTACGCCTATTACGCTCTTACATACGTAGGATATACATAACCCAAGCCAACGACAGGCACGAACAGACCAATCACAGCATAGACGCAGTGACATGACCTCCGGGAACTACTCATAACTAAAATTATCAATAAATTACTACATACACACACAACCCATCCGCCCCCAACCCCCATCCACGTCTCACGACCTTCAGAGAGGCTACGAACCCAGGCTAACAAGGCAATTTGCAAGTGGTTGGAGGGGGGGGGGAAGGTCTTTTTGTTCGTTCAAGACCGAAACTGGAGGCTGAACGGCCTTGGCTTTCGTGCTTGTTGTAATTAAACCGGACAGAAATGGTGGTGGAGGAGGAAGATGACTTTAGGTCGCATTGCGTTAAGAACAAAGCTAAAGGGGCGTGCTACAGGGGTTAGGTCTCCTCAGGTCTCATGCCTAGCTAAAAGCAACAGGTGTGTGGAACGCAGTACAACGCAACAGGTGCATGTAAAGCAACAGGTGTGTGGGACCGCAGCACAACGCAACAGGTGCATGTAAAGCAACAGGTGTGTGGAACGCAGCACAATGCAACAGGTGTGTGGAACGCAGCACAATGCAACAGGTGTGTGGAACGCAGCACAATGCAACAGGTGCATGTAAAGCAACAGGTGTGTGTGTGTGTGTGTGTGTGTGTGTGCGCGCGCACGCAACAGGCGGGTAGAAAGTAACCAACGTCGACTCATTTGCA